>NC_090651.1:156074528-156449129 GCF_040937935.1 Hyperolius riggenbachi
GCAAATGCTTTCGACTTGGTTTGTCTTCCGCTGGGTCAAGGGTCCATCTGACCACAGATGCCTGGTCTGCAAAGCACATTCAGAGCAGCTACAACATGGGTCTCAGCAGGCTCCCACTTCGGACCGGAATCCAACCTTCATTCCCCGCCCATTACCCGTGGAAGTGGTGACAACAATGGCAGACTTGCCCTCCATAACGGATTCCCGGTAAAGGATTTAAAGTTGATTCATTACAATTAGGGCCTCAAAAGGTCCTCCTGAGTCCTGTATTGTTATTTTTGGTCACTACCTGGGGGCGGGCGTGCATGCCTGCCTGCTGCCCTCCTTGCCTGGATGTGTGGTGGTAGCCGTTGCTCAGGCTCCAACTCCGGAACGCAATACAACCATCTACAGTTTTCAAACAATTTAAAAATACAACCATCTACAGTTTCAAACAATTTAAAAATACAACCATCTACATTTTAAAAAAATTGAAAAATACAACCATCTACAGTTTCAAACAATTTAAAAAAATGACAAAAAAACTTGCCCTCCGTAAAACATTCCTGGCAAATGCTTTCGACTTGATTTGTCTTCCGCTGGGTCAAGGGTCCATCTGACCACAGATGCCTGGTCTGCAAAGCACGGTCAGGGCAGCTACAGCCTGGGTCTCAGCAGGCTCCTACTACGGGCCGGAATCCAACCTTCATTCCCCGCCCATTACCCGTGGTGACAATGGCAGACTTGCCCTCCATAACGGATTCCCGTTAAAGGATTTAAAGTTCATTCATTACAATTAGGGCCTCAAAAGTCCTCCTGAGTCCTGTATTGTTATTTTTGGTCACTACCTCGGGGCGGGCATGCCTGCCTGCTGCCCTCCGTAAAACATTCTTGGCAAATGCTTTCGACTTGGTTTGTCTTCCGCTGGGTCAAGGGTCCATCTGACCACAGATGCCTGGTCTGCAAAGCACATTCAGAGCAGCTACAACATGGGTCTCAGCAGGCTCCCACTTCGGACCGGAATCCAACCTTCATTCCCCGCCCATTACCCGTGGAAGTGGTGACAACAATGGCAGACTTGCCCTCCATAACGGATTCCCGGTAAAGGATTTAAAGTTGATTCATTACAATTAGGGCCTCAAAAGGTCCTCCTGAGTCCTGTATTGTTATTTTTGGTCACTACCTGGGGGCGGGCGTGCATGCCTGCCTGCTGCCCTCCTTGCCTGGATGTGTGGTGGTAGCCGTTGCTCAGGCTCCAACTCCGGAACGCAATACAACCATCTACAGTTTTCAAACAATTTAAAAATACAACCATCTACAGTTTCAAACAATTTAAAAATACAACCATCTACATTTTAAAAAAATTGAAAAATACAACCATCTACAGTTTCAAACAATTTAAAAAAATGACAAAAAAACTTGCCCTCCGTAAAACATTCCTGGCAAATGCTTTCGACTTGATTTGTCTTCCGCTGGGTCAAGGGTCCATCTGACCACAGATGCCTGGTCTGCAAAGCACGGTCAGGGCAGCTACAGCCTGGGTCTCAGCAGGCTCCTACTACGGGCCGGAATCCAACCTTCATTCCCCGCCCATTACCCGTGGTGACAATGGCAGACTTGCCCTCCATAACGGATTCCCGTTAAAGGATTTAAAGTTCATTCATTACAATTAGGGCCTCAAAAGTCCTCCTGAGTCCTGTATTGTTATTTTTGGTCACTACCTCGGGGCGGGCGTGCATGCCTGCCTGCTGCCCTCCTTGGGTGTGTAGTGGTAGCCGTTGCTCAGGCTCCACACCGGATTCCATCCCTCATTCCCCGGCCATTACCCGGGGTCACAAATGGCAGACTTGCCCGCCTCCATATGATTCTCGTGAAAGGAATGTGGTGTCATCTTTGCCCTCCATAACTGGTTCTCGTTAAAGGATTTAAAGTACATTCATTCAAATACACAGCAGGGCCTAGAAAGTCCTCCTCCTGTATGGTTATTTTTGGTCACTACCTCGGGGCGGGCGTGCATGTCTGCCTGCTGCCCTCCTTGGATGTGTAGTGGTAGCAGTTGCTCAGGCTCCACACCGGATTCCATCCCTCATTTCCCGGCCATTACCCGGGGTCAGAAATGGCAGACTTGCCCGCCTCCATATGATTCTCTTCAAAGGAATGTGGTGTCATCTTTGCCCGCCATAACTGGTTCTCGTTAAAGGATTTAAAGTACATTCATTTCAAATACAGCAAGCCCTCGATAGTCCTCCTGTATTGTTATTTTTGGTCACTACCTCGGGGCGGGCGGGCGTGCATGCCTGCCTGCTGCCCTCCTTGGATGTGTAGTGGTAGCCGTTGCTCAGGCTCCACACCGGATTCAAACCATCATTCCCCGGCCATTACCCGGGGTCACAATGCCAGACTTGCCCGCCTCCATAGGATTCTCATTGTAGCGGTACTGAACAAGTACACAGCAAGTAAAAAATGTAATTTAAAAACAAAACGTACAACAACAACAACAACAAATAACATTTGTAAAGCGCTTTTCTCCCATGGGACTCAAAGCGCATAAGCATGGCTCCGACCATCGTGGTACAGAGGAAGAATTTTATAAATCTGGAAATGCCAGGCTAAACAGGTGGCTTTTCAGTCTGGATTTGAATAGCTCCAGGGAAGGTGCTGTCTTTACTGGGTGTGGTAGGGAGTTCCAAAGAGTAGGGGCAGCATGACAGAAGGCTCTGTCTCCAGATTTTTTGAGGTGCACTCTGGGAGTGACCAAGTTTATAGAACTTGCTGATCTGAGGTTGTGAGAGGTGTGGTGCAGCTTCAGCAAGTCCTTCATGTATCCAGGGCCCAGATTGTGCAGGGATTTGAATGTCAGCAGTCCAATCTTGAAGAGTATTCTCCATTCTACTGGTAGCCAGTGCAGTGAGCGAAGGATCGGTGTAATGTGACAGTGGCAAGGCTGGTTTGTTAGCAATCTGGCAGCAGCATTCTGCACTAATTGCAGGCGACGCAGGTCCTTTTTGGGGAGGCCAGCATAAAGGGCATTGCAGTAGTCCAGCCGTGATGTGATGAAGGCGTGGACTAGGGTTTGAAGATCCTCTGAGGGAATCAGGTGTTTAATCTTTGCAATGTTCTTCAGATGAAAGAAGGAAGATTTAACTACAGATGAAATTTGGTTTCTGAAACTCAATTCCCCATCGATTAGTACGCCAAGGCTGCGCACAAGGTTGGAGCTGTTTATGTCTGAATTCCCAATCCTGATTGGTGTTGCTTTAGGATAGAGCTGTTTTGATGGTGAGCACTGGCTTTGGACAAACAGGACCTCAGTTTTGTCAGCATTCAGTTTCAACCAGTTATCATTCATCCATGCCTGAAGCTCAGCTAAGCAAGAGTTTATTTTTGGGGTAGGGTCTGTTCCACCAGGTTTGAAGGACAGGTATAGCTGTGTGTCATCGGCGTAGCAGTGGTACGTCAGGCCATGTCGTTGGATAAGTGTACCGATTGGCAACATGTAGATTGCAAACAGCAGAGGGGATAGGATTGATCCTTGTGGCACTCCGAATTGTAGAGGTGCAGGTTTGGACATTATAGGTCCTAGGGATACTCTCTGTGTTCTGTCAGTCAGGAATGATCTGAACCACTGGAGGACTGATCCACTGATGCCACAGTACTCCTGCAGTCTGTTAAGCAGGATTTTATGGTCAACTGTATCAAAAGCAGCTGAGAGATCCAACAGGATTAGGATGGAGCATTCCCCTCTGTCCCTTGCCATGAGCAGATCGTTGCAGACTTGGATGAGGGCTGTTTCACAGCTGTGATGTTTCTTAAAGCCAGATTGTAGAGGGTCCAGGATGTTGTTTACTGACAGCCTGGTTTCAAGTTGCAGATAGACAGCCTTTTCAATAACTTTACCTAAGAAGGGGAGGTTGGAGACAGGTCTGTAGCTGCTCATAGCATCTGGATCCATGGAAGGTTTTTTAAGAAGGGGCTTGATGATTCCTTCTTTTAGAGAGGTAGGAAACCTCCCTGCTTGCAGAGAGCAATTTACTATTTTGTGAAATGCTGGACCAAGCAGGTCAGGGCATTTCAGCATATGTTTAGTTGGTCCAGGGTCCAGGTCGCAGGTTGTCTGGCGGAGACGACAGAGGATGTCTGAGATCTCTTCCTCACTAATACTTTTGAAGTCAGTCCAGGGTGTTAGGTTGTTTTTGCAGCTATTTCCATTAGTTGCATGAGTCTTGGGTGCTGTGGACTGAATGAGAGACCGAATAGAAGATACTTTGTCAGCAAAGTAGCAAGCAAATTTCTCACATAGCTCCTTTGAGGGAGTTATAGTGGGTTTTAGACAGGATGGATTACATAGTCTATCAACTGTGCGGAATAGTTGGGCTGGTCTGTTGGCGGCCTTTGCGATCTCCTGTGATAGGTAGGAGGATTTTTTCTTGGTGATCGCATTTTGGTAGCTTTCCAGGTGAGAGACAAGGGTGTGTTTATCTTTTGAATTCTGAGATTTTCGCCACTTCCTTTCTAGTCTGCGCACTTCTTTCTTTATGTCCTTTAGTGAGCTGTCAAACCACCGTGCATGGTGAAGTGGTGTAGATCGTTTGATGCGAACTGGAGCGAGGGCGTCATAGGCAGATGACACTGCATGGTTGTATATCAGGACCATGGAGTCTGGGTCTGCGCAATGATTGGTTAATGCGTCGAAGTTGAGGATATTCTGAACGTGCTGGGGTGAGACATCTTTCAGTGAATGGTATTTTATGAGTTCTTTCCCTCTGTGTTTTATCGCTGGTGCTGTCAGAGAGAAGTGGATGGTGTGGTGGTCTGACCATACCACTGGGTTTATATCCATGTGTGATATTAAAAGTCCGGAATGAAATATAAGATCCAGGGTGTGCCCTTTCGTGTGGGTGGGGAGGTTGACAGCCGGTTAAGCTTTTTAACAATGCCATGGAAAGTTGAGAAGGCAGTCACACATTACCTGACATCACTGAGTGAGGAAGAGCAATCTCGCCATGTTGCGCAGTAGTCCAGCATGGCCGTCACTACACAAACAGCTGGTAACTTGCGGTGCATTACACAGTTAGTTTGGTGCATCAGTGTGAAGCAGTACTCTAATTACACTACCTGATTGATGTATACACATGCCAGATGTTTTCAAGCAGGGGCGGACATACGGCCGTGCAGGCCGTGCCGCCGCACGAGGGCCCCTGGAATTCCGTTTTCTTCAGGGGCCCATTAAGTATTTTATTTTTATTTTTTTTATATATTTTTTTTTAATTATTATTTTATTCCCGGGGGGCCCCCCGACTCCTATCCTCCCTCCCTCCCTCACCTCGGGGGGCCCCCTCCCGATATGCGCGGCGGGAGAGCGAGCGAGCAGCAAATGCAGGAAGGGCTCTCCAGGCATCCGCTAGAGGCCCAGCCGCTTGGTCTCCAATATGTCTCCAGTTGGAGACATATTGGAGACTCAGCGGCTGGGCCTCTAGCGGATGCCTGGAGAGCCCTGAAGACTTCCTGCATTTGCCGCTCGCTCTCCCGCCGCGCATATCGGGAGGGGGCCCCCCCGAGGTGAGGAAGGAAGGGAGGGAGGGAGGATAGGAGTCGGGCCCCCCACCCGGATAGCCACCCACCCGGCTACCTAACCACCTACCCACCCGGCTACCTACCTACCCACCCACCAGGCTTCCTACCTACCCACCCGACTACCTAACCACCCACCAGGCTTCCTACCTACCTACCCACCCGGCTACCTACCCACCCACCAGGCTTCCTACCTAACCACCCACCCAACTACCTAACCACCCACCCGGCTACCTACCCACCCGGCTACCTACCCACCCACCAGGCTTCCTACCTAACCACCCACCCAACTACCTAACCACCCACCCGGCTACCTACCCACCCGGCTACCTACCCACCCGGCTACCTACCTACCTACCTACCCGGCTACCTACCTAACCACCCACCTGGCTACCTACCTAACCACCCACCCGGCTACCTACCTAACCACCCACCCGGCTACCTACCGGGCTAGTTACCAACCCACCCACCAGGCTACCTACCCACCCACCCGGCTACCCACGCACCCACCAGGCTACCTACCTACCCACCCACCGGGCTACCTACCTACCTACCGGGCTAGTTACCCACCCACCCACCAGGCTACCTACCCACCCGGCTACCTACCCACCCACCCACCAGGCTACCTACCCACCCACCCACCAGGCTACCAACCCACCCACTCACCCACCCACTAGGCTACCTATCCACCCAACCACCCATGGGAGCTGCGCGCCGGATGGAGGCTGGGACAGGAGGTCTGCTGCTGCAGGTGAGTAAATGTTTTTGTTTTATTTATATTAGCAGGTGTATGTTCTGGGCAGGTCTGCCACATGATTGCATGTATTTTCTTCGCAAATCTGCCGACATGATTGCATGTATTTTCTGGGCATATCTGCCGACATGATTGCACGTATTTTCTGGGCATATCTGCCGACTTGTTTGCACGTATTTTCTGGGCATATCTGCCGACTTGATTGCATGTATTTTCTGGGCATATCTGCCGACTTGTTTGCACGTATTTTCTGGGCATATCTGCCGACTTGATTGCACGTATTTTCTGGGCATATCTGCCGACTTGATTGCACGTATTTTCTGGGCATATCTGCCGACTTGATTGCACATATTTTCTGGGCATATCTGCCGACATGATTGCACGTATTTTCTGGGCATATCTGCCGACATGATTGCACGTATTTTCTGGGCATATATGTGTATTTTCTTGAGAAAACCTGCACAATTATGTGAATTTTCTGGGGAAAGGGTCACCAAAACTTGGGCCCACTGTCTTTGCGTTGCACTTTTCAAGGGAACCTGAGGTGAGAATAATATTGAGGCTGCCATATTTCTCTCCTTTTAAGCAATACCAGTTGCCTGGCTGCCGTGCTGGTCCTCTGCCTCTTATTCTTTCAACCATAGACCCTGAACAAGCATGCAGCAGGTCAGGGGTTTCTGACAATATTGTCAGAACTGAGAAGATTAGCTGCATGCTTGTTGCTGGTGTAATTCAGTTTATTACTGCAGCCAAATAGATCAGCAGGGCCGCCAGGCAACTAGTATTGTTTAAAAGGAAATAAACCCTCACCCCGGGTTCGCTTTAAGTTACAGTTAGCTCCGCCCTCATCCGGTCATTGCCACGCCCATTTTTTTGCCGCGGCGCTACGCGCCACAGGCTCTATCCACTAGTTTTTGCCGCGGCGCGCTTAGCGCGCCGCAGGTTGTAGCCACGCCCATATTTTGCCGCGGCGCGCTATGCGCGCCGCAGGTCATAGGGGGCCCACAATTACAATTTTGCACAGGGGCCCACTGCTGGCTGTGTCCGCCACTGTTTTCAAGCATGTTAGGCCTGCAATTTAGCATTCAATGTGATTTGAACTTAAAATGCTGTTTTGCGTCACATCTTTTTCATCACTTTTGTGGCCAGCATAATTTTTTCTATTTTTTAAGTTCGCCTCCCCATTGAAGTCTATGTGTAAGGAGGCGCGGAGGAGCAGCCGCCTCTGATCAGCGCGAGGCGGCTGCTCCCACTGAACACATAAGGGAATGCGGAGGAACCGCCGTGCCTGACGCAGTGGTTGTTACATGTGGCCCGATCTCCTCTGGATCCCAGCACGGGGAGACCGCCGCTCGTACGGCTAGCGGTGCGGCCAACCCCGCGCATGGGGCACCAGAGGGCTTGCCGCACAGTGATGTGGCTGGGACTCGTAGTCCCCCTAGATTTAGAGTGACGCACGCGCGCGCACTCAGGCAGAATTTATGTTAGTCAAACTGAGTCAGCTGACCAGGCTGGTCAGCTGACTCTGACTCCACTTCCCATTGGTCCAGCACTTAGGGAGGTACTGGGAAGTGGGTCATGTATATATACTGCTGGCTGTTCACTTGCTCCCTGTCTGGCGTTGCGATCACTTACGTGGAAGCATCCAGATCCGTAGTCAGATCCGCAAGTGTGTCGGGACCAGCTGGAGCTGTAATCCTACACTTAGCTAGATTCTGTTGATAGCTAAAGTACTAGTTTGATTGTGATTATCTGTTATGACCTATTGCCTGCTCGACTATCCTCCTGAACTCTGATCTTGTACCTTGTTATTTCTGATACTCTGTTGCCGAACTCCGGCTCGTTCCTTGACTCTGCTTCTGCCTCCTGATTTTGTACCCCGATATATCTGATACCCCATTGCTGAACCCTGCCTGTACTTTGACTCCGCCTTTGCCTCCTGATCTTGTACTTTATCTGTCCGTGTGTGTACGACCTGGCTTGTCCGACCTCGAGAACTGACCTTACTGTTAAAGGCGGTTCCTCGCTCTGTTAGTGATCCTTCCTCCTGAAGGTTACTTTCAGTCTGTCCTTCCTACTGTCAGTCTGACTCCTCCCATCTTGGAGAGCTCAGGTCTACGGAAGGAATCTGTGCAGTCCTCCTTGCTGCACTGAGGCCTAGTCCTCTAAGTGTTACTGTTACACCTAACACTACACTCTACTCAGGTGAACAGAGGTTAGCTAGTATATCGGATTATCAGTGATACTGCAGATCACGTATAATCTGGTATACATCTGTATTCTCAGTGATTCTGCAGATCACTGGTAATCAGATCCTCTCTGTGCTTCACCGATCGTTACAGAACGCCAGACCAAATTACAGATGGACGCACGCGCTGACCCGCTCACTGTGCTTGCCACCTCGGTGGATAGCATTCATCAAGCACTGGGCCAGCACAAAGCTTTGATTGATTCCCTATCGGGCTCTGTGCGAACCCTCCAGACGTCAGTTGATACAGTGCGATCCCCTCCTAGTGATGACATACGTATGCCCGTACCTGATAAATTTTCCGGCCACAAGTCTGACTTCCGGAATTTCAAGAGTAGAGTGTTGTCATACTTCGAGTTGAGACCCCGATCTTCGGGGACTGAGACCCAACGGGTCATTTTCATTAAAACTCTGTTAACTGGTGATTCCCAGTCCTGGGCATACAACCTGTCTCCCACAGATACAGCTCTGACCTCAGTAGAGGAATTTTTTAAGGCTATGGCTGTGATATACGACGACCCTGACCTTGCGGCAACTTCTGAGCGGAAGCTCAAACTTTTGCGGCAAGGCAGAGGGTCAGTCGAGGATTACGCGGCAGAATTTCGTAGGTGGTCTGTTACTGCCAGATTTGACAATTTTGCTCTGATGGATTATTTTCTGTCTGGGTTGTCGGAGGAGGTCTCTGACTTGATGGTAACCTTACCCGAGCCCAAAACAGTCGATGAGGCCATATCATCGGCCATCCGAGTCGATCGTCGACTACGCCATCAGAGGCAGACTAGGGGCAGTCACCGGGTCAGGGTGACTTCGTATGTGGCATCTTCTGCTACATCCTCAGTAACGGCATCTCCGTCTGTGTCACCCTCTCCGGCCTTACCTCCACCCGAACCAATGCAAATTGGTCGATCAAAACTGACCCAGGTGGAACGTAGGCGGAGAATAACAGAACAACTGTGCCTGTATTGTGCAGAAGCAGGGCATAGGGTGCGAAACTGCCCTAACAAGTCGGGAAACGGGTCTGCCTAGGAGTAGTGGGGGGTGACACCCTAGGCACATCGTTCTCACCCCAAAAAGAGAAGAAGTTGCTTCTCCCCTGTACTATTGCGTGGGATAATAAGTCTGTAGCCACTGAGGCTTTTATTGATTCTGGCTCAGCGGCCAATTTTATGAACCTTGATGTAACGATTGTGGAACTTTCTCCGTGATCAGCACACAACGCGTGCGCTGACACGGCGGAAATCCTCCACAAGCGTATATTTGCAGGCACCTAGCAAAAGGTGCTACGCACCTGTAGAGGGAAATTCCTGTCAGCAGATGGCGCTGGGGAGTGCAGAGGAACCAATCTTCTGTACCTCCACAAGTGCCAGACAGGAATTGTACGAAGCGCAGAACGCAATCGCAAGAGAGGCGATTGCGAATGAGATTGAGCAAGGGGACAGGTTGTATGTGTGTGCGCCAATCCAGTCGCCACTCCGCGACTGCGCACACACAACAGCAGATATGAAATAGGAACGCGATCGCGAGAGGTGCGATCGCCAGACGTGACACAAGGCAGATCAGAATAGAATACGAGGGTAGCCAAGGCACAGCAAATAATACAATAAGGAGATACGGAAAATAATAAACGCTAGCTAACCGCGAACACCGCACTCATTCGCAACAGTGCACGCGGTTATGCGCGATCTCCACGTGATAAGCACAATAGAGACAAGCACGCCTAACTAACCATTAACAGACAAACATGAAACAGAGGACGCGAGCGCTTGCTTAACGGTTACCTCACCGAGCCTGCAGCAAGCGTAGCGGACAAGACAGACACACGAAAACAGGGACAAACGAGAGATAGGATCCACAGCACTAGCGAAAAGTGGCCAGCGTGATCCAGGTACAGAGTAGCAGAACAGAAGGATCCCCAGCGCTAGCGAAAAGTAGCTAGCGCGATCCCAGAAGACAGAACAGAAGGATCCCCAGCGCTAGCGAAAAGTAGCTAGCGCGATCCCAGGAGACAGAACAGAAGAGATAGCTGGTAGCAACCGCTGCACCAGCTATACTCCAAGAACAGAGATCAGAACCATTTCCTGTCGACCACCTTTGGGGCAGAACAATGGCAACAGGCAAGACAAGACAGAACAGGCAATACAGATAATACAACCTGACTGGGCTAGAAGGGGAGCCTAAAGCAACCCCCAGGAATTAACTATACTTGATAGCAATGGCTGACACTCCAGCAGTGTCCATCAGGAACAGACCATGGGAAGGAAATGACCAGCAAAGCCTTCTGGGAAACATAAAGCTCTTATAGTGCCAGTCATCAAAGAAGGCAGGTAGGGGATTTGCATAACGAATGTATGCAAATTCCCCAGCAAGAGAACAGACCAGAAACTTGCAATGGAAAGACAGGTCTCTGTTCCAGAGACCTGCAGCCCACAGACTAGAGGAATGGACAAACAGCTGTCTGCCTGTGCAGCCAGCTGAGCGGATCATCACACTTGAATTTGCTCAGGAGTTGGGTATTCCTCTCACTCCAGTGAGTCCCCCCATTCAGGTCACGGCAGTAGACGATTCCTCTCTGCAACGGGATCGTCCCCTGTCACAGACTCCGCAGGTGAAGGTTACGATAGGGGTACTGCATGGGGAACAGCTACAGTTTTTCGTTTTGCATATGTCAACCTCCACTATTATCCTAGGCATGCCTTGGTTACAAGCCCACTCTCCACAAATTGACTGGGCTACGGGGCAGGTAACCAGATGGTCCGATCATTGTCACCAACAGTGTCTAGGGAAGGTGATATTGGGTCAGACCAAGGTTTACGTGGAGGGTGTTCCCGAGGTATATTCCGATTTTTCTGATGTATTTTGTCCCAAGTCTGCTGATCAATTGCCTCCTCATCGCCCGTTCGATTGCCCCATTGATCTCCGTGCTGGTTGTATGCCCCCTAGGTGTCACCTGTATAACTTTTCCGGTCCCGAGAAGTCGGCTATGCAGGAATACATTCGTGACAACTTGGCCAAGGGGTTTATTCGGCCCTCTCGGTCACCTGCTGGGGCCGGTTTCTTTTTTGTTAAGAAGAAAGACGGGGGTCTTCGACCTTGTATCGATTACCGAGGTCTCAATAAAATCACGGTGAAGAATCGCTATCCGTTACCATTGATAGACGACTTATTCACACAGGTCACTACTGCAAAGATCTTTTCTAAGTTAGATCTGAGGGGGGCATATAACCTAATCCGCATTAGGAGGGGCGATGAATGGAAGACGGCCTTTAACACACCCGACGGGCATTACGAGTACTTAGTGATGCTCTTCGGGTTGTGCAATGCGCCAGCCGTCTTCCAGGAACTAATCAATGAGGTATTCCGGGAGGTATTGGGTAGATTCGTACTGGTATACCTCGATGATATACTAATTTATTCCAATAACCTCTCCGAACACATGGTCCACGTGAAATTTGTTCTAAACAAATTAACCACTTCCCGACCGCCGTATGTACAATTGGCGGCCGGGAAGTGCACCCCGCAAGGACCGCCATATAGACAAATGGCGGCGGTCCTTGTAGGGGCATGGGCGGAGCGATCGCGTCATCCGTGACGCGATCCTCCGCCTCCGCCTGGCGCCGCTCACCCGCCGCAACATCCCGCTGGCCATACGGAAGCGCCGGCGGGATGTTAACCCGACGATCGCCGCATACAAAGTGTATAATACACTTTGTAATGTTTACAAAGTGTATTATACAGGCTGCCTCCTGCCCTGGTGGTCCCAGTGTCCGAGGGACCACCAGGGCAGGCTGCAGCCACCCTAGTCTGCACCAAGCACACTGATTTCCCCCCCCCCGCCCCAGATCGCCCACAGCACCCATCAGACCCCCCCCTGCCCACCCCCCAGACCCATGTTTGCACCCATTCACCCCCCTAATCACCCATCAATCACTCCCTGTCACTAACTTTTTTTTACCCCCCCCCCCTGCCCCCCGCTCCCTCCTGATCACCCCACCACCCCTCAGATTCTCCCCAGACCCCCCCCCCCCCATGTACTGTATGTATCTATCCCCCCTGATCACCTGTCAATCACCTGTCAATCACCTGTCAATCACCTGTCAATCACCCGTCAATCACCCCCTGTCACTGCCACCCATCAATCAGCCCCTAACCTGCCCCTTGCGGGCAATCTGATCACCCCCCCACACCAATAGATCGCCCGCAGATCCGACATCAGATCACCTCCCAAATCCATTGTTTACATCTATTCTCTCCTCTAAACACCCACTAATTACCCATCAATCACCCATCAATCACCCCCTATCACCACCTGTCACTTTTACTTATCAGATCAGACCCTAATCTGCCCCTTGCGGGCACCCAATCACCCGCCCACACGCTCAGATTGCCCTCTGACCCCCCCTTATCAATTCGCCAGTGCATTAATTACATCTGTTCTTCCCTGTAATAACCCACTGATCACCTGTCAATCACCTGCCAATCACCAATCACCCCCTGTCACCCCCTGTCACTACCACCCATCAATCAGCCCCTAACCTGCCCCTTGCGGGCAATCTGATCACCCACCCACACCAATAGATCGCCCGCAAACCCGCCGTCAGATTACCTCCCAAATGTATTGTTTACATGTTATCTTCTCTAAACACCCACTAATTACCCATCAATCACCCATCAATCACCCCCTATCACCACCTGTCACTGTTACCTATCAGATCAGACCCTAATCTGCCCCTTGCGGGCACCCAATCACCCGCCCACACGCTCAGATTGCCCTCAGACCCCCCCCCCCCCTTATCAATTCGCCAGTGCATTAATTACATCTGTCCTTCCCTGTAATAACCCACTGATCACCTGTCAATCACCTGCCAATCACCTATCACCCATCAATCACCCCCTGTCACTGCCACCCAACAATCAGCCCCTAACCTGCCCCTTGCGGGCAATCTGATCATCCACCCACACCAATAGATCGCCCGCAGATCCGACATCAGATCACCACCCAAGCGCAGCGTTTACATCTATTCTCTCCTCTAAACACCCACTAATTACCCATCAATCACCTATCAATCACCCCCTATCACCACCTGTCACTGTTACCCATCAGATCAGACCCTAATCTGCCCCTTGCGGGCACCCAATCACCCGCCTACACGCTCAGATTGCCCTCAGACCCCCCCTTATCAATTCGCCAGTGCAATATTTACATCTGTTCTCCCCTGTAATAACCCACTGATTACCTGTCAATCACCTATCAATCACCCATCAATCACCCCCTGTCACTGCCACCCATCAATCACCCCCTGTCACTGCCACCCATCAATCACCCCCTGTCACTGCCACCCATCAATCACCCACTGTCACTGCCACCCATCAATCAGCCCCTAACCTGCTCCTTGCGGGCAATCTGATCACCCACCCACACCAATAGATCGCCCGCAGATCCGACGTCCGATCACCTCCCAAGTGCAGTGTTCACATCTGTTCTCTACCCTAAACACCCACTAATTACCCATCAATCACCCCCTGTCACTGCTACCTATCAGATTAGACCCCTATCTGCCCCTAGGGCACTCAATCACCCGCCCACACCCTCAGAATGCCCTCAGACCCCAGCCCTGATCACCTCGCCAGTGCATTGCTTGCATCTATTCCCCCCTCTAATCACACCTTGAGACACCCATCAATCACCACCTGTCACCCCCTAGCACACCTACCCATCAGATCAGGCCCTAATTTGCCCCGTGTGGGCTCCTGATCACTCGGCCAAACCCTCAGATCCCCCTCAGACCCCCTTCCGTTCACCTCCCCAGTGCATTGATTGCATCTATTTTCCCCTCTAACCACCCCCTGAGACACCCATCAATCACCTCCTGTCACCCCCCTAGCACTCCTATCCATCAGATCAGGCCCAATACAACCTGTCATCTAAAAGGCCACCCTGCTTATGACCGGTTCCACAAAATTCGCCCCCTCATAGACCACCTGTCATCAAAATTTGCAGATGCTTATACCCCTGACCAGTCATTTTGAGACATTTGGTTTCCAGACTACTCACGGTTTTGGGCCCGTAAAATGCCAGGGCGGTATAGAAACCCCACAAGTGACCCCATTTTAGAAAAAAAGACACCCCAAGGTATTCTGTTAGGTGTATGACGAGTTCATAGAAGATTTTATTTTTTGTCAAAAGTTAGCGGAAAGTGTCATTTTCCACTAACTTGTGACAAAAAATAAAATCTTCTATGAACTCGCCATACACCTAACGGAATACCTTGGGGTGTCTTCTTTCTAAAATGGGGTCACTTGTGGGGTTCCTATACTGCCCTGGCATTTTAGGGGCCCTAAACCGCGAGGAGTAGTCTAGAAAACAAATGCCTCAAAATGACCTGTGAATAGGAATTTGGGCCCCTTAGCGCACCTAGGCTGCAAAAAAGTGTCACACATGTGGTACCGCCGTACTCAGGAAAAGTAGTATAATGTGTTTTGGGGTGTATTTTTACACATACCCATGCTGGCTGGGAGAAATTTCTATGTAAATGGACAATTGTGTGTAAAAAAATCAAACAATTGTCATTTACAGAGATATTTCTCCCACTTAGCATGGGTATGTGTAAAAATACACCCCAAAACACATTATACTACTTCTCCTGAGTACGGCGGTACCACATGTGTGGCACTTTTTTACACCCTAAGTACGCTTAGGGGCCCAAAGTCCAATGAGTACCTTTAGGATTTCACAGGTCATTTTGCGACATTTGGTTTCAAGACTACTCCTCACGGTTTAGGGCCCCTAAAATGCCAGGGCAGTATAGGAACCCCACAAATGACCCCATTCTAGAAAGAAGATACCCAAAGGTATTCCGTTAGGAGTATGGTGAGTTCATAGAAGATTTTATTTTTTGTCACAAGTTAGCGGAAAATGACACTTTGTGAAAAAAAACAATTAAAATCAATTTCCGCTAACTTGTGACAAAAAAATAAAAACTTCTATGAACTCACCATACTCCTAACGGAATACCTTGGGGTGTCTTCTTTCTAAAATGGGGTCATTAGTGGGGTTCCTATACTGCCCTGGCATTTTAGGGGCCCTAAACCGTGAGGAGTAGTCTTGAAACAAAAATGACCTGTGAAATCCTAAAGGTACTCATTGGACTTTGGGCCCCTTAGCGCAGTTAGGGTGCAAAAAAGTGCCACACATGTAGTATTGCCGTACTCAGGAGAAGTAGTACAATGTGTTTTGAGGTGTATTTTTACACATACTAATGCTGGGTGGCAAGCCAGCACCTCTATTGCGTACATTGCCAGTTCGTGCCAGGTGTCTAGCTTCGATACCCAATAGTTGAAGGGTGCAGATGGATTGTTCGACACAGCTACGTCATCTGACATGTAGTCCTTGACCATCTTCTCCAGGCGATCGGTGTTGGAGGTGGATCTGCACGCTTGCTGTTCTGTGGGCTGCTGCTGCATGGGTGTCAGAAAATTTTCCCACTCCAAAGACACTGCCGATACCGTTCCCTTTTGGGTACTAGCTGCGGCTTGCGTTGTTTGCTGCCCTCCTGGTCGTCCTGGGTTTGCGGAAGTCAGTCTGTCTGCGTACAACTGGCTAGAGGAGGGGGAGGATGTCAATCTCCTCTCTAAAGTCTCCACAAGGGCCTGCTGGTATTCTTCCATTTTGACCTGTCTGACTCTTTCTTCAAGCAGTTTTGGAACATTGTGTTTGTACCGTGGATCCAGAAGGGTATAAACCCAGTAATTGGTGTTGACCAGAATGCGCACAATGCGTGGGTCACGTTAAATGCAGTCTAGCATGAATTGAGCCATGTGTGCCAGAGTCCTACCAGAATCCTCATCATCCTCTTGTGAGCGTTGTGATAGTTGTTGTGATGCATCATAGTCGTCACCTTCCTCCTGGTCTGCTTCTGCTGACCATTCGTGTTGAATTGTGGAAGTCCAACGTGCACCGCTCTGGCCCTCGTCAGTGGTGGCATGAAATTCCTGCTCCAACTCCAGCTGTTCCTCCTCCTCTTCTTCGTCATAGCTGCTGGGGCCAGCGTTCCCTGAGGCGGATGGCCTGATGTTGGTACCATCACGCTGATCGTTTTCTCCTTCAGATTCCCCCAGTTGCATCATGACAGCTGTTTCCTTGATTTTTAACATCGACCTCTTCAGTAAACACAGCAGTGGTATGGTAATGCTGACTGAAGAGTTGTCACTGCTCACAAGCAACGTGGATTGCTCAAAATTTTGGAGGACTTGGCAGAGGTCCAACATGTTGGCCCAATCGGATCCACAGAAGCTTGGCAGCTGGCCGGATGCGCCTCGGTACTGCGCCGTCATGTACTGGACCACTGCACTCTTCTGCTCGCAAAAGCGGGCTAGCATGTGCAGCGTAGAATTCCAGCGCGTAGGGACATCACACAGCAAGCGATGGTGGGGGAGATTGAAGCGCTCCTGCATCTTGGCGAGTGCCCCCGAAGCAGTACTGGAATTTCTACAATGTTTGGCCACTCGACGCACCTTCAACAGAAGATCGGCCACGCCTGGGTATGTCCTCAGGAACCGCTGAACTACTAGGTTCATCACGTGCGCCAGGCAAGGGATGTGTGTCAGCTTAGCCAACCTTAAAGCGCGAATGAGATTACTCCCATTATCACACACAACCATGCCCGGTTTCAGGTCCAGCGGTGCCAGCCACAAATCCGTCTGTTCCTTTATTCCCCTCCAAATTTCCTCCCCTGTGTGCTGCTTATCCCCAAGGCAGATTAGCTTCAGCAACGCTTGCTGACGCATGTCAACAGCTGTGCTGCACTGCTTCCACGATCCTACTGCTGCTGGGTTAGCGTTTCCGGATGAGGTACAGCTTTGAGATGCGTTGGAGGAGAAGGAGTCAGAGAGGTAGGTGCTGCTGTTGTTATCCAGTGGGAGGGACGGCGGTGCAGCTGTTTGTGGCGTGGGCAACACCCGTGCCGTAGCAGGTGAGGAATCGCTGCCAGGCTCCACAAGGTTCACCCAGTGCGCGGTAAGGGAGATGTATCGACCCTGGCCGAACGCACTCGTCCAGGTGTCAGTGGTGAGGTGAACCTTGCAGGCAACGGCATTCTTCAAGCTTCGGGTTATTTTGCTGACCACGTGCTCATGCAACTCAGGCACTGCAGAGCGCGCAAAGTGGTAGCGGCTGGGAACCACGTAACGTGGGATGGCCACTGACATCATGCCCTTGAAGCTGTTTGTCTCCACCACTCGATATGGCAGCATTTCGCAGGCCAGAAGCTTGGCTATGCTGGCTGTTACTGCAATGGCCCGGGGGTCATTTGCTGGCAATTTCCTCTTGCGCTCAAACATCTCCGACACAGACAACTGAACCGTAGCGCTGCACACGGAAGGGCTGTTGGTTGTTGTGTTTGATGAACACTGGGAGACCTCAAGAGCACTACTCCGGAAAGTGACAGTGTCAGCGTCGTCTGATGTTTGTGAATGTTGTGAACCACGCAATGGCTGGGCTACTGCTGCTGCTGAGGCGGGTCTGGTGGTGAGTCTGGTGAACCCAAGGGAGGCAGTGTTGTTGCTGGTACCCTGTCCTGACGCGTTTGCCCACAGAGTGGGATGTTTGGATAGCATGTGACGGCTCATGCTGGTGGTGGAGAGGTTGTTAATACTTTTCCCCCTGCTCAGGCGGGTCTTGCACACCTTGCAAATCGCCATGGTAACATCCTCAGTGCAGTCTTCAAAGAAAGCCCAGACTCTGGAGCACCTGCCTCCTTGCTGGCGATTTCTGTTTGCTCCTTTTTTGCCTCTCACTTGAACTTCCACGCTTGTGGTGCCTGAAATTGCGCGCCGCGAACTCGTGCAGCAGTGGGTTCTTCAACAGACTCATCTGTGCTGCTGCTACGACGGCGATGTTCTCGTTCACAAACAAAATCTGGGTCTCTGTCCACATTGTCCATACCCTCCTCTTCCATCTCCTCAAACTCGTCATATGTCATTGTGGGCCGCCGCCGTGGAGTAGAGCTCCCCACAACAACCTCTGCGCAGCACACTCCAACGTCGTCTTCCAGATCTTGTCGGCCGACCTCCTGCAATTGCAACCCCTCCTGCCCAAATTGCTCTGGGATTTGGGTTTCCGAGTCCTCCTCGGACTCGCCTTGTATTTCAGTGCGCGGTGCATTTCCCACAGTTACCGGTTGTGAATCCAGGCACAACATTTCTGGCTGTTCCTCCATTGACCTTTGAAAGGTGGAAGTTTGTTGGGCTGGGAATAGCTCCTGCGAATACCCCATTGTGTCCTGAGGTAATTCATCGGACTGGTTATCTGGCAGTTGTGTGCGTGGTGTCGCTGCCGGTTGTGTCAGCTTTGTGCCCACTGGCTCCTTGTAACTGGCTGAGGACTCGGACCTCGTGCGTGATGTGCTGGTGCTGCTTAACCCACTGCTGGACGCTTGAGAGGTCATCCAAGTAATTATCTGGTCCTGTTCTTTTGGATTTGTGAGGGTTGTTGTCCTGGACAACATGGGCGATATTGAGTGGGTTTTCTTGGGTGCTCCCCTGTGGCCTGTACGTGAACCGTCAGGGGAAACACCTCTTCCCTTGCCCCTCCCTCTTTCAGAGGATTTCTTCCTCATTTCACTTATCCTTACAGTACACGCTGACTGGCAGCAGTACAGTGGCAGTACAGAAATGCTATACAGTACCACTATTCCCAGCAACGACACAGAGCACAATGCTATACAGTGACGGGTGAGCGGTGTACCACTATTCCCAGCAGCGACACAGAGCACAATGCTATACAGTGGCGGGTGAGCGGTGTACTACTATTCCCAGCAGACACAGAACAGTAAACAGAATGCTATATAGTGTGGCTGAGCGAGCGGTGTACCACTATTCCCAGCAGACACAGAACAGTAAACAGAATGCTATATAGTGTGGCTGAGCGAGCGGTGTACCACTATTCCCAGCAGACACAGAACAGTAAACAGAATGCTATATAGTGTGGCTGAGCGAGCGGTGTACCACTATTCCCAGCAGACACAGAACAGTGAACAGAATGCTATATAATGTGGCTGAGCGAGGTACACAGAGTGGCAGTAAACAGAATGCTATATAGTGTGGCTGAGCGAGTGGTGTACCACTATTCCCAGCAGACACAGAACAGTAAACAGAATGCTATATAGTGTGGCTGAGCGAGCGGTGTACCACTATTCCCAGCAGACACAGAACAGTGAACAGAATGCTATATAATGTGGCTGAGCGAGGTACACAGAGTGGCAGTAAACAGAATGCTATATAGTGTGGCTGAGCGAGCGGTGTACTACTATTCCCAGCAGACACAGAACAGTAAACAGAATGCTATATAGTGTGGCTGAGCGAGCGGTGTACCACTATTCCCAGCAGACACAGAACAGTAAACAGAATGCTATATAGTGTGGCTGAGCGAGCGGTGTACCACTATTCCCAGCAGACACAGAACAGTAAACAGAATGCTATATAGTGTGGCTGAGCGAGCGGTGTACCACTATTCCCAGCAGACACAGAACAGTAAACAGAATGCTATATAGTGTGGCTGAGCGAGCGGTGTACCACTATTCCCAGCAGACACAGAACAGTGAACAGAATGCTATATAATGTGGCTGAGCGAGGTACACAGAGTGGCAGTAAACAGAATGCTATATAGTGTGGCTGAGCGAGTGGTGTACCACTATTCCCAGCAGACACAGAACAGTAAACAGAATGCTATATAGTGTGGCTGAGCGAGCGGTGTACCACTATTCCCAGCAGACACAGAACAGTGAACAGAATGCTATATAATGTGGCTGAGCAAGGTACACAGAGTGGCAGTAAACAGAATGCTATATAGTGTGGCTGAGCGAGCGGTGTACTACTATTCCCAGCAGACGCAGAACAGTAAACAGAATGCTATATAGTGTGGCTGAGCGAGCGGTGTACCACTATTCCCAGCAGACACAGAACAGTAAACAGAATGCTATATAGTGTGGCTGAGCGAGCGGTGTACCACTATTCCCAGCAGACACAGAACAGTGAACAGAATGCTATATAATGTGGCTGAGCGAGGTACACAGAGTGGCAGTAAACAGAATGCTATATAGTGTGGCTGAGCGAGCGGTGTACTACTGTTCCCAGCAGCGACACAATGACAGGGGGGACCCTGGCTAGCGTGGCTGGAGCGCGAACTACCCTGCCTGCCTACCCAAAGCTAAACCCACAGACAAATGGCGGAGATATGACGTGGTTCGGGTATTTATTTACCCGAACCACGTGACAGTTCGGCCAACCAGAGCGCGTTCGGGTCCGAACCACGTGACCCGTTCGGCCAATCACAGCGCTAGCCGAACGTTCGGGGAACGTTCGGCCATGCGCTCTTAGTTCGGCCATGTGGCCGAACGGTTTGGCCGAGCACCGTCAGGTGTTCGGCCGAACTCGAACATCACCCGAACAGGGTGATGTTCTGCAGAACCCGAACAGTGGCGAACACTGTTCGCCCAACACTAGTCGACACGTCCTTTCCCTTCATTGTGGAGGTTGATGCCTCAGAAGTTGGGGTGGGGGCGGTGCTGTCTCAACGGTCTGGGTTGCAGGGCAGATTACACCCATGTGCTTATTTTTCCCGCAGGTTTTCACCTGCAGAAAAAAATTATGATATAGGCAACCGGGAGCTTCTGGCTATTAAGTTGGCATTTGAGGAGTGGCGCCACTGGTTAGAGGGGGCAGAGCACACGATCACTGTTTACACCGACCACAAGAACTTGGAATACGTCGAGGGGGCTAAGAGGCTGAGCCCCCGTCAGGCCCGGTGGTCCTTACTTTTTACGAGATTCAGGTTTATAATCACGTACACTCCAGGCAGCAAAAACATCAAGGCAGATGCCCTCTCCAGGTGTTTTGAACCAGAGACAGCACAGCCACCCGCCTCTGAGTCCATCATCCCGCAGAAGCTAGTGTTAGCCGCCACGGATACTTGGGAGGATTGGACAGAGATTTTAGATCCCTTCCAGCAAGATGTTTCGGAGGGGAAACCCGAAAGGGTAATGTTTATTCCATTGCCCTTTCGTTTACAAATCCTGCAACTCTTCCACGCCCATAAGAATGCTGGTCACCCTGGGGCTGCCAGAACGCAGGATCTGATTGCCAGGTGTGCTTGGTGGCCTTCGTTGGCAACTGATTGCAAGGAATATGTCAGAGAGTGTGCGGTGTGTGCCAGGAATAAACCCTCCCGGCTGGCACCTGTAGGAAGGTTGCAGCCTTTGCCCACCCCGAGGCAGCCATGGACCCACTTGTCCATGGATTTTGTAGGGGAATTGCCCAGGTCTGAAGGCATGTCTGTTATTTGGGTGGTAGTCGACCGGTTTAGTAAAATGGCCCATTTTGTGCCCCTGAAAGGACTCCCCTCGGCTCAAGAACTGGCCGAATTGTTTATCATTCACGTCTTCCGGCTGCATGGTATTCCGGAAGACATTGTGTCTGATAGGGGAGTCCAATTTGTATCTGGATTCTGGAGGGCATTTTGCCACCAAATGGGCATGAAATTGTCTTTTTCGTCAGGCTACCACCCACAGACTAATGGGCAGACTGAACAAATTAATCAGTCTTTAGAGCAATTCCTAAGATGTTACGTTGCGGAGGCACAGAGTGACTGGGTGAAATTTCTGCCTTTCGCGGAATTCGCCCAAAATAATTTGAAGAATTCCTCGTCTGGGTTTTCTCCATTCCAGATTGTGACAGGGAGGTCACCCAAATTCTCCCCTTTTCCAGTTGTCTCGTCTCCATTTCCAGCACTAGAGGATTGGCAGAGGTCACTCAGGGACAATTGGGGAATTGTTAACTGGAATTTGCAGAAGGCGTTCCAGAGTCAGAAGGGTCAAGCAGATAAGAGATGGTCCGTGGAATGGAAGTTTCAGCCAGGGGATTTGGTCTGGGTGTCCACACGTCATTTGGCCCTGAAACAGCCCTCAGATAAATTGGGCCCTAGATTTGTCGGTCCATTTCCGATAGCAAAAAAGATTAATAATGTTACTTATACCGTTGACCTTCCCACCAGCATGCGGGGGGTAAGGTCCTTCCACATGTCCCTTCTTAAACCAGCAGTCCAGGGGGGTCCCACTCCTCCTGCTCCCGTGTTGGTAGATGCCCAACCCGAATATGAAGTGGAAAAGATATTAGATTCACGCATGGTACAAAACTCGGTACAATATCTCATACATTGGAAAGGGTATGGCATTGAGGAGAGGCAATGGGTACCTGGGAACCGTAAGCATGCGGATGAGTTAGTGAGGGAGTTTCATGCTTCACATCCAGAAAAGCCCGGTAGGAGTTGTCCGGAGTCCACTCCTCGGGGGGGGGGGGCAGGGTACTGTAAGGAGGCGCGGAGGAGCAGCCGCCTCTGATCAGCGCGAGGCGGCTGCTCCCACTGAACACATAAGGGAATGCGGAGGAACCGCCGCGTCTGACGCGGTGGTTGTTACATGTGGCCCGATCTCCTCTGGATCCCAGCGCGGGGAGGCCGCCGCTCGTACGGCTAGCGGTGCGGCCAACCCCGCGCATGGGGCACCAGAGGGCTTGCCGCACAGTGATGTGGCTGGGACTCGTAGTCCCCCTAGATTTAGAGTGACGCACGCACGCGCACTCAGGCAGAATTTATGTTAGTCAAACTGAGTCAGCTGACCAGGCTGGTCAGCTGACTCTGACTCCACTTCCCATTGGTCCAGCACTTAGGGAGGAACTGGGAAGTGGGTCATGTATATATACTGCTGGCTGTTCACTTGCTCCCTGTCTGGCGTTGCGATCACTTACGTGGAAGCACCCAGATCCGTAGTCAGATCCGCAAGTGTGCCGGGACCAGCTGGAGCTGTAATCCTACACTTAGCTAGATTCTGTTGATAGCTAAAGTACTAGTTTGATTGTGATTATCTGTTATGACCTATTGCCTGCTCGACTATCCTCCTGAACTCTGATCTTGTACCTCGTTATTTCTGATACTCTGTTGCCGAACTCCGGCTCGTTCCTTGACTCCGCCTTTGCCTCCTGATCTTGTACTTTATCTGTCCGTGTGTGTACGACCTGGCTTGTCCGACCTCGAGAACCGACCTTACTGTTAGAGGCGGTTCCTCGCTCTGTTAGTGATCCTTCCTCCTGAGGGTTACTTTCAGTCTGTCCTTCCTACTGTCAGTCTGACTCCTCCCGTCTTGGAGAGCTCAGGTCTATGGAAGGAATCTGTGCAGTCCTCCTTGCTGCACTGAGGCCTAGTCCTCTAAGTGTTACTGTTACACCTAACACTACACTCTACTCAGGTGAACAGAGGTTAGCTAGTATATCGGATTATCAGTGATACTGCAGATCACGTATAATTATCTGGTATACATCTGTATTCTCAGTGATTCTGCAGATCACTGGTAATCAGATCCTCTCTGTGCTTCACCGATCGTTACACTATGACCCTAAATTGCATGCAGGTCTTGTGTGACAGAAAAAATAGCAAATTTAATAGACGCAACATAAAGATAATAATGAATTATAATTGTATATATACAATAAAAGGGTTACTAAACTCAAGAAATGTCTGCTGGCACGAGCAGAGATAAAAAAACAGACCAGGGTAAGCAGAGATCAAAGAGCAGATCAGGAGGTCAAAGAGTCAGTGGAGACTGACAAAGAAATAGTGAAAGGAAAGGGGCGGGCGGCTTACCCTGAGAGTGCCTGTGTTATCGGTGCAGACTGTTTCTCATACTGGAGTTTAGCCTAATTTTGCAGAAGCAGCTGTAAAGCCAGGGAGTAAGGGGATAATAATGAGTGGGAGAGGAGCCGCTTTCTACACCGCCGATCATCAGCATCATCTGGGAACTGTCAGGCCAGCAGGGGAGGTCAGGTGACAGTTACACAGGCTGAGCAGCTCCATCTCTGTCCCATCCACAGCCTCAGCAGCAGCACTCAGCCAAAGTCTGATGCAGGCTGTGTGTGTAGTGTACAGAAAGCAATGCGGGATGGCAGCAGACTGGAGACATGTAACCACTTGCCTGTTTCTTTGTTTTTCCATGTACCTCCTGACCAACCCTCCTCTTTCTCTCCCCTAATCCTGGGCCTTTACAAGCCTTACCACAAATCCGGCCCTGATTGCTTGATTTCTCCAGTGCAGGTTTTGAAAATGTTTTTACAACAATTTAGTCTAGACCAGTGTTTCAGAACTCTTCGTTAGAATGTCAAGCCTTGAGAATTGATATTAGTGTTATGGTAATGAGCTGCAGCTAGTTTGGGGTCAGAGAAAGAATACATAGCGAAATTATTAGAGTGCTTTGCAGTTTTGTTCATCAAAGTGTCACTTAGGGGCTTGATAAAGGCAAGACCCCAGAATGTGACACTATGATAGATTCCTGATCTGGAGATATTGTTTTTAATCAAGAGATAGACATTATTTTGATTGTTTATTAAATTAACCACTTTACCCCCAGCCATACGGATATCTCCATCCCTTTTTCCATCCTTTCACCCCCAGGGACGGAGATATCCGCACCTCCCGCGCTCCCGCTGCTGTCCGCGCTCCCGCTCGCTTGTGCGCACGCTCCCGCTCTTGTGCAAGCTGCCGCCCGCTCGCCTGGAGATCAATGAACGGGAAAAAACATTCCCGCTCGTTGATCTAAGCCCCCGCAATGATCAGCTGCTTCTATGAGAAGCAGCGATCATTGTGAGGAAAAAAGCAGTTTCCCAGCCTCATAACACTTACTGCAAGCCTACTTCCTGTACGCTTGCAGGTCGCATAAACAAAAAGTTACTGTGGCCATCTTGTGGCCAAATATTAAAACTACACCCTAAAGCATTTTTCATGTACAAACACATTAGATTTACACTAAAAATGAACTCATTACCTCCCACACTCCCCAATTTTTTTTCTTGTAATTAAAAAAAAAAATTATAATAAAAAAAAATACATAAATAGGTAACTTAGGGACTGAACTTTTTAAATATTTATGTCAAGAGGGTATAACACTGTTACTTTATAAACTATGGGCTTGTAATTAGGGACGGACGCAAAACTGAAAAAAATGCACCTTTATTCCCAAATAAAATATTGGCGCCAAACATTCTGATAAGGACATAATTTAAACGGTTTTATAACACAAAGACCGGTTTTATAAGACAAATGGACCAATACATTTCATGGGTTTTAATTATAGTAGCATGCATTATTTAAAAGCTATAATGGCCGAAAACTGAAAAATAATGAATTTTTCCCCACATTTTTTTCGTATTTTCCCATTAAAACATATTTAGAATAAAATAATTCTTGGCATAATGTCCCACCTAAAGAAAGCCTAATTGGTGGCGAAAATAAAAACAACAAAACAACATATAGTTCATTTCATTGTGATAAGCAATGATAAAGTTATAGACGAATGAATGGAAGGAGCGCTGAAAGGTGAAAATTGCTCTGGTGCTAAAGGGGTAAAACCCCTCAGTGGTGAAGTGGTTAAATCAAGAAACTTTTTTTTTTTTTTTTTTACTTATTTAACCAGTGCTGATCATTTAAAGAGAATCTGTATTGTTAAAATCGCACAAAAGTAAACATACCAGTGCGTTAGGGGACATCTCCTATTACCCTCTGTCACAATTTTGCCGCTCCTCGCTGCATTAAAAGTGGTTAAAAACAGTTTTAAAAAGTTTGTTTATAAACAAACAAAATGGCCACCAAAACAGGAAGTAGGTTGATGTACAGTATGTCCACACATAGAAAATACAACCATACACAAGCAGGCTGTATACACCCTTCCTTTTGAAGCTCAAGAGATCATTTGTGTGTTTCTTTCTCCCTGCAGTTCTCATGCACTGAAGTTTCAGGCTGCTCTTTTTTCTCCTGCAAACAGCTTTGCCCTTGTCTGTAATTCTTCAGTATGTGAAAGCCCAGCCAGCTCAGAGGACGATTTATCCAGCTTGTAAAAGATAAGAGAGAAGAGAGAAGCTGCTCTAATCTAAATAATACACAGGCAGTGTGCAGAGAGGGGCCTGAAAGGGGGAGTTCATAGCAGAACCACAACACTGAATAACTTGGCAGCCTTCCAGACACAGGCTGACAAGTCTGACAAGGGAAAGATACATTGATTTATTACAGAGACTGTGATAGCAGAAAGTGCTGCAGTAAGCCAGAACACATTAGAATAGCTTTTGGAACTTGTAGGATGATAAAAAACAGGATGCAATTTTTGTTACGGAGTCTCTTTAAACTTGTTTGTATAAGAAATTTGTTTAATAAAGTTTTTTTTTTCCTTTTCATTCAGTGCCATTCCAACACATGATGGATTTTAACAGTTTAATGCATTCACTATGCCTGGATTGCTAGTTGACAAGACAATGAGGTTAATTGATATAGAGGCAACTCAATGATTGAATAGAAGTGTGTGGTTGCTGTCTCAGGGCAAATGTGAGAGACAATAAGAATACAGAGAGTGTTGATATTTAAAACAAAGTGAATATAAACTTGTGAGATAATGAATTGTGTGCATCGTACAGATAATAAATAGAACATTAGTAGCCCCCCATTTCTTGATATGCTAATTCACTCAGCTGAGTAAGCCGTCCTAATTACATTTGTTCAGGCTGTGTATATAAGTTCAAAGGGTAGCGTTATAAGGGTAAAACAATCAAATTTACCAGAATTCACCAGCAATTCTCCACATTCAACATCACATCTAGGTAATTTTCCCTCAGTCCCCACCTACAGAATGTGGTGTCCTCTGTATTGGAGATACAGAGTGCCACAGAAACCCTGCAGCTCCCGGCTACAAGTGGGTGGGGCCGAGCACTGGAAGTGGGTGCACAGGGGATTCTGAGGGTGAGATACACTTCATACACCATCAAAGTTAGTATAACTTTGTATAAGAACATCTTTAGTTTTGACTTCATAGTCTTTTTACGTTGTGCTAGTTTTTTTACATAATTGTTCATATATCTGGAGCGTATGAATAACTGACTCAAAATGAGCATGTTGGTCAGTTGTTCTGTTGCACATGTCACAAACTCACCTAACTTGACTTGAATTGTTTGATTACCCTTCCTGCCCATACCCTGCCTAGTGGGATTCTGGTGATACTTCTGCCTTCACACATCCATTTCCCATACATTGCCCACTTAAGGCCTGGGTGTGACCAAGAGCTGTGATGATGCATAAAACATCAAGATGATCAGTGATGATGCATCTATATATTTTTTCCATGCTTTGATTCCTTTAACGCCCTTGAACACCTTGCAAGATCCTGCACCCTGATACCCTGGAACATTTTCCTTACTATTATTCAGTAGTGATGGCCATTTCTATGATAACTCATGGTGAAGCATGTGATTTGTTTGATCAACTGATATATTTGAAAAGCTGTGATTTGCTGTGATCACATCCTGCTTTAACACATGATCATGACTAAGAAATCAGAGACTTACATATCTATCACCTGAACAACCTGATCATATGCTTCTCCATGAGTTCTCCTAGACATACAATCACAACTAGGAATCTATAGGTTTTGTTTTATTACCCCTACATGTGATTCATAGAATGTGATTGAGTTCCATAATGTAGTTATGATTATTGTTAAAGATCCACTTTAAATCTTATGCTGAAAGAAATCTCTAAACAAACCCTGTTGGGATCCCTGTATTCAACAATAAACCCTGACTCAAAATGCAATCACAGATATTAAAATCATCAAATTATTCAAATTATTAGATTTGAAAATAATAAATTAGCAATCTTAAAATTATGCTGATAGCTGCCTACATTATACCTAAATTTTTTCCAGAAAGCTAAATACTTTAAAGTGGATCCGAGATGAACTTTTACTCATTGCATAATTGTGTTCCTTTCCTATTGTTTATAGGGCATTCCTCAAGCCAAATACTTTTTTGTTTTAATACTCTAATTCCCTATAAACGAAACAAGCCCCGCCCACAGGTTTTCAGAGAGCCAAGGCACTTTCAGACAGTAGCAAGGGCTCATGGGAGCTCAGTCCGGGCAGGAGGAGGGTTAGGTATTACTAGCCAGAGATTTCAGAGGCAGAGGGGAGGAGGGAGGAGGGGGGGGGGATTAGGATTTTTTTTGCTCAAGATGCAGATAAGCCTCCCTCGGTGTAATATTTACAAACAACATGGCTGCTGTCATTGTATCACAGGAATAATCAATCATATTCTATTAAAGCTGTTTGCAGCTACATTTGCTGTGTAAACTATCTGAACTTTAGATAAGATATATAGACAAGTTACTTGTTATAGTTCATTTTTCATCTCGGATCCGCTTTAACCTAGTCCATACTGGACAGCAGAATTCAAACAGCTATCACATTGCAAAAGCAGAGGTCACATAAGCTTTGCAAACATCAAGTATTTCTAGTCCCTTTCCTCCTGACAGAAGCAATGATTCTGGTTTCAGTATGCCACCACTGAGATTTTTTACACCTTATTATGCTGGAGCGTGAAAGGTTTGAAGAGATGAAAGGCATTGAACTGAAAATCCAGTGGGAATGAACATCTGATTTTACAGCAGAATTTGAGCAATGAGCCATCCTATGTTTAGTTATTAAAGTTCCTTTGAAAATGCAGAGGACAGACTGTGCGTACATGGGAAAGTTAACTTTCATATGAATAGCTGCAATTTGATTTAGCAAAATGAACTACAGCAGTTGTCTGATGTTAAATAGTAGTCCATATTCCAAGATTAAAGACTATAAGTATAAATGTATCTGTAATACATTTCAATTTCTCCGTAACCCTGTCATTCCCAGAATGACCTTTGAAAATAAAATGGCACTAAACAGGGCTAAACTGTTGCATCTTATCGTTTCAGAAAAAATGTAGTGGGGATAACGTATAGAACCACAGCTAGCTGTCAACCTCTGTACCTGTTGTGGAAATCTGGGACTTTCAGTCTTCTATTTTTAGCGACATGAAATAACTCACTGTCGTGGATTATGACAGCTTCTTTTTGACACGTGGCAGATGTAGGGCTAATTCAAGGGGCAAAGTCTTGGTGTGTCTGTCTCTTCAATGTGAATTAGATTTGCTTGGCTGAAAAAATACACTAGATTGCTGACTAGGGCTCATCCAGTGAGTGACAGCAGCCAGTTGATAGAAAACAGAAATTGCAGAAATTGCAATATTAGGTCCATCAGGAAAATGAGCAGTATCACACAGAAATACCAAGAATCTACACAAGTGTCACCTTGATCAACTAAACGATTAGATGCTAAACCAGTAGCATTATAAACAGTTATCAGAAGAAATATTACCAGCCATGATTATTTTGTCTATGCAGAGCTGGATTTACCATAAGGCACTGTAGATGTGTGCCTACAAGCACCATATGTAACAGAGGTGGCTCCACTCCCTTCTTGAATGTCCACTCTCTTAGCAGAGCTGTAGGGCAATGTCACTCAGCACCTGGCTCCAGTCCAGCAGCCGCACGCACATAGTTAGGGGCGGAGATCCAAGGCTTAATCAGTGCCTCCTGTAAAAGTCAGAGTGGGCAGTGTGTGTATTGCATCCTCCTCCCTCGGTCCCTGCACAGCACCAGCTGCTGCACAGATCAGCTGTGCACTTTGCCACACACTACCATTTGCAGACTGCTCTTCTCATCTTGGTGGGGGGTTGGCCTGAGGCAATGTAAGGTGGTGACTTAGCTGTGTGTAGCCCCCGATCGTGTGTAGCTCCATCCCCAATTATGTGTAGCCTGTTTTATAAGGTAACCAGGGCCATATAAAATTATTATATATTTTTTTATTATCATCAAAGTAGAGGGGCCCTTATCCAAGATTTTGCTGGGCAGGCCCACTCTTTGAATTACACCACTGCTGGTTCATGGTTATTAAGCTTCTTATGTGTTATAAGAAAATAAGGGTCGGGATTGGGTTGTGTGGCTTGTGGTGAGGGGCAGATTTTAGGGCAGTTGAATATCTGTGCCTACAAGCTCCTGAAGTTTAAATCCGCCCCTTTGTCTATACTATTTACTACTGGGTAATCTTGTAACTAAACTTATGAAAAATCAGTTTCATGTACAGTAAGCAAGAGAAGTATTCAATCCCCTGCTGATTTTGCTCATTTTCCCTCTTATCAAGAAATTACCAGTCTATATTTGTTATGGTAGCTTTAGTTTAGCTGTGAGAGACAGAACAACAAAAGAATCCTCTCAAACCCAATACACCTAAGTCAGAGCTTGATGTGCATTGTAATGAGTGAATTAAGTATATGTGATCCCCTATCAACCAACAAGATTTCAGGGTCCAGCGTATTTTCTCAGTATGCAGCTATTGAGCTGAGATTAAGAGCATCCTCTGTGAAGGGGCCCATACACTGGTCGATTACAGCCTTTGATCAATTCTATAGAATCGATCAGTGGTGCTCAGCAGAGCTCGAATATTCGAGTAGCTCGAATATTCGAGCTCTTTTTCAGCTATTCGAGCTCGGTATTCGAGCTCCGAATAGCTGCAGCTATTCGAATGGGCTATTCGAGTAAACGCGAATAGCCCATTCACTATTCGAGCTATTCGAGCAAACGGCGCTATTCGAGCTCGGGTACCGAGCTCGAATAGCGTCATAGCCCAGATTGATGTCCTTAGAGCCAATCAGAGGGCTCCCAGGCCCTCTGACGGCAGCCAATCACAGAGGGGGACCCTGGCCAGCCCCTACCCTATAAATAGCGGCCGCCATGTTCCGTTTCTCCGTCCTTGCCTGAGACTTGCATAGAGAGAGAGTTGCTCCTTTGTGCTTTGGCTTAGCAAGAGCTCTATTGTGGTCATTTACCTAGCGTTTTTGCTCACATACACCTCCTATACACACCTATATTGTTGTTAGTTAGATAGACATTGTATTTTAGTTAGTAGCTTTTGTGTTACATAGACAGAGACAGCTGCTGCAGGCAAGCTTACAGCTTTAGGCCTCAGGGCCTGCCTGTGTGGGCAGCTGTTCTCTCCTGTCCTCTGTTAGTATATTTCTCTCATCTATACCAGTATTTCTGCTGTCCTTTACTACTGATTGATTCTGTATTTAGTATTGTAGTTATACTGTACTAGGACACTCACTGTCACTGTTCATAGGCTAAGGCTAAGGCTACTAGCTCCTGCGTGTGTGCACTCACTGTCTTGTACACACACACTCTATTTCCTTCTGATTACTGATTGATTATTGTAATTAGTTGTACTTACTGTTACTACTTACTCTTACTGTACTAGGAGTCTAGGACACTCAGTCACTGTTCATAGGCTACTAGCTCCTGCGTGTGTGCACTCACTCACTGTCTGTGTACTGAAGTGTACACACACACTCTATTTCCTGATTACTGATTGATTATTGTAATTAGTTGTACTTACTGTTACTACTTACTCTTACTGTACTAGGAGTCTAGGACACTCAGTCACTGTTCATAGGCTACTAGCTCCTGCGTGTGTGCACTCACTCACTGTCTGTGTACTGTAGTGTACACACACACTCTATTTCCTTCTGATTACTGATTGATTATTGTAATTAGTTGTACTTACTGTTACTACTTACTCTTACTGTACTATAGGAGTCTAGGACACTCAGTCACTGTTCATAGGCTACTAGCTCCTGCGTGTGTGCACTCACTCACTGTCTGTGTACTGTAGTGTACACACACACTCTATTTCCTTCTGATTACTGATTGATTATTGTAATTAGTTGTACTTACTGTTACTACTTACTCTTACTGTACTATAGGAGTCTAGGACACTCAGTCACTGTTCATAGGCTACTAGCTCCTGCGTGTGTGCACTCACTGTCTGTGTACTGTACACACACACTCTATTTCCTTCTGATTACTGATTGATTATTGTAATTAGTTGTACTTACTGTTACTACTTACTCTTACTGTACTATAGGAGTCTAGGACACTCAGTCACTGTTCATAGGCTACTAGCTCCTGCGTGTGTGCACTCACTGTCTGTGTACTGTACACACACACTCTATTTCCTTCTGATTACTGATTGATTATTGTAATTAGTTGTACTTACTGTTACTACTTACTCTTACTGTACTATAGGAGTCTAGGACACTCAGTCACTGTTCATAGGCTACTAGCTCCTGCGTGTGTGCACTCACTGTCTGTGTACAACACACTCTATTTCCTTCTGAAGTTCTGATTACTGATTGATTATTGTAATTAGTTGTACTTACTGTTACTACTTACTCTTACTGTACTAGGACACTCAGTCACTGTTCATAGGCTAGCTCCTGCATGTGTGTGTGCACTCACTGTCTGTGTAGTGTGTACACACTACACACACTCTATTTCCTTCTGATTACTGATTGATTATTGTAATTTCTAGTTGTACTTCCTGACTCTTACTACTTACTTACTGTAGTAGGGACACTCACTCAGTCACTGTTCATAGGCTTGCTCCTGCGCGTGTTTGCGCGTGCGTGCACTCACTGTCTGTAGTGTACACACACTAAATTTACTTGTGATTACTACTGATTATTGTAACTGCTAGTTGTACTTCCTGACTGTTACTACTTACTTACTGTATTAGGGACACTCACTCAGTCACTGTTCATAGGCTAGCTCCTGCGCGTGTTTGCGCGTGCGTGCACTCACTGTCTGTAGTGTACACACACTAAATTTACTTGTGATTACTACTGATTATTGTAACTTCTAGTTGTACTTCCTGACTGTTACTACTTACTTACTGTACTAGGGACACTCACTCAGTCACTGTTCATAGGCTAGCTCCTGCGCGTGTTTGCGCGTGCGTGCACTCACTGTCTGTAGTGTACACACACTAAATTTCCTTGTGATTACTACTGATTATTGTAACTTCTAGTTGTACTTCATGACTGTTACTACTTACTTACTGTACTAGGGACACTCACTCAGTCACCTCACCCACCAACCCACTCCATTAAAGTACCCCACTTTTAACCCGCCCTTTTAAAAAACTTTTGTCTTTACGCCCAAAACATCGAAGATGTCTGGAAGTGGCAGCCAGCGCGGTTTGGGCAAGGGGAAGGGCAGCAAGGGAATCAGGAGGAGAGGGAGCAGCATTGTGGCAGGCCGCGGCCGCGCCACCATGCACAGTTCCGCAGCAGCAGCAGCAGCGTCAGTGGCTAACATTCCTCCCATAGCCACTGGCCGTGGACGCCTTGGGAGCCGCCCAGCAGGAGCATCTGCAACTCACGCTGCAGAGACACAGCAGCAGCAGCGTGTAGCACCTGCTCCGATTTTCCTCCAGCCGGGTCGGAAACGTCCCATTGAGGAAAAGCATGCAGACACTGTGGTGCAACTCATGACGGAGGATGAGCAGCCCGCCATCAGCTCTGCATCCGAGGCCTCCACCCTCACCACCACCACCACCACCCCTGTTCGCAGCAGGGTCTGGGGAGGAGGCCAGTTCACCGTCACAAGTTGGCGACCTGTCACTCAGCAGTATTTTTACCCCAGGCACCATCAGGGTATTGTCTGCTGTTGTTGGCGATTTGGAGGAGGAGATGCTGATGGGCACTTTGGGGGATGAGGGATTGGACAGCAAGACTGTGGCGACAGTCAAGCAGCCCATCCATGCATCAGGAGAGGAGTTTGGGGGGTCATCATCCCAGCAGGACATGTTTCAGGAGGGGGAGGATGATGATGACCCGGTGACAGACAGAGACTGGGTGCCACCACCTCCAGGGGATGTCGTCCTCAGCAGCTCTGAGGAGGAGGAGGAGGATGCGCTTGTGGGCCTTGCAAGGAGGCGCATCATTGCAAGCATTGGCAGCAGTAGGCAGGTCCCACAGCCTGCTGGTGTCTCAGGCTCAGCAGCAGCAGCAGCAGCATCTGCCAGTACCACCACCAGCCGCACCCAAGCCCCCCCCCCAACCACCACAGGGAGACAAGCGGCAGCAGCGCTTCCATGCCGTAGGGGGATGTTTCTGTCACCAATCTGGTGATTTTTCACCATGCCCACTGTGTACAGCAAGTACGCCACTTGCAACCACTGTCAGCGGAAGTTGAGCAGAGGTGCAGACCCCTTAAAGTTCAGCACCAGCTCGCTCATCAACCACCTTGCTGCGAAACATTTCCACCAGCATGAGGAGTTCCAGAGGCTGAAGGCATCTGGTGCTGGCAGTGGCACCACACCCATCACTGCACAGCCTTCAGCTGCAGCAGCAGCAGCAACAGCAGCCACCCGCCCTCCTGCTCCTCCAGCAGCACCAGCAGGAGTGCGGAAACGCACTGCTCCTCCCCCCTCTGCAACTCCTGCCGCCGACACTGAGGCCTGTTCTGGCAGCCAGTCCTCAGTGGCCTCCTCCGCTGTGTCTGCTGATTCCCGTGCCAGCAAAAGGCCACGCCAGAGCCTTTTGAGCGAGTCCTTCCAGGGGGTGGTTAGGGCTCTGCCTCCCAGCAGCCGTCGCGTGCGGCAGCTGAACGGCTTGCTGGCATGGGCCATGTGCTCCCAACTCCTGCCGTACACGCTCGTGCAGGAGGGGAGCGACATTCCTGCGCTGCTTGCTTGCGCAGCCCCAGACTGGCAGCTCCCCAGCAGACACTTCTTTGCCCGCAAGGCCATTCCTGCACTGCACCGCTTTGTGATGGCCAATGTGGAGCGAGGGCTGGAGCACGCGGTTGGTGAAAGGGTCCACGTCACCATGGACTCCTGGAGCAGCCGCTTCGGGACAGGCCGCTACCTGTCCTTCACTGTCCACTGGGTAAGCTTGGTGGAAGGGGGTGAGGATGGGAGAGCAGCAGCGGGCACAGCAGCAGCAGCAACACAGTGGGTGGTGCCACCCCGCAGGGTCAGGGGAACTGCAGCAGGTTCCTCCGATCCTCTGCCATCCTCTGGCACACCTGGCCAAACCCCCCGCCTCAGCAGCAGCGTGAAGGCCCGCCACTGCCAAGCGCTGCTGCACTTGGTCAGCCTTGGGAAGACCAAGCTGACGGCAACCCATGTGTTGGCCAAACTCCAGGAGCAGGAGAGGATTTGGCTGACCCCCAGAGGCCTCAGAGTCGGAGAGGTGGTGGCCGACGATGGGGCCAATCTGGTTGCCGCAATAGACAGGGGAAACCTGACCCACATCCCCTGTCTTGCCCACGTGCTGAACCTGGTGGTGCAGAAGTTCTTGCGCACCTACCAGGGGATGGGCGAACTGCTGGAAACGGCAAGGAACGTTGTGCGTCACTTCCGGCGCTCGGCTGCAGCCTGTGCGAGCCTGGAAGACGTGCAAAAGGAGCTGGAGCTGCCACGCCATCGGCTGATCCTTGACGTTCCGACTCGCTGGAACTCCACCCTGGCGATGTTGGAGCGTCTGGTTGAACAGAAGCACGCTGTCAACCAGTACCTTGCCCTGGCCACTGTTTCCGCCGCTCAGAGAAGGGACAAGACCAGCAACATCCCGTCCATCGTCCCCGATGATGACTGGAGGCACATGCAGCAGGTGTGCTTAGTGCTGGCTCCCTTTCTGCAGGCCACTAACATGGTGAGCAGGGACCATGCTATGGTCTGCGAGTGGATGCCCCTGGTTTGTCTGCTGAACAGGGCCCTCGATGCTTTGCTGGAACAGGGAGCGGCAGCCTTGGACCAGCAGGAGCGGCAAGCAGCTGCACAGTCCACCTCTGAGGGGGAGGAGGAGGAGGACTTGGTGGAGGTCCCTGACCTTGCTGCTGATGAGGGGGAGCAGCACAGTGCAGCTGAGTTGGTGCGGGGGTGGAGAGAGGATGAGGCTGACGAGGCAGAGGAGGAGGATGAGGACAGCAGCACTGCCGTCGATGTGCCAGCAGACGTGGCCCGCCTCTTCCCAATGGCAGCGCACATGCTGACGTGCCTGCGCAGGGACCCCAGGGTGATCCAGATGAAGCAGAGGGAGGACATCTGGATCAGCATGATGTTGGACCCACGCCTCAAGGGGAAGTTGAGCCAGTTCCTGCCGCCTGCAGGAGGAGACCCAGCGCAACAAATAAGGAGCTTGCAGCAGGCCCTTGTTGAGCGCTTGGAGGAAGCCTTCCCCCAGCCTTCCACCCCCACTGTCCAGCAGCCAGCACAGAGGCAGCAGCAGGTGCCTGCATCCAGCAGCAAGCGCCCCACAGACCTGCTGTCTCTCAGCCACGAGCTCTACAGGACTGTAGAGGCTCCGGCAGCAGTGACTAGAGAGGAGGTGCATGCAGCAGCATCCTCCTCCGGTCACAGCCAGCGCCTGACCCGCATGGTGGCTGACTACATGGGGTCCTACAGCGGGCTTGACAGCGATGCCCCTGTTGATCCCATGGAGTATTGGGTCAAGCGCCTGGAGATCTGGAGCGAGCTGGCGCAGTACGCCCTGGAAGTGCTGTCCTGCCCCCCTTCCAGCGTGCTGTCCGAGCGCTGCTTCAGTGCAGCTGGTGGTGTGGTCACCGAGAAACGCTCACGTCTGTCTCACAAGTCTGTGGACAGACTGACGTTTCTCAAGATGAACCAGGCGTGGGTGGAAGGCGAGTTCCTGGCCCCTGTTGTCGGCGAGAGGGGGACATGAACTGGCTAAGAACCATCGTTAATGTGCCTTACCACCCTTTACCACCTCCTGGCTCCTGCTCACTAAGCCAGCCTGGTTCACTTTGACTATTGCGTCGCCTGCAGCCACACATTTTACACCTACAGTGGGCTGCTGTGTACTGCCCTTCTGCTGTCTGTCTGTGTTTCCCACTGCCAGGGTACACAGATTTACCTTCTGCTGCCACTCTGCCACCAGCTATTACGTCAAACAATAGCTATATATCTGTGTAATTTGTTTTACAAACAAAACCAAAAAAACATAAAAAAAAAAAAAAAGGTTTAATTTTTCTGAGGTGCCCGGGTTGAAAACTGTGTTGTCCCAGTTGTGTATTGGACACAATGTGGGCTGCACGACCGCTGTCTGGGACCTCCTGTTGTGTTCATTTACGGCCTGGTATCACCACTAGGTACCAGGGCTATTATGTCACGCTGCCTGCCTGCTGCCACACTCACACTACTCCTCCATTCCTCCTGCTGCTGCTGTCTGTCTGTGTTTCCCACTGCCAGGGTACACAGAATTACCTTCTGCTGCCACACTGCCACCAGCTATTACGTCAAACAATAGCTGCTCACATTACTCCTCCATTCCGCCTGCTGCTGCTGCTGTCGGTCTGTGTTTCCCACTGCCAGGGTACACAGAATTACATTCTGCTGCCACTCTGCCACCAGCTATTACGTCAAACAATAGCTATATATCTGTGTAATTTGTTTTACAAACAAAACCAAAAAACATAAAAAAAAGGGTTTAATTTTTCTGAGGTGCCCGGGTTGAAAACTGTGTTGTCCCAGTTGTGTATTGGACACAATGTGGGCTGCACGACCGCTGTCTGGGACCTTCTGTTGTGTTTATTTACGGCCTGGTATCACCGCTAGGTACCAGGGCTATTATGTCACGCTGCCTGCCTGCTGCCACACTCACACTACTCCTCCATTCCTCCTGCTGCTGCTGTCTGTCTGTGTTTCCCACTGCCAGGGTACACAGAATTACCTTCTGCTGCCAGTCTGCCACCAGCTATTACGTCAAACAATAGCTGCACACATAATTACTCCTCCATTCCTCCTGCTGCTGCTGCTGTCTGTCTGTGTTTCCCAACGCCAGGGTACACAGATTTACCTTCTGCTGCCACTCTGCCACCAGCTATTACGTCAAAAAATAGCTATATCTGTGTAATTGGTTGTAAAACCAAAACTACAAAACCATTACAAAAAAAAAGGTTTAATTTTTCTGAGGTGCCCGGGTTGAAAACTGTGTTGTCCCAGTTGTGTATTGGACACGATGTGGGCTGCACGACCGCTGTCTGGGACCTCCTGTTGTGTTTATTTACGGCCTGGTATCACCGCTAGGTACCAGGGCTATTATGTCACGCTGCCTGCCTGCTGCCACACTCACACTACTCCTCCATTCCTCCTGCTGCTGCTGTCTGTCTGTGTTTCCCACTGCCAGGGTACACAGAATTACCTTCTGCTGCCAGTCTGCCACCAGCTATTACGTCAAACAATAGCTGCACACATAATTACTCCTCCATTCCTCCTGCTGCTGCTGCTGTCTGTCTGTGTTTCCCAACGCCAGGGTACACAGATTTACCTTCTGCTGCCACTCTGCCACCAGCTATTACGTCAAAAAATAGCTATATCTGTGTAATTGGTTGTAAAACCAAAACTACAAAACCATTACAAAAAAAAAGGTTTAATTTTTCTGAGGTGCCCGGGTTGAAAACTGTGTTGTCCCAGTTGTGTATTGGACACGATGTGGGCTGCATGACCGCTGTCTGGGACCTCCTGTTGTGTTTATTTACGGCCTGGTATCACCGCTAGGTACCAGGGCTATTATGTCACGCTGCCTACCTGCTGCCACACTCACACTACTCCTCCATTCCTCCTGCTGATGCTGCTGTCTGTCTGTGTTTCCCACTGCCAGGGTACACAGAATTAGCTTCTGCTGCCACTCTGCCACCAGCTATTACGTCAAACAATAGCTGCTCACATAATTCCTCCTCCATTCCTCCTGCTGCTGCTGTCTGTCTGTGTTTCCCAACGCCAGGGTACACAGATTTACCTTCTGCTGCCACTCTGCCACCAGCTATTACGTCAAAAAATAGCTATATCTGTGTAATTGGTTGTAAAACCAAAACTACAAAACCATTACAAAAAAAAAGGTTTAATTTTTCTGAGGTGCCCGGGTTGAAAACTGTGTTGTCCCAGTTGTGTATTGGACACGATGTGGGCTGCACGACCGCTGTCTGGGACCTCCTGCCTGCTGTGTTTATTTACAGCCCTGGTATCACCGCTAGGTACCAGGGCTATTATGTCACGCTGCCTGCCTCATTGACTGCCTGCTGCCACACACTCATCCTCCTCCTCCTGCTGCTGAATTTACCTCCTGCTGTCTGTGTGTTTCCACTGCCAGGGAGCACATACAATGGCGCTTCCAACATGCGTGCGCCACCAGCTATTTGTTATGCTCAAAAATAGCTGCATTTCTTTAAAAAAAAAATTGAAAAGAGAAATAAGTGAAGAAGAAGACGATATAGAAGAAGATGAAGAAGAAGAAGATGAAGAAGAAGAAGAAGGAGAAGAAGAAGAAGATGAAGATGAAGAAGAAGAAGATGAAGAAGATGAAGAAGATGAAGAAGAAGATGAAGAAGATGAAGAAGATGAAGAAGAAGATGAAGAAGATGAAGAAGAAGATGAAGAAGATGAAGAAGAAGAAGATGAAGAAGAAGAAGATGAAGAAGGAGAAGAAGAAGAAGATGAAGAAGAAGAAGATGAAGAAGATGAAGAAGATGAAGAAGATGAAGAAGAAGATGAAGAAGATGAAGAAGAAGATGAAGAAGATGAAGAAGATGAAGAAGAAGAAGACGAAGAAGATGAAGAAAAAGAAGATGAAGAAGAAGAAGATGATGATGAAGAAAAGATGAAGAAGATGATGAAGAAGAAGAAGACAATATAAAAGAAGAAGAAGAAGATATAGAAGAAGATATAGAAGAAGAAGATATAGAAGAAGAAGATATAGAAGAAGAAGAAGAAGATATAGAAGATAAAGAAGAAGAAAAAGAAGTATATACAGTACTGAACAAAATTCTGGACACAACTTCTCTTTTCACCTTTTTTTTTTTAAAGGAACATCCCCACATAATCACTTGCTGTTGTTACTTGGAAAAAAAGATGTTTCTTGCATCATTCACCCTCAAAACAAGTGTAGGAAGCTATTTAAGGCCAATTCGAATAGTCAGCTCGAATAATGAGCTCGAATATCGACTCGAATAGTGAGCTCGAAGTCCGAGGTCGAATCGAATAGTAAAATTTATTCGACTCGAATATTCGACTGACCTCGAATAATTTACTATTCGAATTCGACCAAACTCGAATTTTGAAAAGGGGTATTTGAGCACCACTGGAATCGATCGATCGGAAAAAAAATCTTTCAAATCAGCTGATTTCGATCGATTTGATTTATCTGACAGGATAGAAAATCTAGGTTGATCTGCTGCTGGCAACAGATCGATGGCCCATAGAGTTGCATTGGATCTAATGGTGCAATCATGCATTTAGATCGATTTTCAATAGATTTCAAGAGAGAATGGGTGACGGGTAGCATATAGTAAAATATTGGAAAAGTAAATTACTGATAATTTACTTCTAGAGGCACCACTCGGTGTCAAACTCAAGCAGTGCCACCACAATATTTACTTGGCAGTTTAGCCTCCTGGCTACAAATTTATGCAGGTGAATGACAATGTTTGATAACACCCCATGTGTCATAGTGTACCTGCTGGCAACCCCCCCACCCCTCAAAAAAACAGGGAAGGTCATCTTTCCAATGCCTGTACTGTACATTAGCATTAGCAAGTGTCCGGCCGGTGAATGGGAGCAGCAGGTGGTGAATTCATTTCCTTCAGTCTCCCATGGAAAAGCAACCTATCTCAGTATTTATGATTTTAGGTTATGGAATATCTTAAGAGAAATATACATTTTTATTCTGTTTTACACCTCACTTCTCTTTCCCTTGCATTTGCCCTTTTCCAAAATGGCTGCCACTGTCTCCGCATGCGACTGAGCATGCTCATGATGTTTCCCTTTTATTTGTCTCTGTCCAAAATGGCTGCCACTGCCTCCGCATGTGACTGAGTATGCTCATGGTGTTTCAACACCCCATTGATTAATTAACCCCTTTCACAGTATACAAAGTTACTCTGTTTACTAGGACACTCACAGAGGCGCTATGCTGAGACATAGACACTTGTTGGTAACCCTGCTTTGTTTCTTGTTAATATTATTACTTAATGTTGTGACTCCACTATTTTATTACCACCATTGTTTCTTTAATTTACACCATACTTCTTCTTTTCTTCCCTCCTCTACTCTGTACCTACCCAAAATACCCCCCCCCCCATTTTAATTTAATACAACATAACAAATGTGTTATGTTTTTCATATTGGCAAATGAAATAATTGTATTATCTGACTTTACGGTCTGACTATGCATATGTGTATTTCTTTTACATATATTTACATATATTGTACCAATGCAACCTATCTCTGAGCCTTCTGTCTCTGGCCCACAGCTGTAGGCTCCATCCCCTATTGCCTGATGAAGTGGGGCCACACCTGCTAAATGCATTGCAACTGTTTGTTTTTTGGGAGTATATTAATAAATCTAAACCTTTGAAAACTGACAGTTTCATGTCTGCTTTGAGGAGGTAAGTCCACCTCTGCCTCCTCAGCAATTTTAAAGTTTTCAGCATATTTTATTCTGTTGGTGGCGCCTCAGTTCAATTCCTGCGATACCCGTGTCCACCTCTGGTGGAGGGGTGATATACTCCCTTCTTTCCAATCTACAGAGAGTGACTTCTTAATCCTGAGTGGGGACAGGTCTTAATCTCCCCACCTGCATTTACAGTGGTTGCCTATTGGGTAACCCTGGTTTGTGAGTATAAATGTACTTACTTACACTATCCATCAAATCCAATACATACTACACTATATTGGGCTCGCAGTGTTTCTCTTTTTGTATCTTTTACACATAGTTTTGGTCTTCTCTTACAATTGCAACACATTGAAGATGTAATAAAGTGGAAAAGCCAGCACTGGTCACCTGAAACCGTCTCCTCCTCTTTCTACTAGGGAAAGAGGAGCCAATTTATAGTAAGTTATGAATAGGGAATATTTCCTTCCTACCATGGAAATCCCCATGCACTTTATAGCAGTTGACAGTGAGCAGCCTAAAGTACGGTTTCAACATTTTGAGTCAGAATTGTTTCCTGATTAGTCAAAACAAAGGGAGGAGACAAAGCTGAACATTAAGCTGTAAACAGAACCAAAAATAAGACTAATATCATAGCAGGATCCACTGGGAAATCCTGTACCTAAATACCTAATCAATGAGATCAGTCAACAGCTGAGCAGAATATCAGGAATACACAAACGAAACAGAGAGAAGACAGACCAAGCGTAGGAGAAATGGAAAACAGTCCAACATCTTGTTCACGCATTTGGTTCAGTAATCATATGAAGATCCTTCATCTAGTGGAAGGTCCACTTGATCAAAAGGATGACACAATGCCAATAGGTTCCAAAATATGCAATAAAGGTGCTTGTCACCCATGCTAAACATTGGCAAGGGTTTTTTAGCACAGGTGGAAAAGTGCTGATACATGTATCTATTCATGAGCAATGTGAGGTCACCTGACTGTTAAGTATACAAACTAGACTTAAAGATACAGATGAATTCCATACATCACTGGTGGATCTGTGCAGTTAGCTGCAATATGTTGCTTAGTGTTTTCCATGCTGAAGCATATATTTACAAAATAATTACAAAATTAAGATTGGACTCTCTTTGCTCTCTAGGTGGTGCTTCTGCTGTCATTGCTTCCTTCACGTTTCTCTCAGTGCAGCATGCCTGTAATAATACTAATTAAAAAATAAATATTGCTGAGTCAATGATTCTAGTGCTAACCTTCTACTGCTTGAGATGCTTGAAATTCTCATTTTTGTCTGTGATAGATACACAGGGGTTGATTCACTAAACCATGATAACTCATGTCACAGCCGTTTTTGCGCGCATTTTCGTGTTTTCGTGCGATCGCAAATTTTTGTGCGCAGTCGTGAGTTTTCACATGAAAACAAAAGTTTTCGGTTGTGCACGAAAACTTGCAATTGCACACAAAAATGCACGCAAAAATGGCTGTGATATGAGTTATTACGGTTTAGTGAATCAAGCCATAGTCGAGTGTATTTTGAGCATGCTATATTTCTAACAACTACTTAGAAACATTTTTTTTTACCTACTGACAATGTTAAAATAAGGGGTTGGTAGACAGCACAACGATGCATGGCTAGGATAGTTTTATAAACTGACACTAAGTCAGAGCTTGATGTGCATTGTAATGAGTGAATTAAAGAGAACCCGAGGTGTGTTTAAAGAATGTTATCTGCACACAGAGGCTGGATCTGCCTATACAGCCCAGCCTCTGTTGCTATCCCAAACCCCACTAAGGTCCCCCTGCACTCTGCAATCCCTCATAAATCACAGCCGTGCTGTGAGGCTGGGTTTACATCAGTAGTGTTAGTCTCAGCTGCTCCCCCGCCTCCTGCATATCTCCGGTCCCTGCCCCCGTCCCTTCCCTCCAATCAGCAGGGAGGGAAGGGATGCAGGCGGGGACTGGAGTTCTGCTGGAGGCGGGGAGAGCAGCAGACTGACACTATAGAGATAAACACAGCCAGCTCTGACAAGCTATTTGTCAGCAGCGTGGTTGTGATTTATGAGGGATTGCAGAATGCAGGGGGACCTTAGGGGGATTTGGGATAGCAACAGAGGCTGGGCTGTATAGGCAGATCCAGCCTCTGTATGCAGATAATATTCTTCAAACCCACCTCGGGTTCTCTTTAAGTATTTTATCCCCTATTAACCAACAAGAATTCAGGGTCCCAGGTATTTTCACTGTATGCAGCTATTGAGCTGAGATTAAGAGCATCCTCTGTAAAGGGGCCCATACACTGGTCGATTTCAGCCTTTGATCAATTCTATAGAATCGATCAATCGGAAATCAATTCATTTAAATCAGCAAATCGCGTTGTGTATTCCCAGCATTAAAGATACAGATTAATTCCATACATCACTGGTGGATCTGTGCAGTTAGCTGCAATATGTTGCGGCCCATCCAAGATGAGAAAAACCTTTTCTGTCTGACATTTTTTTTACAAGCATTTTAAGGGTATGCTTTTACTCTCTGCAATCCAGGTTATGGTTCTTTAACAGTGTGAAAGGCTCTAAGGATCCACGCCAAGCTCTAAATTGAGGGACCTGTGGCTTTTCCATGTTGCCCTCAAAGCCACACAATCGCATTTCCTCTTTTTTCAAATAGCAAATTCTCCTTAGATATCTGGTACTCTTTTACTGGCTTTGTTTTATTTGACTGTTGCCTTTCCTAGACCTGAAAAATAAACCAGAATTATTTCCCTTTTTTCTACAATGTAGTTTGCATTCAGTGCCTTCAAAAATCCCAAACAGTTTGACTTGATGAGGTGAACAGAGCCATATTCAAGCATGACCATGATGCAAGACCTCACATTTATTAACAATAAATTTCATTTACTGTTAACCTGTCAGTACAGCAATCTTGTCAAGACAAAGAGTCACAGAAAATACGATAGGGCTTATTAATAACTGAGCTCATCTCCTTTAATACCAAGTGAAGGATATCACTGTGACCAGGTGTCTGCATGCCTTCCTGCGTTAAGCAATTAAAGTTTAAGATGGATGACTGGCAAAAGCCCACAGCCGTGGGTTTCATTTTAGAGATGAGGACTAAAGGTGTGAATGTCATATGGCCATAGATAAAAAAAAAGTGCTAACAATCTAGAATTTCTCAACAGCCTTACTCGGCCTCCTTCCGTGCATAAAATGACAGAATTAGTGAACAGTGATCATAGTTTGGTCTCAAAATAATTGTATTGGATCTTCATCAAACATGTCATCTTAAATATTGTGTTTTGGGTGTAGCATTTATAATCCTTCTCCTCATCAGTAACAATACCTGAAAAAATGTCTGAAATATCTGAAAATAAGTTTTATGGAAGGAATTATACCTCGTATCCATTAAGCCCCATGTACACCATACAATTTTTGTCCAATTTGATTCAATTCTATTCAATTCATTGATTCAATTCGATTCAATTTGACTAGTCCGATTGGGATTCGATTTGATTCAATTTGCCATTGTTTGGCAATGGCAAATTGAATCGAATCCTGATCGGACATGTAGGATTGAATCGAATCAAATCAATGAATCGAATCAAATAGAATTGAATCAGATAAAAAATTGTATGGTGTAGATGGGGCTTTAGACTAATGTTATTCATGACTACAGAGAGCTAGTTAAATATCCCTCTGGGAAGCAAGAGTACATCCTATCTTACTGCTGGAAAAGACATGCAGTCTGAAATAAACTCTTATATGATACAAGGGGTTGAAAGTGAAGCAATTGATTAACATAAATCTGATTCTTAAAGAGAACCTGTGCTGAGTAAAATTATTTAAAATAAACACATGAGGTAACTTCAAATGAACATTACATAGTTACCTTGCCATCAGTTCCTCTCAGAAGCTCACCATTTTCTTCTTACAGTGATCCCTTCTAGTTCTGACAACATTTTGTCAGAACTGAAATATATCAGTTGCTGCCAGTTATATATCAGTTGCTGTCAGTTACAGCTGAGAGGAGAACTGATGTGTCCATGTTTCCCTATGGCTCAAGTGGGCGATGTTACAGTTTAACAGTGTGCTGACCAGGAAGCTGTTATGGGGTAATAGCCATTTTCAAAATGGAGGACGGAGAATTCTATTGATCACAGTGGACAAACAGGACGCAGGAGAGGAAAAATATATTGAGGAGTAGGCTACACAGGAGGTAAGTATGACTTGTGTATGCTTATTTTGACTTTTAATTTTCAGTATAGATTTTCTTTAAGCCCAACTGTAGACTATCTATGACCGCAGATATAAATATTGTGCCTGAGAACTCAATAATTACAGTTCCCAAATATTATCCTTTTATGTTAGGCATCTTAATTTGGGAAGGAGTGTGTATGTGCACAGGCTTGTGGAAGGTTCTGTTCCTTGGTGTAGCATCAACATACATTTCAAAATGCTAAGGGACAGTCTGCAGCTAGACTAAACACTCTAAGATATATTTACAATAAAGTCAGGGGCATCTATTTCCTCTGCAGCAATGTCATCTGGCCTTTATTGGTAGTATTGCCCTTTCTGCTTGACTTGTGTTTGTAGTTAGCCCCCTCGGTGGTTATTGTAATCAAAAGGGAGCAAAAAGTGGTGACCAAATTGTATATTAACAAGTTACAAGACAGACAGGAATTCTGTGCTACACTTTGATAGTTTTCACCAACCATGTATTAAATAAAGCATACCTAAAGGTGGCCACTAACGATACAATTTGGCGAACGATCGTTCGTTTCCAATCATTCATACCAACGATCAGGTACAGAATTGTACCAGTGAACAGAATTGTAACTGATCACACTTTAAAAAAGACTCATAAGCAAGAAATGAAATTGAAGTTTAGAGTGAGGTGATATCCAGTTAGGACCATTTCAGTTAATAAACTGAAAAAAGTAAGTTTAAACAACTCTGCCAAGCTTGTGTGTCCACATTTAATGCATGAAGCAACCTAACTGGCAGAAGTCTTAAAAAACACTGGATTGTTGCAGGAAGTTTTCCAGATGTGAGGGGTCCAGACTTGGTACCTTCCTTTGTTTAAATTGTCACGTGTGTGCCACTGTATCAAAGGGCGAATTTACACATCCCTCCAGTCTTTAGTATAAGGGGCAGTTACACAAGGGATTCTTCCTTTGTGGTCCACATGATGTGAGCAGAGGCGTAGCTAGGGTTTTCAGCACCCGGGGACAAAGACTATTAATGCGCCCCCTAAGGTGAAGGGGCGCGGCCAAATATGGGCGTGGTTATGGGTGGAGCCAAATGTACATGGATGTTAGCAGTAGTGTTGGGCGAACAGTGTTCGCCACTGTTCGGGTTCTGCAGAACATCACCCTGTTCGGGTGATGTTCGAGTTCGGCCGAACACCTGGTGGTGTTCGGCCAAACTGTTCGGGGTTCGCCCGAACTGCAGAATGCATGGCCGAACATGGCCGAACAGGGCCCCTGTTCGGCCGAACAGGGCCCTGTTCGGCCGAATACTGCCCCCCTATGCCCCCTATGGGGTCGCAGGCATAAGGGGGGAGCATGCCCCGATCGCGGGGGGGGGTCGGAAATTCCCCCCACCCCCTCCGCTAGCGCTCCCCCCTCTGCCCGCTTCCCCATACAAAAAGTTTGAAACAAGTTCAATAGTACCTGGCTGGTGGCACTGGCTGGCAGTGGAGTGAGGAGGAGTCCGAGTAGCAGAGTGACGTTGAGGCCGGGCAGCGGGCGGTTCAGCGCTAGTACCCTTGTGGTACTTCCGCCCTTTCTCTGACCTCACGTCCTCTGCATACGAGGGTACGCATCACGCGTACCCTCGTATGCGTCATCACGCAGAGGACGTGAGGTCAGAGAAAGGGCGGAAGTACCACAAGGGTACTAGCGCTGAACCGCCCGCTGCCCGGCCTCAACGTCACTCTGCTACTCGGACTCCTCCTCCTCCTCACTCCACTGCCAGCCAGTGCCACCAGCCAGGTACTATTGAACTTGTTTCAAACTTTTTGTATGGAGAAGCGGGCAGAGGGGGGAGCGCTAGCGGAGGGGGTGGGGGGAATTTCCGACCCCCCCCGCGACCGGGGCATGCTCCCCCCTTATGCCTGCGACCCCATAGGGCCCCCAAAATGGGCATGTTCGGGGGTCCCATTGACTCCCATTGAGTTCGGCGTTCGGGCCGAACATGCCGAACATCTGGCCCATGTTCGGCCTGTTCGGCCCGAACCCGAACATCCAGGTGTTCGCCCAACACTAGTTAGCAGGCTCACGCTCACCCACCCTCCCTATGTACCTTCCAGCATGTTCCAAGACAAATTCAGCAATCATGAGCCCCCCCCCCCCCCCCCAATCAAGACAAATTCCGCAATCATGAGCAAACATGAGGCCCCCAACATGACCAACTGAGCAATCATGAGGCCCTCAACAAGACAAATTTAGCAATCATGAGGCCCCCAACAAGACAAATTCAGCAATCATGAGGCCCCTAACAAGACAAATTCAGCGATCATGAGGCCCCTAACAAATCATGAGGCCCCCAACAAGACAAATTCAGTAATCATGAGGCCCCCAACAAGACAAATTCAGCAGTCATGAGGCACATAAATAGACAGCATTTCACATAAATAGGCAGAATGCCCCCTTAATATGGTAGACACCTCTCACCTGGCAGCAGTTCCCCAAAATACACTCAATCTGACAGCAGTGGTTCCCCAAAAGTAGGTAGCCCCAGGTCTATAAGTGTCCCCAGAATAGGTGGCCAGCAGTATAGCTGTCCCCAGAACAGGTAGCCAGGGGTAGAGATGTCCACAGAACAGGTAGCCAGGGGTATATGTGCCCAGTATATGCAGCCAGGGGTATATGTGCCCAGTATATGTAGGCAGGTGTATATGTTCTCAGTATATATAGCCAGGGGTAAATGTCCCCAGTATATGTAGTCAGGGGTATATGTCCCCAGTATATATAGTCAGGGGTATATGTGCCCAGTATATGTAGTGGGGGGGTATATGTCCCCAGTATATGTAGTCGGGGGTATATGTGCCCAGTATATGTAGCCAGGGGTATAATATGTGCCCAGTATATATAGTCACGGGTATATGTACCCAGTATATATAGTCAGGGGTATATGTGCCCAGTATATGTAGCCAGGGGTATATGTGCCGAGTATATGTAACCAGGGGTATAATATGTGCCCAGTATATATAGTCAGGGGTATATGTGCCCAGTATATATAGTCAGGGGTATATGTCCCCAGAGTAGGTAGCCAGGTGTATATATGTCCCCAGTATATGTAGGCAGGGGTATATGTCCCCAGAGTAGGTAGCCAGGTGTATATATGTCCCCAGTATATGTAGGCAGGGGTATATGTCCCCAGAGTAGGTAGCCAGGTGTATATGTGTCCCCAGTATATGTAGGCAGGGGTATATGTCCCCAGAGTAGGTAGCCAGGTGTATATATGTCCCCAGTATATGTAGGCAGGGGTATATGTCCCCAGAGTAGGTAGCCAGGTGTATATGTGTCCCCAGTATATGTAGGCAGGGGTATATGTCCCCAGAGTAGGTAGCCAGGTGTATATATGTCCCCAGTATATGTACGCAGGGGTATATGTCCCCAGAGTAGGTAGCCAGGTGTATATATGTCCCCAGTATATGTAGGCAGGGGTATATGTCCCCAGAGTAGGTAGCCAGGTGTATATGTGTCCCCAGTATATGTAGGCAGGGGTATATGTCCCCAGAGTAGGTAGCCAGGTGTATTTATGTCCCCAGTATATGTAGGCAGGGGTATATGTCCCCAGAGTAGGTAGCCAGGTGTATATATGTCCCCAGTATATGTAGGCAGGGGTATATGTCCCCAGAGTAGGTAGCCAGGTGTATATGTGTCCCCTGTATATGTAGGCAGGGGTATATGTCCCCAGAGTAGGTAGCCAGGTGTATATATGTCCCCAGTATATGTAGGCAGGGTATATGTCCCCCGAGTAGGTAGCCAGGTGTATATGTGTCCCCAGTATATGTAGGCAGGGTATATGTCCCCAGAGTAGGTAGCCAGGTGTCCCCCCCAGCAGGAGGGGAACAGCGCAGAGAAGAGGGAGAGCGGTGGGCGGCGGTGGAGAAGGGGGGCAATCTCCCCCCTCCCTCCCTCACCTTAGGTGCTCTCGCTCCCTCGCTCTCCCCTCCATTACTGTCCGGGTGGCTGGCAGCGGCGGGCGGAACTTACCTCCGTCTCGTCGCAGCGCCGGATGGATTTGCCGCTACTCGGTCTGGTCCAGACCAGAGCAGCGGCTGCGCACCTGAACTTCCGGCGCTGGAGCGAGACGGAGGTCCAGCCACCCGGACAGTAATGGAGGGGACAGCGAGGGAGGGAGAGCACCTAAGGTGAGGGAAGGAGGGGGGAGATTGCCCCCCTTCCCCACCGTCCGCACAGCTCTCCCTCTTCTCTGCGCTGTTCCCCTCCAAAAAAACCAAAACCCTGCAGCTCAGCTGGGCGCCCTTGGGGACCCGGCGCCCCGGGGCACTTGTCCTACCCCGACCCCCCCCTTAGTTCCGTGCCTGGATGTGAGCCAGCATGGGTAAGATTATCCAGCATCTCAAAGATCATATTGCTTCACATAAAAAATGTTGAGCAAGCGATTGCACTAGATTTTGTTCAGTTTAGACAATATTTCCAAATGTACAGGTTCAGATTTTCAAAGATGTATTAATTATTTTAGATGATAGTTGGTGCTTTTCTCATCCAGGTCGGTGACCACTGTAAACAGAGTGGGTTGCTCCCCTTGGTGTGGTTCTATCATAGATTTTGTTTAAAGGACATCTGTCACAAAAAAAAGTATGAGTTAAAATATATCTGAACACATATAAATAAGAAGTACATTTCTTCCAGAGTAAAATGAGCCATAAATTACTTTTCTCCTATGTTGGTGTCACTTACAGTAAGTATTAGAAATCTGACAGAACTGACAGGTTTTGGACTAGCCCATCTCCTCTGGGGTGGTTCTTACGGCTTTATTAATTTTCAAAAGCACTTAGTGAATGGCAGTTGCTCCGTCCAACTGCCAAAAAAGTGTGCGGTAAGCAGCTTTACATAAATCTTTTTCAAAAAGTATACAAAAAATGTCTACACGCGCTTAAAGTTCAAATCTAATTTTTCTTTTTTTTGGGATAAAACTCCTCAATAAAAACCTCAAATACTTATACCAAATATTGCACTTTATATAGTCACTCATACAACCTGCACCACTCTTTCATTCACATACTAGAAGGGCCCTTCTAAAAAAAGTCCGATGAACTCTTTAAAAATCAAAGTCAAATTGGTAAAAAAAAAAAATTAAAAGTGAAAAAAGATCAAAGAGATATCAGATAATGTATGGAGAACAAAAATTTTGCTTTCTCATGTAAAAGATATTGCTCAGTGTTGTCCTAGAGTAGTTCCCATATGAAGTGTCCTATGTACATCAAGTTTCCATCACCGCATAGGTTTGTTCTTCATTCAATATGGGTTACTCGTCGTCCTAGTTTAATCTGTAAAAACAGAGGTGCCACACTCACAGTTTGGTCCGCTGATGTCCTCAGGTATTTGCAAGGTAACCTCAATGGCTCTCTCCGCCGTTCTCCACACATTATCTGATATCTCTTTGATCTTTTTTCACTTTTAATTTTTTTTTTTTTATCAATTTGACTTTGATTTTTAAAGAGTTCATCGGACTTTTTTTAGAAGGGCCCATCTAGTATGTTAATGAAAGAGTGGTGCAGGTTATATGAGTGACTATATAAAGTGCAATATTTGGTATAAGTAATTGAGGTTTTTATTGAGGAGTTTTATCCAATAAAAAGAAAAATTAGATTTAAACTTTAAGCGCGTGTAGACATTTTTTGTATTTTCTGGCTGTTTATGAGGTTTTAAGGGACCCCTCAGTACTACACGCTGCTCGTTGTAATAGCTGATCCCCTCCAAGCGCCTGGTAAAACTTTATTCTAATTCTTTTTCAAGGAGTGTCTTTATAAAAAATAAAGGCCATGCTATGAATCCCCTATGAAGAGATGGACTAGCCCAAAACCTGTCGGAATTGTCAGATTTCTACTACTTAATGTCTGTCTGTCACTGCATCTCAGCTATTTTATGCCTTTTTCATGCCTTAATCTGTTTGGATGATTAATTACTCTGTGGTGTTGATCCATGCATGGGCTATAGGAACTGTGCTCCAGGAGGTGAATGTAGGAGTTCTTGCACTGGTTCTTGAAAAGTTATTTATTTGACGTCAGCTAATCAAAGAGTATGTACACAAATTAACACACACACACACACACACACACACACACACACACACGTACACACACGTACGTTAGAACAAAACAAAACAAAAAAAAGTCTCTTCATGTCTACAAAGTACTTGGAAATAATTTCTGCCCAGAGTTAGGCTTTAAGAGCAGTTTAAAACTCTCATTACAACATTTAAATGTTGTCTTAGGCACCTTTGCATTCACTATGTCAGCTGATTTATGGTTTTCTCCTCAAAGTAGGCATAGCATTAATAACAAGCATTTTCTGGTTAGATTTTCATGATCATTTGACATATTATGCATCCTTTGGAAGCCAGCCTAGCATCACCACACAACATTAACACTATGATAATGGGTTCAGGCAACACATGGGTAGCAAACTAATGTAACAATGGAGAAAAAAACACACATACAATAATAAGTGCCCTGCAAATAATAGGTGCTAATGCATTTTTAATAACAATGAATAAAAGGTGCTAATGCTCTTCCATAAGTACAAATCAAAAGTGCTAATGGAAAGAAATGTTATAGTTTTTATTACAATGTCCTATAATCCAGTCTCTAGCCTGAATTTATAGTCTGATTTCAGGCAGATTTAAAATTAAGTTATCCCTTATCGTCATGCCGTTTTCATTACTGACTTTCCATGAAATATAAATAAATAGAACAAACGTGCTGAAATTAGACCCTTATGGCGTCAAATACTGGCTCTAAAAGACATGATAAAGTCTGGCTCGAAAATTTAAAGCAGAAAAGACTTTGCATCACTGTAGCTGCACCAACCAATTCCCATTTTATCTGCGACAAATATGTCAAGAAATGCCAAACCACTGTTAGAGATTTCCCAAACTGTTCTGCCAGCGAATTGTTTGCGACAAATAATGTGTGTTCGTGTCTGTTCGCAAACATATGGCGTGTTCGACCCGCCCCCTATACATTATAATGGAGCCAAAGATTGACCCCTCACCCTAGAGTCAGCAGACAGATGTCAGCCAATTAGCTATCCCTGCTGCCTGGACCTCCCCCCACCTATCAGAAAGCCAGCACAGCAGCCATTTTACACTCTGACTGTGGGTGCTGTGACGGAGACTTGGGACAGAGCTGTACTGCTATTAGGGAAAGCATTAGTTAGGCCTGTGTTCTGTGTTAAGTTAAGTTTCTTGCTGCTACAGTACTTATTCACCATCTACATAACGAAACCTTCTAAAGCCTGTGCTTTGATCTTGTTATATTAATGTTCATTGTGTCCACAGAGTGCACTTTAGCTGTTGCAGGCAGGTACAGTGAGTAGTTCACCCTTCTAAAAGCGTTTTTTCTTTTTCTTGCTATTGTTATATTGCAATTCTGTGTTTCCAGTATTCCCATTAGCTGTTGGAGACAGGTCTGCTGGTCCTAGCAGTGCACCGACCATAATTCAATAATCCTTCACCACCAATACTGGTATCTACAGTAGTATCCACTACTAGCCGGATTTCAGCAAAGGCATTAAAGGCCATGGCCTAGGGCGCCTGGGAGCATGGGGCGCATGCAGTTAAACCTCCAACCAAGTAAATACTCACCAACCCGATCTGTGGCTGCCCTGCATCCTCTGTCTGCGCACCACGGTGTGCGGCTGTTCAGAGAGTTGGGGGATGGAGGGAGGACAGGCAGACGGTTATTAGTAGCCCCAGTAAAATGGCCGCCAGGCGCCAGACCTATTGTCTGGACTACAATAAGATGTCGGGCGCATGTTTGCACAAGGCACGCTGGTGTGTTTACACTTCATACTCCCGACTCCACCCCCTCGCATACAGTACTGAATAGCGGCAGGAAGATCAAAGAACCTCTTCCTCCTCTCCTTTTGGAAATGCTGCCTGGCGTAGCTCTCTCCCTGCTTCTTGCTGCTAACTAAGCAATAACAAGAAGATTGATGAGGACGTGGCAATCAGTATCTCTAGGGAGCTATGGGGACCGAGCTGAACGGAGGTTTTACACAGAAGTTTTACACGGAGCTGAATGGAGGTTTCACGCCTCAGTCAAAGATGACCAGACTTAAACGAGTAAGAAAACAAAGAGCTGAAATATATACTGTCTGTATACAAGCTGACTTGGCAGCTGCTGCAGCCATGTGCTTTATCTCACAATCTGCCTGATTTATTGCCTCCATGTAAATGCCTCACTTCCTCATTCACTCTTTTCACTTTCCTTCACACTCTCCCTCTTTTCCTATCCTATCTCGTGCTTTATCAGACTGTCTCTTCCCTTTCCTCTCAATCTTTATCCTTTTCTTCTCTATTGCTCCTCTCTCTCTCCCCTTTTCTCTCAATTTTGTGTTTTAGGGAGAAAGTACAATATGTAGCAAAGGATGAGAAACTTCCCTGATATCTCCTCTCTCTCTTTTGTCCCCCAACCCCTCCTCACTCTATCTCCTCTCATATGCTTTGTATCATCATTTGTTCCCCCTCTTGCTACTCTAATTTTCTTCCCCTTTTCACCATAATTGCCCCCTCTCTTGCTCTTTTTCGAATCCTCCCTTCTATTATTCACTCTCCCCTTCCCTCCCCTATATTGTCCTTCACCTCCATTTCTCCACTCTTTCGCTCCCCCCTATCTCTCCTCACAGCTTCCCCTCTCTCCCTCTCTAAAAGCAGTTAAAGCAAACCTCTGAGGTTTGCGAAGGACACATTTAGATACCTCAGGAGGGGGAAGCTTCTGGATCCCAAAGAGGCTTCCCCGTCCTTAGCCGCAAGTACAATCCATCGTTGTGACCCCCAAAGTGCAACTGCACTGCATTTGCATAGCAGCACACACCTGCTCAGGCAGAAAAAAATGAGCTATGTCGGTTTCGTTCTACAGTGCAGGCTCAGATGGCTCGCACATGCACACTAGCACAGACACGTGTAATCTAGTGTTGACATCTAACACAGTACATATTCATGTCACTGGCTGTCCTCAGAGGAGCTCACAATCCCTACCATAGTCATAGTCTAATGTCCTACCATATTATTATTATGTATTTATATAGCACTGACATCTCCTGCAGCACTTTACAGAGCACATGGTCATGTCACTGACTGTCCTCAGAGGAGCTCACACTCTAATCCCTACCATACTCAATCAAATGTCCTACCATATTATTATTATTATGTATTTATATAGCACTGACATTTTCTGCAGCACATTACAGAGTACATAGTCATGTCACTGACTGTCTGTCCTCAGAGGAGCTCACAGTCTAATCCTATCATAGTCTCATGTCCCCCCATATTATTATTATGTATTTATATAGCACTGACATCTTCTGCAGCACATTACAGAGTACATAGTCATGTCACTGACTGTCCTCAGAGGAGCTCACAGTCTAATCCTACCATAGTCATAGTCGAATGTCCTACCATATTATTATTATGTATTTATATAGCACTGACCTCTTCTGCAGCACTTTACAGAGTACACAGTCATGTCACTGAATGTTCTCAGAGGAGATCACAATCTAATCCCTACCATAGTCAATCTAATGCCCTACCATATTATTAATATGTATTTATATAGCACTGACATCTTCTGTAGCACTTTGGAGAGTACATAGTCATGTCACTGACTGTCCTCAGAGGAGCTCACAATCTTATCCTACCATAGTTATAGTCATAGTCTAATGTCCTACCATATTATTATGTATTCATATAGCACTGACATCCTCTGCAGCGCAGCACTTTGCAACGTACATAATCATGTCACTGACTGTCCTCAAACCAGCTTACAATTCACAAGTCACAGTGTAATGACTGGTACACAGCATGCAATTTCCCAGATGGATGGGTCAAATCAATAATGTCAAAGTCCAATCTGCTCCCAATCGATAACTGGATGGATTTTGTGCAGTAATACTCTGAAAATTGATCTCATTATCAATCCTGAGCAGATTAGATGTGTCAGACAATATTTACTCGACCCATCGATCTAATGGGAAGTGGTGGTTTAATATTTTGTGTGTGTGTGTACATTTTTTTTTTGGGGGGGGGGGGGGGGGGGGCGGTTGTTGACAGTTGGCCTAGGGCGGTAAAAAGTATACATCCGGCCCTGTATCCACTACTGCCCCCCTGTATAAGGCCTCAGTGCAGAATAAGTGTTTTTTTGGCCACTTAACTGTCATTAAACTACCTCAGCTCCACCAAAGGGGCAGGAAAACTGCCATCACCTGCACTCTTGCGAATGTGTGCACAAGCACGGTAGCCACTACACACCACTACACAAGGACTGCAGCTGAGAGGACTAACATTTATGTCCTGGGCGTGTCAACTTGCAAAAACAATGATTTTCCCACCTGGCGTTATCACTAAAGCTCTTTGCGATAGTTTGTGGTACGTTAAACGCAGCTTTTCATCTAACAGTGTGAACCGGGCCTAACCCTGCATGCAGGACATTTTAAAGCACGTTATTTATCAAATTTAGGAATGTAATGTGATTTCTGCCCTTTAGAGATTAAAACACGACTCCATGTCAACTAAGTAATTTTTGGTGGGACTTTTGCCATGGATCCCCCTCTGGCATTCCACGGTCCAGGTGTTAGGCCACTTGAAACAACTTTTCCATCACTTTTGGCCAGAAACAGTCCATATAGGCTTTAAAATTCTCCTGCCCATTGAAGTCTATGGCGGTTCACCAGGTTCACCTGTTCGCAAACTGAAAATGTGATTATGCTTATTTAGCCACAAGTGAAGATATGGCAACTCTAACAATATGATACCCACAGACCCACCAATCATCTTAACCTCCCTGGTGATTCATATCTTTTTGGATCATGGGTATAAAAGCGGTACATTTTTTTAAAGGATTTTAGGCCTCCAACCCCTAACCACCTTACGACCGCCTAACGCCAATTGGCGGTTGCAATGTGGCTCCCCCAGCACCGCCTTATGCCGATTGGCATCAAGTCCTGGGGGATAAAAGCAGTAACCCTTTGTAAACTTGTATGCAAATGTTCAAACAAATGCATTCACAGATTCACTCATCCAGGCCCCGCTGACTAAGTTGACTAAGGTGACTAAGCAAGGAATGCATTATCTTGCTTAGTCACCTACACTGCGTAGAAGTACCCAGGTAAACGTAGGTGTCCTAACTCTGGCCCGGTAACATGCATAGAGCATGTGAGTGCTCATGGATACATTACATTAGCTCCCTTGTTCCTTGGTATGATGCGCTATCTGTCCCAGGAGACGATGTCAGGATGTGTGCTCCTAATCCGTAGATAGGTGTAGATAGATGTAATGAATGTTTGCTTTTCTGCACTATGCATGTTACAGGGCCAGAGTTAGGACACCTATGTTTACCTACGCACTTCTGCGCAGTGTAGGTGACTAAGCAAGATAATGCATTCCTTTGTGAACTAAGACCCTGGCTTTTAACTTAGCTGTAAGGATAACAGTGGTGCCTGGATGAGTGAATCTGTGAATGCATTTGTTTGAATATTTGCATGCAGGTGGGCAAAGAGTTAATGCTTTTTTCCTATTTTTCTGGCCACACCCCCTCTAGCACCTCCCTTTCCTTAATAACGTATTTATATGTACTAACTATTTGTTCATTTGAATTCCTTTGTAAACCATATCTCTTTTTTTGTTTAAAGGGCATTTTCAGGGAACAAAAACATTTTTGTTTTACAAAATAACTGTCAGAAGTTTCACAGCTAGGGATAGGACCTGTAGTGAGAACTCTCTTTACATTTTCTAGACTTAAACTTTAAAATTATAGCTACTTACGTATATGTGCAAACACATATTCATCTTGTAATCCGTGTTTTTGAGTTTTATTAGGTTATTTTCAAGTCTCACCATCGTTGCAGAGTTAACACATCAAGAAAATATGAAATTCCAGCAACTTAGGGCCAACGACTGTTATTCTTTATTTCCCTCGTAAAAGGTAAGGGAATTAAATAAGGGCATAACAAATCCAGCTGGTGCTTTCTGATTTTTTTTGTTGGATCATAGCCTCTATAAAACACACTAATAAAAATTCTTCTTGAACTTAAATATTTATAGGAATCGTAAAAAACAGGCTAAGGTTTTTTTTTTGTTTGTTTTTTTTTTTTTTTATTTGATAATATTTTTTAAGCTAGATTCAAAAATGTATGCTGTGTCTAACTTCTATATCTCTAATACTTATAGCTATGTAGGGATGTACAACACCTTCCCACTACCGCTTTTACTGAATCCAGTTCATCCAGAATGTGTTAGTTAAAACTGTGGGAAGTAAATGTTTCACCATGATTATGGAAAACAAAAGTTTGCTTTCTTAAAACAGAAAGAATTTGTGATAATTCAGGTTGGAGTGAGCTTGAGATGTCTCCCAAGGCATCACTGCTGAATATATGCAAATTAACTATTGTTGCCCTAAGAAGCTAAACACACCACCAGATCCGCTGGAATGCAATGATGTGTCAGATTGTAATTAGTACAGAGCCATAATAATCCAACATGCTTACAGACAGTTTCGGATTGGTTGATCTTCATCAGTGCATGGCATGGATTAATTTGGCTCTATGGAGTAGAGCTTGAAACACTCAGAGATAAAGACTAACCAGCAAGCTCATGGTGACCCAGAACTCATTGGAGTGTGTAAGGGGCTACAATGGTCCTAAAAGCCCCCTTACTAAAATGCTATGGAAAACAAAAGTTTGCTTTCTAAAAACAGAAAGAATTATGAAAATGGTAAAACCAAGCAAGAGGGTACATTGTGATTTTGGTTTTCTAATTGAATTTGAGCTACATATTTATTTCAATATTTATTTCAAGCGTGTCCACCAATAACTCTTGGATCGTGTTTCTGTTCATGTTTGCGAAAATATTTACGATCTACTGAACATCACAGATTAGTTTCTGGAAAAATAGAAGCAAACGTCAGCAAAGTTTGAGTGCACAAATTTAGTATTGTAAATGTGCAAAATGCCATGGCATTTAAACAATGCCCAATTGGCACTGAGAGGCCTAAAGTGTGCCAAGAAAAATCCCCCACACCATTAAACCACCACCACCAGCCTGCACTGTGGTAACAAGGCATGATGGATCCATGTTCTCATTTTGTTTACGCCAAATTCTGACTCTATCAATAGGGATGCTCATTCGGATTCCGCGGAAATGCAATTTCCGAAATTCCGATCGGAAATTGCATTTCCGTATCGGAATGCGGAAATCGGTAATGCTAGTGCCGTAGGCGGATTTCCGCCGGAAATCACGGAAATTTCCGCCGGAAATCGCGGAAAATCCACCCGACTTTAACATCGATTTTCTCAAAAACTATAAGGTCTTTTTGAAAACTTTTTTTTGCATCTTGTTCACAAGATTTGGTTTAATAAACGCTGAAAATTCGGTGTTTCTAGGACTTAAGGGGGCTTTTCTATTAACCACTAAAGTCGGCGGTTTTTTACTGTAATGTAAAATGCAGAAAATCTGCATCTGCCTATTTTCTGCATTTTACATTACAGTAAAAATCCGCCGACTTTAGCAGTTAATGGCAAAGCCCCCGTAAGTCCTAGAAACACCAAATTTTCAGGGTTTATTAAACAGAACCTTCTGAGCAAGATGCAAAAAAAAAGTTTTTAAAAAGACCTTATAGTTTTTGAGAAAATTGATGTTAAAGTCGGGCGGAATTTCCGCGATTTCCGGCGGAAATTCCGCCTTGGAATGCGGAAATTGGTAGCGGAAAGCGGAATCGGTAATCGGTACATGACGGAATGCGGAATTACCGCGGAATCGGAATTTGGCATACCGACCATCCCTATCTATCAAGACTCATCAGACCAGGCAACATTTTTCCTGTCTTCAACTGTCCAATTTTGGTGAGTTTGTGCAAATTGTAGCCTCTTTTTCTTATTTGTAGTGAAGAAGAGTGGTACCCAGTGGGGTCTTCTGCTGTTGTAGCCCATCTGCTTCAAGGTTGTGTGTGTTGTGGCTTCACAAATGCTTTGCTGCATACCTCGGTTGCAAGGAGTGGTTATTTCAGTCAACATTGCTCTTCTATCAGCTTGAATCAGTCGGCCCATTCTCCTCTGACCTCTAGCATCAAGAAGGCATTTTCACACACAGGACTGCTGCATACTGGATGTTTTTTCCCTTTTCACACCATTCTTTGTAAACCCTAGAAATGGTTTTGCGTGAAAATCCCAGTAACTCAGCAGATTGTGAAATACTCAGACTGGCCCCTTAGTGTTGGGCGAACAGTGTTCGCCACTGTTCGGGTTCTGCAGAACATCACCCTGTTCGGGTGATGTTCGAGTTCGGCCGAACACCTGATGGTGTTCGGCCAAACCGTTCGGCCACATGGCCGAACTAAGAGCGCATGGCCAAACGTTCCCCGAACGTTCGGCTAGCGCTGTGATTGGCCGAACGGGTCACGTGGTTCGGACCCGAACGCGCTCTGATTGGCCGAACTGTCACGTGGTTCGGGTAAATAAATACCCGAACCACGTCATATCTCCGCCATTTGTCTGTGGGTTTAGCTTTGGGTAGGCAGGCAGGGTAGTTCGCGCTCTAGCCATGCTAGCCAGGGTCCCCCCAGTCATTGTGTCGCTGCTGGGAATAGTAGTACACCGCTCGCTCAGCCACATTATATAGCATTGTGTTTACTGCCACTCTGTGTACCTCGCTCAGCCACACTATATAGCATTCTGTTTACTGCCACTCTGTGTCTGCTGGGAATAGTAGTACACCGCTCGCTCAGCCACACTATATAGCATTGTGTTTACTGCCACTCTGTGTACCTCGCTCAGCCACACTATATAGCATTCTGTTTACTGCCACTCTGTGTCTGCTGGGAATAGTAGTACACCGCTCGCTCAGCCACACTATATAGCATTCTGTTTACTGCCACTCTGTGTACCTCGCTCAGCCACACTATATAGCATTCTGTTTACTGCCACTCTGTGTCTGCTGGGAATAGTAGTACACCGCTCGCTCAGCCACACTATATAGCATTCTGTTTACTGCCACTCTGTGTACCTCGCTCAGCCACACTATATAGCATTGTGTTTACTGCCACTCTGTGTCTGCTGGGAATAGTAGTACACCGCTCGCTCAGCCACACTATATAGCATTCTGTTTACTGCCACTCTGTGTACCTCGCTCAGCCACACTATATAGCATTGTGTTTACTGCCACTTTGTGTCTGCTGGGAATAGTAGTACACCGCTCGCTCAGCCACACTATATAGCATTGTGTTTACTGTCACTCTGTGTACCTCGCTCAGCCACACTATATAGCATTCTGTTTACTGCCACTCTGTGTCTGCTGGGAACAGTACTACACCGCTCGCTCAGCCACACTATATAGCATTGTGTTTACTGCCACTTTGTGTCTGCTGGGAATAGTAGTACACCGCTCGCTCAGCCACACTATATAGCATTGTGTTTACTGCCACTCTGTGTACCTCGCTCAGCCACACTATATAGCATTGTGTTTACTGCCACTCTGTGTCTGCTGGGAACAGTACTACACCGCTCGCTCAGCCACACTATATAGCATTCTGTTTACTGCCACTCTGTGTCTGCTGGGAATAGTACTACACCGCTCGCTCAGCCACACTATATAGCATTGTGTTTACTGCCACTCTGTGTACCTTGCTCAGCCACACTATATAGCATTGTGTTTACTGCCACTCTGTGTCTGCTGGGAACAGTAGTACACCGCTCGCTCAGCCACACTATATAGCATTGTGTTTACTGCCACTCTGTGTACCTTGCTCAGCCACACTATATAGCATTGTGTTTACTGCCACTCTGTGTCTGCTGGGAACAGTAGTACACCGCTCGCTCAGCCACACTATATAGCATTGTGTTTACTGCCACTCTGTGTCTGCTGGGAACAGTAGTACACTGCCGCTCACTCAGTCACCCCATTACTATATAGCATTGCTGGGATCTGTAGTACTCTGCTCACCCACCCATACCATTGTACTGCCAGTCACTGTGTATATTGCTGGGATCAGTAATACTCCACTCAACGTCAACCACTATATGAGCTCACCATGAGTTCCTCAGAAACCTCCGCTGTGAGCAGCACTCCCAACAACAGCAACAGCCAACGCCCCACGCAAGCTATAACATCCACCCCAGCAGCCAGTGGTAAGCAGCAGCCCTCCCCGGAGGAGAACATTGTGTCCATCGGTCCGGCGCCAGAGCGATTATTGAGGGCTGCCATTGAGGAGATGATGGGGCCTGATGTGGAGGAGGAGGTCGGGCTCAGGCCATCATCCCAAGTTAATGTTGAGGACGATGAGGGGTCTGTGTCTGGGGATGTTGGGGTGGCAGAGGTGGTGGGTGGGTCAGACTCAGGAGAAGAGTTGTATGATGAGGATGATGATCGGGACCATCTGTATGTGCCTCAGAGTCCGACCCCGGAAAACATGTTGTATCGTGTGTTTAGGTACTAAAATCTGCGTTCCCACTTCCCAGTACTGCCCGGGTCCACGGATCCATATAATTTTTTGGGCAGCACTATCAAACTGTGGTACTATGAGTGAGTTGCCATGGTCCTTCTGTGCTGTCACACTCACCGTCTGTCTGCAGATGGATTGTTCAACACAGCTACGCCATCTGACATGTAGTCCTTGACCATCTTCTCCAGGCGATTGGTGTTGGAGGACGTGGAACTGCCCGATTGCTGTTCTGTGGGCTGCTGCATGGGTGTCAGAAAATGTTCCCACTCCAAGGACACTGCCAATACCATTCCCTTTTGGGCACTAGCAGCAGCTTGTGTTCTTTGCTGCCCTCCTGGTCCTCCTGGGTTTGCTGAAGTCAGTCTGTCGGCGTACAACTGGCTAGAGAAGGAGGAGGATGTCAATCTCCTCTCTAAAGTCTCCATCCTCAAGGGCCTGCTGGAATTGTTCCATTTTTGACCTGTCTGACACTTTCTTCAATCAGTTTTTTAACATTGTGTTTGTATAAACTGGGTATAAACCCAGTAATTGGTGTTGTCCAGAATAATAATGAATAGTGAATAATGCGCGGGCCGCGTTCAATGCAGTCTAGCATGAATTGAGCCATGTGTGCCAGAGAATCCAGCCAGACTCCTCTGTCTTCATGTTCTTGTGAGCGTTGTGATTGTTGTGATGCACCATATTCGTCACCAGCATCACTTTCTTCCTCTTCTGCTGTCCATTCCCGCTAAATTGTGGAAGTCCAACGTGCACCGCTCTGTCCCTCGGCAGTGGGGGCATCCAATTCCTGCTCCAACTCCAGCTGTTCCTCGTCCTGTTCTTTGTCATAGCTGGGACCAGCGTTTCCTGAGGCAGGTTGCCTGATGTTGGTATCATCACGCTGATCGGTTTCATCTTCAGATTCCCCCACTTGCATCATGCCAGCGGTTTCCATCTTCAACATTGATTTCTTCAGTAAACACAGCAGTGGTATTGTAATGCTGACTGTAGAGTTGTCACTGCTCAGTCACAAGCAACGTGGATTGCTCAAAATTTTGGAGGACTTGGCAGAGATCCAACATGGTGGCCCAATCAGATCCACAGAAGCTTGGTAGCTAGCTGCTGGAATGCGCCTCGGCACTGCGCAAAAGCGTGCTAGCATGTGCAGCGTAGAATTCCAGCGCGTAGGGAGTGACATCACCCAGCGAGAGATGGTGCGCTAGATTGAAGCGCTTCTGCATCTCTTGGTGAGTCCTTCAGAAGCGGTACTGTACTTTAAAAAATGTTTTTGTTTTTTTCCTTCAACAGAAGATCTGCCACGTTGGAGTGAGGAGGACGCCGCCGACCCCGACACCAAGCTGAACCCCAGCGAACTCCAAGCAGAGGATCTTCAGGAACCCTCAAGGCTTTGAGCAAGCTGAGGAGGATCAGCAGTCCTAACGAGACCTCTCCTCATATGTGACTGTGTGCAGTGGAGTAGAGCTCCCCAGAACAACCTCTCACTTGTCACTTTGTCACTGGTCACTTTGTCACTTTGCCACTTTGTCACTTGTCACTTTGTCACTTGTCACTTTGTCACTTGTCACTTTGTCATTTTGTCACTTTGTCATTTTGTCACTTTGTCAGTCACTTTGTCACTTTGTCACTGGTCACTTTGTCACTTTTCACTTTGTCACTTGTCACTTGGTCACTTGTCACTTGGTCACTTGGTCACTTGTCCAGATGATCTCGGTACACCTCCTGCGATTTAAATTCCTGCACACATTGCTCTGGGATTTGGGTGTGATGAATGATGCATCTAACTGGCCACCGGAGGCAATTAAGGCCTTCAAAACATTGAAAGCAGCTTTCTGTTCCGCCCCCATTTTGCGTCATGTTGAGTTGTTGACGTCATGTTCATCCTCGGCCTCGCCTTGCATTTCAGTGCGAGGTGCATTTTCCACAGAAAAAGGTTGTGAATCCGGGCACAACATTTGTGGCTGTTCCATTGACCTTTCACAGGTAGAAGATTGTGGGGGTGGGAATAGCTCCTCCGAATAGCCCATTGTGTCCTGAAAACTACTCATTGCATTGCTTTGCGCACGCATTTTTTTAGTCCTCATGCAAGGCCTGAGTTGCGCCTGAAAGCGTGGCCTTCTCCTCCTGCGCCTCCTCCTGTTCCATCACGTCTGCTGCTGCTGGGTTAGCGTTGCCGCCCGGTCCCTGTTTATTGAACCTCTTATCTTTATTACATTTATGACTGCATGGCGGTACAAAGCATGCTATCCGCACGCTTCTTGTCCTCATGCAAGGCCTGGGTTGTTGTGTCTCAAAAAGCGTGGCCTTCTCCTCCTGCACCTCCTCCTCCTGTTCCATCACGTGTGCTGCTGCTGGTGCTGGGTTAGCGTTACCAGTCCCTTTTCCTGGAACCTCTTCTCTGTATTACATTTATGACTGCATGGCGACAAAAAGCATGTTACCTGTGCAAAGAAACATGACATTTTCCACATTTAAAAGACAGTTTTTCCTTTGAAACTTTACAATCAATTTTCTCAAAAACTATAAGCTCTTTTTCAAATATTTTTTTTCCTCTTGTACCCACTCCCAAGGTGCACATACCCTGCAAATTTGGGGTATGTAGCATGTAAGGAAGCTTTACAAAGCACGAAAGTTCGGGTCCCCATTGACTTCCATTATGTTCGGAGTTCGGCGCGAACACCCGAACATCGCGGCGATGTTCGGCGAACGTTCGCGAACCCGAACATCTAGGTGTTCGCCCAACACTATGGCCCCTCTGGCACCAACAACCATGCCACGCTCAAAATTGCTTAAATCACCTTTCTTTCCCATTCTGACATTCAGTTTGGAGTTCAGGAGATTGTCTTGACCAGGACCACACCCCTAAATGCACTGAAGCAACTGCCATGTGATTGATTGATTAGATAATTGCATTAATGAGAAATTGAACAGGTGTTCCTAATAATCCTTTAGGTGAGTGTAGTTGTACATTATAGATGTATTATTATGTTTGTGGCTCTGTAATGTGAGTGGGGTTTAATTTTATGTGCTAAATTTTAAACGTTTACATAGATGTCATATTTGTAATTTCCAATATGTTGCCACCAAATGACACAGGATGCCACATAAAGTTGTGGGGAATAGTAGCAAATAAAATAAAATGGCACAGCACTTCCTACTATTCCTTCTACACTCTCACTCAAACATTTAGGGATGCCCAACTCCAGTCCACAAAGGCCATATCCATGCCAGTGTTTAGGATGGACAGAGAAATAGCAAATGTGTTCTACTTGATGAGTCACATCTTTCTTGATTCATTCCCTATCAATAAAATTAAGCTGTGCTTAAAAATGTGTGAGGATCTCGTCCCTTGAGGACTGGAGTTGGGCATCCCTGCTTAAGTCTAAGTGGCTAAAAAGGAATGTCACTGAATGTGTACATTTCCCTCATCCAAGTCAGAAATGGCAGACCTTTTGCCTGTGTACAACCTTTACCTTTACACCACCTTTGTGTGTCCCCCAAATTAGGTGTGGGTAATAGTGTAGGGGGATGGGTCAATATTAAAGTTGAATGAAGCTCAAATGGCATGACTCCTTTAGAACATAAAGCTCAAAATAATAACTAATAGGCTTACCCTATTAGGTGGTTAATGACACATGAATGATAAGCTTTACATTAAAACAGTGATAATATGCCAGGCAGTATCCTTCCTTCTACAGCAGATTGTATTTATTTGATATCTGGAGGAGCTAAACTTTGGGTTTAACAAAATAAAAAGTCTGTATACAGAAAACCTCAGACCTCTCCAGAAAGGCACCCATTGTTCTCAGGTCTTACATTCCTAAGCTCTGTAGTGCTGTGTTCAGTGAATGACAGGGGCGTTGCTAGGGTCCTAGGAGATCCGTGGCACCCATGGGGCACCAAGAAAAGAGAACCAGCGGCGCGCGCGCGCCGCGGCATATTGTGGGCGTGGTCATTCAGAAAGTGGGCGTGTTCGTGGGTGGGGCCAAATGTACATGAACTTAGCAGCATACTAATTTAAAGATAAAGGGCCTGCCCAGCAAAATGTTGGATGGAGCCCTCTATGCTTTAAGTAGATAGTTTACCATTAGTATAGGCATGGAGAAAAGATGCATACACACATTTAATTTTGATTGATCAATCACTGACCAATTTTACAACCTCCATGTAGTATGAGAGCCAACAGATTTTAAACACTATGAACAGAGCTGAACTCTCATAATACCTAGAAGTAGTAAAATTGGCTAATCAAAATTGTATGTGTGTACAAGGCTTTACAGATAATATTGTACATACAATACAGCTGGTTTACAATCAGTAAAGGCACAAAGTAAAGCCTGGTACACACCATGCAATTTCCCGTCAGATAGATGGGTCGAATAGATAATTTCCGACTGGTCCGATCTGATTTCCGATAGTTTTTCTGACCAATTTCCATAGAAGTGATCAGAAAATCAATCAGAAATCCGAGCGGTTCTGTCGGACAATATCTGTCAACCCATCTATCTGATGGGGAATTGCATGGTGTGTACCAGGCATAACAGCTTATAATGTACATACTAGAGGCAGCAGAGATCAGCACACACTGCAGATTTACTATCAGTACAAGCACAGAATAACAGCTTATACTGTACATATTGGGGTTAGAAATGAACAGCACACACTACAGCAAGTTAAGTATAGGCACAGAGTAACAGCTAATGCTGTACATACAAAAGGTAGGAGGGAGTACAGGCACAGAGTAACAGCTTATACTATACTGTACATACTGTAGTACTGTAGGCAGCAGAGATCAGCACACACTGCAGCTAATTTACTATCAGTATAGGCACAGAGTAACAGCTTATACTGTACATACTGGAGGTAGCAGGGATCAGAACACACTGCAGCTAATTTACTATCAGTGCATGCACAGAGTAACAACATATACTGTACATACTGAACGCAGCAGAGATCAGCACACACTGCAGCTATTTTACTATCAATACAGGCACAGAGTAACAGCTTATACTGTACATACTGGACATAGCAGAGATTAACACACACTGCAGCTAGTTTACTATCATTACAGTAACAGCATATGCTATACATACTGAAGGTAGCAGGGATCAGCCCACACTTTGGCAAGTTCACAATCAGTACAGGCACAGAGTAACAGAGTATACTGTACATACTAGAGGTAGCAGAGATCATCACACACTGCAGCTGGTTTACTATCCGTACAGGCACAGAGTAACAGCTTACGCTGTACATACTGAAGGTAGCGGAGATCAGCCCACATTTCAAAGAGTTTTTTATCAGTACAGGCACAGATAATAAGCTTTAGCAGGGGTTATATCACTACTTTTCATGAGGTAAATCAGGTTCAGAAAGGTAAATACTTACCCGCCTTGATTACCTTAATTAATCAGCTATTCTAGTGGCAGGCTGGTAGTGGTCGGACAATGCTATTGGCAGGCTGGTAGTGATCGGTCGATGCTATTGGCAGGCTGATAGTGGTCGGCTAATGCTGGTGGCAGGCTGATTGTGATCAGTAGATTCTAGTAAAAGGTAAATAGTGATTAATAGATTTTAGTGGTAATCAGATAGTGACAGGCAGGCAGTAGGAAACAAATGACAGTAGTAAGTAAATGTTGACAAGTAGTGGGTGACAGACACGCAGTAGGTGCTAGGAGCTAGGGAGCATTGGAAGCATAGTAACATAGGGTGCCAAGTTCCAGTGGGGGGGGGGGGGGGGGGCAGGCTAGGACTTAAGGTACACTATAGCACAGGTTAGATTGTGATCTCCTCTGAGGACAGACAGTGACCTGACTATGTCGTTTTTAAAGTGCTGCAGCAGATCTCAGTGCTATATAAATACATAATAATAATATGGTAGGACATTACACTTTGACTATGGTAGAATTAGATTGTGAGCTCCTCTGAGAACAGCCAGTGACATGACTATGTACTCTGTAATGTGCTGCAGAAGATGTCAGTGCTATATAAATACATAATAATAATATGGTAGGACATTACACTTTGACTATGGTAGAATTAGATTGTGAGCTCCTCTGAGAACAGCCAGTGACATGACTATGTACTCTGTAATGTGCTGCAGAAGATGTCAGTGCTATATAAATACATAATAATAATACGGTAGGACATTAGACTATGACTATAGTAGGATTAGATTGTGAGCTCCTCTGAGGACAGTCAGTGACATGACTATGTACTCTATGAAGCGCTGCAGAAGATGTCTGTGCTATATGAATACATAACAATATTACTATGGTAGTACATTAGAGTATGACTATGGCAGGATTAGATTGGGAGCTCCTCTTACAGCCAGTGACATGACTATGTGCTCTGTAATGTGCTGCAGAAGATGTCAGTGCTATATAAATACATAATAATAATACGGTAGGACAGACTATGACTATGGTAGGATTAGATTGTGAGCTCCTCTGAGGACAGTCAGTGACATGACTATGTACTCTGTAATGTGCTGCAAGATATGTCAGTGCTATAAAAATACATAATAATAATAATACGATAGGACATTAGACTATGACTATGGTAGGATTAGAGTGTGAGCTCCTCTGAGGACAGTCAGTGACATGACTATGTACTCTGTACAGTGGCGTTCCTACTGTAGTGCGCAGGGGGGCGGGGCGCACCGGGTGACAGACACCCAGGGGGGTGTCGCCACGACCCCCCACAGCACAGAGCAGGAGGGGGAAGCAGCGCTAGAAGGAGGGGCAGTGGGGGCAGCGGTGGGGAGGGGGGAAATATCCCCCCCTCCCTCACCTGGGACCCCTCCTTCTGCCTCTCTCCCCCTCCATTCAGCGTGGCAAGTGCGGGCTTGACGGCGGGGAGATGTGCGGAGAATTACTCACCACTTCCGCGTTCCAAGCGCCGGCAGCGTCATGTCGTCACAGATCTCCGCCTTCATTGAAGGCGGAGATCTGTGACGACATGACGCTGCCGGCGCTTGGAACGTGGACGTGGTGAGTAATTCTGCGCATGTGCCCCCGCCGCCGAGCCCGTGCGCACTTGCCACGCTGAATGGAGGGGGAGAGAGGCAGAAGGAGGGGTCCCAGGTGAGGGAGGGGGGGGGATATTTCCCCCCTCCCCACCACTGCCCCTCCTTCTAGCGCTGCTTCCCCCCTCCAGGGACATCTATACTGGGGGCAGCTATACCAGCTATACTGGGGGCAACTATACTAGCTATACTGGGGGCAACTATACTAGCTATACTGGGGGCAACTATACTAGCTATACTGGGGGCAACTATACTAGCTATACTGGGGGCAACTATACTAGCTATACTGGGGGCAACTATACCAGCTATACTGGGGGCAACTATACCAGCTATACTGGGGGCAGCTATACTAGCTATACTGGGGGCAACTATACCAGCTATACTGGGGGCAACTATACCAGCTATACTGGGGGCAGCTATACTGGGGGCAGCTATACTAGCTATACTGGGGGCAGCTAAACTAGCTATACTGGGTGGCAGCTATACTGGGGGCAGCTCTACTAGCTATACTGGGGGCAGCTCTACTAGCTATACTGGGGGCAACTATACCAGCTATACTGGGGGCAACTATACCAGCTATACTGGGGGCAACTATACCAGCTATACTGGGGGCAACTATACTAGCTATATACTGGGGGCAACTAAACTAGCTATACTGGGGGTAACTATACTAACTTCATTGGGGGCAACTATACTAGCTACACTGGGGGCAGCTATTCTGGGGGAAACTACTAGCTATACTGGGGCAACTATACTAGCTAATATTTTAAATTACAGTTAGCTCCGCCCTCATCCGGTCATGACCACACCAATTTTTGCCACGAAGCACGCCGCAGGTTGTGGTCACGCCCATTTTTTTTAGGGGGGGGGGTCTTTCAATACCCAGCACCGGGTGCCAAATGCCCTAGGTACGCCACTGACTCTGTAATATGCTGCAGAAGATGTCAGTGCTATATAAATACATAATAATAATAATAATAATAATAATACTACGGTAGGACATTAGACTATGACTATAGTAGGATTAGATTGTGAGCTCCTCTGAGGACAGTCAGTGACATGACTATGTACTCTATGAAGCGCTGCAGAAGATGTCTGTGCTATATGAATACATAACAATAATACTATGGTAGTACATTAGAGTATGACTATGGCAGGATTAGATTGGGAGCTCCTCTTACAGCCAGTGATGACTATGTGCTATGTACAGTGCTAAATAAATACATAATAATAATATGGAAGGACATTATATATTGGGGCTCCTCTGAGGACATTGAGCGGCATATGTACTCTATTAAAGAGACACTGAAACGAAAAAAAATATATGATATAATGAATTGGTTGTGTACTATGAATAATTACTAGAAGATTAGCAGCAAAGAAAATATTCTCATATTTTTATTTTCAGGTATATAGTGTTTTTTCTAACATTGCATCATTCTCTAATATGTGCAGATTACACAACACTCAGCATTCAAAATGATTCTTTCAGAGCAGTCTGTGAACTACTGACCTCTCCTCTGGCAGAGAAAAAGTAAATAGTTAACTAACAGTTGAGATAATAAAAGTCAGAAACCAGCCCTCTCCACGACTTTGAAAGTCGTAGAGATAATGGCTTTTTTGTATAGAGATAACAACTGGCGTTTCTTAACTCTTCCTGTACTGGAAACAATTAGACTGATGTATCTGATCTTAATGTTTTATTTCTTAGCTGTACTACACATACAAATCATAATATCATAGTTTTTTTTTCTCGCTTCAGTGTCTCTTTAAGTGCTGCAGGAGATGTCAGTGCAGAGGACAGGGCACACACACACACACGCACACACACACACACACACGCACGCACGCACACACACACACACACACACAGACACACACACACACAGACACACACACAGACACACACACAGACACACACACACACACAGACACACACACACACAACATACAACACACACGCAGGAGAGGGGCACAAACAGAATGACACACACAGGACAGAGCACAGCCACAGAGAGAGACAAACACACACAGAAAGGAGCATACACACATGGGGACAGATGGAGGCACACAACACACATTAAAAGTTAACTTTCCATATCTCTCTCTCTCTCTCTCTCTCTCTCTCTCACACTCACTCTCTCAGCACAACATACACAAGAGAAGGGAGGGGGAGGGCAGAGGGAGAGAGACACTAGAAAGGAAACAAGCCAGCCAGAGTACATTACTCCTCCCCCTGATTAGCTGCTGCATGCTCCATGTGGCTGGCTCTGGCTGTGAGTGTGTTCTCTGTTTTCCTCCCCCTCGTCATTCTTCAGCTTGCTCCACGATCCTCCAGTCTTCAGTGTGTGCTGGCTGGGAAGTGCAGGTGTCCCGCCCACCGATTCAGCTCTCATCGGGAAACACTGCTGCTTCTCCCCATCAAGCCCAAGAAGACCGCGCTCAGTTCAAAACAGCAGGGAGGCGGAGCTTCAGTGGCCAATGTTGGAGGTAACAGGGAGAAGGGGTGGAGCAGCTGGGTTGGTGCTGGCCAATGCTGTAAGGGGAGAAGAGAGCGTCTTAGCAACATACGCTGCTGCTTCCTTTCGGGGGACTGAAGTTCCCCGCATCACATGGCAGAGGTTCGTGGCACAGTGGGCGGAGATCCGTAGCACGTGCTTCGGATCTTTAGCCCTAGCGACGCCTCTGGTGAATGACCAATCTCTCTGATGCCTCTTGAACTGCCATCCTTCCTGCGTTTTTTTGCCACAGAAAAGGTAGAGCAATGACACAGTTAACTAAGTCTTCTCTCCTTACCCAATAATAGTGTCTCTTACAGGAAGGGATGAAATGTGGTAGACATCTTTGAAGAAACATCATAAAGGCGTTTACCACTTTCTCAGATGCATCTGAGACCTACAGAGCACAGAACAGCAGAACTGAAAACTAACATACCTTAATTTCTCCGTGACCGCCTAACACCAATTGGTGTCAAGTCCTGGGGCAGAGATTAGCAGTAAACATGCGCATGCGAGATTGTTTCCTGTTGAGACATGGTAGCGGAGCACCTTGATCAGCCTGACAGCCCATGATTGTGGCTGGCAGGCTATTAGGGGGAAAAAAGCCATTATTTACATTGTACAGCGCAGCGATCTAGCACAGCGCTGTACAGAGGACAGCTCTGTCACTCAGTTGTCCACAGGAGTGGCATGGAAACAGATTCCTCTCATAAGGCTGATGCCTATGAGAGGCAATCATAGTGATTGGATCTCAGGGGGAGGGAGGAAAAAAAAGCCATTTTTATTTAAAAAAAATAAAAATAAAATTAATTTAAAAAAATGCAGCCGCAATCAGATCCCACCAACAGAAAGCTCTGTTGGTGGGCAGAAAAGGAGATAAGATTAATTTGGCTGCTAAGTTGTATGGCCGTGCAATAAACTGTTAAAGCTGCAGAGTGCTGAATTGTAAAAAAAAATGGCCTGGTCACTAGGGAGATGTAAGCCCATTTTTTTTATTTATTACTACACACACCATGGGGTGTACTCACCAAACTCTGGTAAAATTGTTTATGCAAACAGCATAAAGCACTCAGGCAGCAGATCACTGAATTTAAAAACAAATTCATAGGAAGTAGAAATGGCGTCACAGCACAAAAAAAGGGAAAAAACCTGCACCAAAAATCAGCATTATACAAAAAAAACTAAAATAATTAGGTAATAGTCTAGGAGCAATATCCTGTCAAACTTAGAGAAGATGAAGATAAGTATGAGGGAAAACAAGAACAAAAAAAAAAAACATAGGGACACCAGGATCCAGTATAGTGTTGTACAACCCTTAGCCTCTGGAGAAAGAAGAGGGGACACAAGAAGAGAGACCAGGAGCCAATCTAGTTTATTATCTCTAAAATTAAAAAGGGTGGTTAGTGTTTAAAGGAAGAGTACTCACAAAAGGTAGTCACCTCAAAGGTGAACACTGACAAGGCAGGTGGTAACCGTAAGCCTGACCCCACATGCGACCCTTGATTTTCCTTTCATTAATCACTCCCCAGAAGGTTAAAAATGCAACATTATCATCACAGGTGAGTAATGGAAGTGATAAGCAGATTGTAGGTGGCACCATAATGTAAAAAAATCTGGTTAAAAGGAGGGAAGGCACCTTTTGGTCCTGCACCATGCTAACTTGCTTCTGGTCACGTGTTTACAGATTGCTTCCGACTCTATTTGACAAAGCAATTCCTAAGAAACCTTGGTATTCACTTCTGCATTTCAAAATAGACTACAAGAACAAATCTAAACAAACATTGACTAATGTTATCTTTGTTGTGGTAAAACAAACAATTACGAGGTCCTGGAAGAAACAACTGGTGGCTTTTGTAGAGGTCAATGCGAGGATGACTTCCTTTATGATTCAGTAAAGACTAGCTGGCATACTAGAAAGTTGAATGGAACATTTCCACAAAATCTGGGATCCATGGCAATGTTTGAGTGAGCAGTAGTGAGGGATGCTGGGGGAGGTGGAGGCAAATAAGGGAGCAGGGGTAGTCTGGCTTTTCCTTTGTTTCCCCATTTTTTAATCATTTTCCCTTTTTCTTGGTTTTATGTAGTTCAATCTCATTTGATGAGACACCCAGTCTATTATTTTGCATTAGCTCGATAAGATGCACAATGCAAGTATAACAAGGTGTCTTATTTATTACTTTTATATGATTGAGAGCAGGGCCACCATCAGAAATTTTGGGCCCCCCACACATCATCATGCATGCCCCCCTACCTGGGCCCACCCACTTGCTGCTGTGCCTCTCCACCAGCCACCTCACCCCTATGCCCACTACCATTTACCAGTATAGGTTAGCCAGGTAGGTGCCTCCAGTATAGGTAGCCAGTATAGTTGCCCCAAGTATAGGTTAGCTAGGTAGGTGCTTTCAGTACAGGTAGCCAATATAGTTGCTCCTAATATGGGTTAGTTAGGTAGGTGCATCCAGTATAGGTAGCCAGTATAGTTGCCCTCAGTATAGGTTAGCAAGGTATAGGCGCAGCGGCGGGGGAGATGCGGTTACATCATCACAGGGAACGCTGTTACGAATGCAATGGACACCTGGGAGAGGAAGTAGAAAGAGGCTGTGGGGGATCCCAGAAGGCGAGTTACTGTGTTATGCCTGCTCTCCCCTGCCGATGCACCCCTAACATTCTGCCCGACTCCCCGTTAATGCCAGCGCTCCACCGGCTGCTCTGTTAATGCCAGTGCATTAACTGTTAATGCTAGCACGTTGGGGGGTCCCTAGTGTTAGTTGTCCCCCCCTGATGGCTGCCTTGATAAGTTAAGCTATAGGGTTTTCGGGGGGAGGGGGTAGTTTACAGTAAATTTTTAGGAATATCTGAAATGTTAAGAATGTGTTTTTGAGCTTACACCCAGGGGGATAACTACATGAGAGCAGCCACTGCGACTGCAGGGAGGCCCAGAGCTGTAAGGGGGCCCCAACTACTACTTCACTCTTTCTGATAAATGGGAACATCCTACAGATCAGGTGTTTTTGTGGCTACTCTTGCTTAGTGTTGGGCGAACACCTAGATGTTCGGGTTCGCGAACGTTCGCCGAACATCGCCGCGATGTTCGGGTGTTCGCACCGAACTCCGAACATAATGGAAGTCAATGGGGACCCGAACTTTTGTGCTTTGTAAAGCTTCCTTACATGCTACATACCCCAAATTTGCAGGGTATGTGCACCTTGGGAGTGGGTACAAGAGGAAAAAAATTTTTGAAAAAGAGCTTATAGTTTTTGAGAAAATTGATTGTAAAGTTTCAAAGGAATATAGTGTGGCTGAGCGAGGTACACAGAGTGGCAGTAAACAGAATGCTATATAGTGTGGCTGAGCGAGCGGTGTACTACTATTCCCAGCAGACACAGAGTGGCAGTAAACAGAATGCTATATAGTGTGGCTGAGCGAGGTACACAGAGTGGCAGTAAACAGAATGCTATATAGTGTGGCTGAGCGAGCGGTGTACTACTATTCCCAGCAGACACAGAGTGGCAGTAAACAGAATGCTATATAGAGATGAGCGTAATGACGTAATTACGATTTCGCGAAATTTCGCGTAATTAGTGTAATTACGATTATGGCCGTAAGTACATAATCGTAATGAAGATGGATTTCGCGAAATTTCGCGTAAGCGTAATTTTCGCGTAATTTTCGCATTACAGTGGGCCTGCTGTAATTTCGCATTAAACGCTACCGTAATTTCGCGTTACACCGTAACGCTCCCGTATAATACAAAAAAGCCGCCGACTTTAACGGTTAATAGCAAAGCCCCCTTAAATGCTAAGAGCCTCAAATTTGGAGAATATATTAAGGAGATCAGAAGGAATAAGAGGAAACATTTTTTTTTCAAAAAGACCTTATAGTTTTTGAGAAAATCGATGTTAAAGTTTCAAAGTAAAAATGTATACATTTAAAAACCCGCCGACTTTAACGGTTAATAGCAAAGCCTGCTTAAAGTTTAGGAACACCAAATTTCCAGGGTATATTAAGGGGATCAGTGGGAATAAGAGGAAAAATTTTTTTTTCAAAAAGACCCTATAGTTTTTGAGAAATTCGATTTTTAAGTTTCAAGGGAAAAAATGTCTTTTAAATGCGGAAAATGTCAGTTTTTTTTGCACAGGTAACAATAGTGTATTATTTTCATAGATTCCCCCAAGTGGGAAGAGTTTTACTTACTTCGTTCTGAGTGTGGGAAATATAAAAAAAAAACGACGTGGGGTCCCCCCTCCCAGACCTCTTTAACCCCTTGTCTCCCATGCAGGCTGGGATAGCCAGAATGCGGAGCACCGGCAGCGTGGGGCTCCGCACCCTGACTATACCAGCCCGCATGGTCCATGGATTGGGGGGTCTCGGAAGGGGAGGGGCAGCCAAGCTTTCCCCTCCCCCTCCGAGCCCTTGTCCAATCCAAGGACAAGGGGCTCTTCTCCACCTCCGATGGGCGGTGGAGGTGGAGGCCGCGATTTCCTGGGGGGGAGGTTCATGGTGGAATCTGGGAGTCCCCTTTAAAAAGGGGTCCCCCAGATGCCCACCCCCCCTCCCAGGAGAAATGAGTATAGAGGTACTTGTACCCCTTACCCATTTCCTTTAAGAGTTAAAAGTAAATAAACACACAGACACTTTGAAAAAGTATTTTAATTGAACAAAAAACATAACCACGAAAAAAGTCCTTTAATATTCTTAATTAACCATTAATACTTACCTGTCCCTTTAAATGATCCCTCGCAATATCCTCGGAAATGTTCTATCAGTTACAATGTAACAAAGTTATTACAATGTAACAACTTTGTTACATTGTAACTACGCCGCACCCGACGTCACTCGCCGCCACCGCCGCCGCACCCGCACGGACCCGACGGAGCTCTGAGCTATATAGCTCAGAGCTCCCTAAGCATCTTTGTATTTGGGCTCCAAGGAGCCCCATTGGTCCTTAGCAGACCAATGGGGTTCCTTTAAATCAGAAGGAACCCCATTGGTCTGCTAAGGACCAATGGGGCTCCTTGGAGCCCAAATACAAAGATGCTTTAGAGCTCTGAGCTATATAGCTCAGAGCTCTGTCGGGTGCGTGCGGGACGCTAAGTCCCCGCCGACTCCCGCTGTCCTCCCCGCCTCTCCCACATGTCACCCACATGTCACCCACATGTGGGTGACATGTGGGTGACAGATGTGGGCGGGGTGGACAGCGGGAGTCGGCGGGGACTTAGCGTCCCGCACGCACCCGACAGAGCTCTGAGCTATATAGCTCAGAGCTCTAAAGCATCTTTGTATTTGGGCTCCAAGGAGCCCCATTGGTCCTTAGCAGACCAATGGGGTTCCTTCTGATTTAAAGGAACCCCATTGGTCTGCTAAGGACCAATGGGGCTCCTTGGAGCCCAAATACAAAGATGCTTAGGGAGCTCTGAGCTATATAGCTCAGAGCTCCGTCGGGTCCGTGCGGGTGCGGCGGCGGTGGCGGCGAGTGACGTCGGGTGCGGCGTAGTTACAATGTAACAAAGTTGTTACATTGTAATAACTTTGTTACATTGTAACTGATAGAACATTTCCGAGGATATTGCGAGGGATCATTTAAAGGGACAGGTAAGTATTAATGGTTAATTAAGAATATTAAAGGACTTTTTTCGTGGTTATGTTTTTTGTTCAATTAAAATACTTTTTCAAAGTGTCTGTGTGTTTATTTACTTTTAACTCTTAAAGGAAATGGGTAAGGGGTACAAGTACCTCTATACTCATTTCTCCTGGGAGGGGGGGTGGGCATCTGGGGGACCCCTTTTTAAAGGGGACTCCCAGATACCACCATGAACCTCCCCCCCAGGAAATCGCGGCCTCCACCTCCACCGCCCATCGGAGGTGGAGAAGAGCCCCTTGTCCTTGGATTGGACAAGGGCTCGGAGGGGGAGGGGAAAGCTTGGCTGCCCCTCCCCTTCCGAGACCCCCCCAATCCATGGACCATGCGGGCTGGTATAGTCAGGGTGCGGAGCCCCACGCGGCCGGTGCTCCGCATTCTGGCTATCCCAGCCTGCATGGGGGACAAGGGGTTAAAGAGGTCTGGGAGGGGGGACCCCACGTCGTTTTTTTTTTATATTTCCCACACTCAGAACGAAGTAAGTAAAACTCTTCCCACTTGGGGGAATCTATGAAAATAATACACTATTGTTACCTGTGCAAAAAAAACTGACATTTTCCGCATTTAAAAGACATTTTTTCCCTTGAAACTTAAAAATCTAATTTCTCAAAAACGATAAGGTCTTTTTGAAAAAAAATTTTTTCCTCTTATTCCCACTGATCCCCTTAATATACCCTGGAAACTTGGTGTTCCTAAACTTTAAGCAGGCTTTGCTATTAACCGTTAAAGTCGGCGGGTTTTTAAATGTATACATTTTTACTTTGAAACTTTAACATCGATTTTCTCAAAAACTATAAGGTCTTTTTGAAAAAAAAAATTTTCCTCTTATTCCTTCTGATCTCCTTAATATATTCTCCAAATTTGAGGCTCTTAGCATTTAAGGGGGCTTTGCTATTAACCGTTAAAGTCGGCGGCTTTTTTGTATTATACGGGAGCGTTACGGTGTAACGCGAAATTACGGTAGCGTTTAATGCTAAATTACGGCATACCCGAAACGCGAAATTACGCGTTAAAAATTACGCTTACGGTATTTTCAATTACGATTTTAATGGCAATTACGCTACCGTAATTTCGCATCGTAATCGCAAATTTCGCATGCGTAATTATAGTAATGCGAAATTTTGAAAATTTCAGCTCAACTCTAATGCTATATAGTGTGGCTGAGCGAGGCACACAGAGTGGCAGTAAACAGAATGCTATATAGTGTGGCTGAGCGAGCGGTATACTACTATTCCCAGCAGACACAGAGTGGCAGTAAACAGAATGCTATATAGTGTGGCTGAGCGAGGTACACAGAGTGGCAGTAAACACAATGCTATATAGTGTGGCTGAGCGAGCGGTGTACTACTATTCCCAGCAGCGACACAATGACTGAGGGGACCCTGGCTAGCGTGGCTGGAGCGCGAACTACCCTGCCTGCCTACCCAAAGCTAAACCCACAGACAAATGGCAGAGATATGACAGGGTTCGGGTATTTATTTACCCGAACCACGTGACAGTTTGGCCAATCAGAGCGCGTTCGGGTCCGAACCACGTGACCCATTCGGCCAATCACAGCGCTAGCCGAACGTTCGGGGAACGTTCGGCCATGAGCTCTTAGTTCGGCCATGTGGCCGAACGGTTTGGCCGAACACTATCAGGTGTTCGGCCGAACTCGAACATCACCCGAACAGGGTGATGTTCTGCAGAATCCGAACAGTGGCGAACACTGTTCGCCCAACACTACTCTTGCTATAGGTGTGCAGATTATGATGTCCACACTTGACCCTTGCAAGATGGACCTCCAGGATGTGAGGGTCACCAATGGTAGGCAATGAAAAGGGAGTGAACAATGGGGGGGGCCCCATCAAAGTTTTTCTGAGGGCCCCATGATTTGTAATTATGTCCCTGCTTGCACCCTTAATCCCTCTAGTTTACAAACAATGTCATATGTTATGAATGCCCTGGAGCTTAATGTCCTTTGCTCTGCATCTCTTGCTTTGCACTGTTATTGTTGCTGCTTTTTGGTGTATTTGACCTACAGTTTGACTTTCAGTGCCCTTTTCAGTATAATCTAGCTAAGAGCATGTCGACCAGACCACATTTCACATAGCAGTAGACTGGTGTCATTACCGCTCCAAAAAAAGTCTGGGAAACTATGGCTTCCATGTATCATCTAATACATTGCCTAATTCACACTAAGTAAGCAGACAAGAAAAACCCAAATCCTGAGTAGCAAAACCCACTCTCTAAAGAATCCAGAACCTCACAATCATCACAAGAGCATAAAAAGATTTCCAGTGGTGCTATTATGCCGACTGATATTGAGAAACTTAAAGAGAAACTGAAGTATCTTAAAAATCTTTTTTTTTATCCCAAAATATTGTTTAACATAATAGTACTAACTAATCCACCGCATCTCAACACTCTACACTCTCTACAATGGAAATCCCCCCAAACTCGCTCCCCCCCCCCCCCCCACTCTCCCCTGCAAAATCCATGACTTTCTTGGTCGTGGATTTTGCTTCCCTGTGTGCTTCCATGTGAGGCCGGGCTATGAGCTGCAGCTCTGCCTCTCAGCGCGTCTGTCAGCGCGTATCTCCGCCTCTCCCCCACCCCTCTCAGTGAAGGAAGACTGAGAGGGGCGGGGGAGAGGCGGCGATCTGGGCTGACAGACGCGCTGAGAGGCAGAGCTGCGGCTCATAGCTCTGCCTCTCATCGAGGCACTGCCCGGATTGCCCCCGGCATGTTAGGGGGGATTTAGATATTGTACAGCAGCAGGGATGCGGCGGTTTAGTTAGGGCTAATATGATAAACAATATTTTGGGATAAAAAAAAGGATTTTAAGAGACTTCAGAGTCTCTTTGTCAAATTCCTGAGCTGTGCGAGTCGCCACAACTACTGGTACCTAAACAATTGCCACTCTTATCAACTAGCACAAAATAAATAAATATATAAATAAAATGCCTAAACCTGTGAGTCCTGAACAAAGTTTTAAGCTTTCTAACCCAGAATTTAAAGAAATGTTCGATGAGATGTTGAAAACACAGTGAAGGAGGCTATTCACACTACTGTTATACATGCAATCAGAACAGAGATCAAGCCTTTAAAAGAAGCAATAAGTGAGCTTACAGGGAGAGTAGAGGACATTGAAAGTGAGGTTCATGCCATAAGAACATCTGGCAAATGATGCAAACTCTGGGGAACCACTCTCTCCAACCACTAGAGCTGGCTTGTAAACTGGACAATCAAGCAAATCAGTCTACAAGAAATAACATTAAAATTAAGGGTCTCCCCTCCCTGAGTTCAAGAGATCTTTTTGCTAGTTCTTAATAATGATCCATGTAAAGATATTGAGAAAGACAGGGTACACAGAATTGGAAAGGAAAGAACTACAAGACGGGGAAATTCTTTTGATGTTCTCTATAGAGTCCATTTTTTTGGTTTAAAGGGACTCCGAGCTCACCCAAAAAAAGAAAGTTGTACTCACCAGGGGCTTTCTCCAGCCCAGTGCTGGTCGGGAGGTCCCACGCCGGCGTCCTGGCTCCTCTCCTTCTCCCCGCTCCGGAATGGCTGACAGGCCGCAGCCCGGGCGACACTCGGCAGAGTGTCGGGCTGCTCCTTCCGCGTATGACGCGGCTGACGTCACACGCCGGCCACCTCGCGTCATCACGGCGGCCGGCGTGAAAGTACTGCGCATGCGCGCTTTAATCGCACATGCGCAGTACTTTCACGCCGGACGCCGTGATGACGCGAGGCGGCCGGCATGTGACGTCAGCCGCGTCATACGCGGAAGGAGCAGCCCGACACTCTGCCGAGTGTCGCCCGGGCTGCGGCCTGTCAGCCATTCCGGAGCGGGGAGAAGGAGAGGAGCCAGGACGCCGGCGTGGGAGCTCCCGACCAGCACTGGGCTGGAGAAAGCCCCTGGTGAGTACAACTTTCTTTTTTTGGGTGAGCTCGGAGTCCCTTTAAAAGCAAAAAATACTGTCAAGAGCCAGGGCTCTAGGCTCAATATTGTATTAAATTGTAACATTGAATTATTCCAAGATTTCTCACAGAAAACGATCCTGTGTAGTATGATTGTTAAACCCCTGTTGGAACAATTTAAAGAAAGAACCTTGAAATATTGATGGGGTTTCCCTTTATTGCTCACACAGAGCATGATTCCTTCTATGTGAAAGATGGGGAGTCTCTATCAACATTTTTGTGAGATTTGTGTTTGCCACCTCTAGAAAGCCACTCTGTAGCCTCAGAGACTGGAACTCCAGCAGAGTGGCGAGGGAACCTGAGAAGATAGACTGGTAATAATAGCCCTCCCCCTTAAGCTATTAATAGCTTCTGACAGAATCAAACATTTTTGAGGAAGCAGTAGCAATATCAGAGGATATCAGGTGGACCAGTATCTTGACACAAATCATGTTAAGGTCCCCTGTTGTATTTTTAAGGACCCCTCCGAAAAACTAGGCATCACAAAGGCTGTGCAGAGGGGGGGGGGCAATAACCATGATCTCACTTCAGCACTTCCAAGGCAGGAATGGATTCAGCAGGGGAGTCATTCTTGGAGGGGCAATGTCTTCCTTTTTATACTCTTTTTATTTCTTTATTACTTTTTTTTAACTTTTTTTAATTTCTATTTCTTTGTGTTCTCTTGACAAGAAGTAAAATGGATGTATTAAGAATAAAAACAAAAAATGTTTGGGAGAATAACTCAGGGGTAAAAGAAATCGAATTGTAGAGGAATTAAAACATAATAAAATGATTATAGCAATACGATGCCTAAATTCCTTGACCAATAGTTTGGTAGCTGGATAGTTGGGGCTGGCAGCAGCACTAGATCATCGGGGGTGGCAATTGCCATTAATAAAAAGCTATATTTTGAATCGATCAATAGTTACAGAGATGAACAAGGCCTTTTTTTTTAAAGTAACAGGTAAATTCCCAAAAACATTGTTATGTTTGTAAATATCTATTATGCTAACAAAGGGCAAGTGACTTTTTCAAAAAGTAATCTCAAAAGTAGGGATGGCAGAACACGTTTGCTGATGGACAGTTCCTGGTGAACGTGCACTACTTGTGTGCTTGTTAGTAGCGTAAACAATGTGGGCCGTTCGTGTCTGCCCTATACTTTCTCATAATGCCCACCCTAAAGTCAGGTGGAACAGGATGGCCAATCAGACATGATCACCACTCTATAAAATATAACGTAAGGAGAACAGTTGACCATGACATCTTGATAAACAGGTTACAGGAATACTGCGGCATTGATGGCATAGTTCTTCAGTGGTTCCAATACTTCTTGAGTGGCAGAACCCACAAAGTGTCTATGGGGCCCTCCCTGTCCACCCCTGTATCACTTAAGTATGGGGTGCCCCAGGGCTCAATCCTCTCTCCCCTGTTTTTTACAATTTACATGTTACCACTTGGAAAACTAATCCAAAAACATGGCCTGACATACCACTGCTATGCAGACGACACCCAACTATTTCTTTCCTTCAAGCCTGGTGTGACAGACCCAACTCTAACTATAAACGCCTGCTTACGTGAGCTACAGCAATGAATGAATGACAACTGCCTGAAACTAAATGCAGACAAAACTGAAGTCCTTCTGATTGGAGGGCAGAGCATGATAACAAAACAACTTAACTTGCAGTCTTCATCACTGGGAATAGGAGGCACGAATCTACGCAGCTCTGATCATGTGCGTAGCCTGGGAGTTCTAATTGATGGGAATTTAAACTTCAGAACTCAAATCTCTGCTGTGGTGAAATCATCCTATTTTCACCTGAATTATCGTAAGAGAACAGAGGCACCAGCAGGATAAAAGGTCATAAAAATTTTAAAATTTACTGGGAGGCAGTGGTGGACTTACCTCCGGAAAGCAGACTCAAAATACTGTCTGAATTAAACAAATAAATTTATTATTGGTACCTCAAAAGATGCAATGCGTTTCGCAGGCACAGCCCGCTCCATCAGGCAATAAGATAGGGGACAAACAGTAGCTCGTCAGTAGCACAGAGGCGCTATTCGTGCTACTGACGAGCTACTGTTTGTCCCCTATCTTATTGCCTGATGGAGCAGGCTGTGCCTGCAAAACGCGTTGCATCTTTTGGGGTACCAATAATAAATGTTTTTGTTTAATTCAGACAGTATTTTGAGTCTGCTTTCCGGAGGTAAGTCCACCACTGCCTCCCAGCAAATTTTAAAATTTTTATTACATTTTATCCTGCTGGCGCCTCTGTTCTCTTACGATAATACTGTGTCCACCCCTGGTGGAGGGGTGACATACCCCTACTTTCCTGATCTACAGAGAGCGACATCTTAATCCTGAGTGAGGACAGGTCTAATCTCCTCACCTGCATCTACAGTGGTTGCCTAAGAGGTAACCCATGTTTGTGAGTATATTCATCTCACACTTACATTTATCCACGGTTTCCAATACATACTACACTATATTGGGCTCTCGGTGTTTCTTATTTATTTCTTATTTTCACCTGAAGAACATTGCAAAAATCAAGCACCTCATCCCCCCAGAAGATCTGCCAACCTTAGTCCATGCCTTCATCACATCCCGACTGGACTACTGTAATGCTCTCTACACTGGCCTTCCAAAAAAGGTTTTGTACCGCCTACAGCTGATACAGAATACTGCTGCCAGACTGCTAACCAACCAACCCCGTCACTGCCACATAACGCCAGTCCTGCACTCCCTTCACTGGCTACCTATAGAATGGAGGGTCCTATTCAAGATCGGCCTACTGACATTTAAATCCCTGAATAATCTGGGCCCTGGATACATAAAAGATATGTTGCAGCTGCGTAGCAATCCCTGCATTCTCAGATCCGCAGGTTCTAATAATCTAGTCATACCCAGAGTCCACTTGGAAACTTTTGGTCCCAGAGCCTTCTGTCATGCTGCCGCTACGTTTTGGAACTCCCTACCTCAACAGATCAGGACAGCTCCATCCCTGGCCGTGTTTAAATCCAGACTGAAAACCGACCTGTTCAGTTTGGCATTTGCAGAATTATAACTTTTGTTGTGTGAATACTTCATTCTACTACCAATTACTGAATCTGAGAGAGCCTAAGCGCTTTGAGTCCTATGGGAGAAAAGCGCTATAGAAATGTTATTGTTTTGTATTATTGTATTGTATTGTATTGTAAAAGGATAAAATCAAATATTAAAAAGATTAAAAATGCTTAGGAGGCAGTGGTGGACTTACCTCCTGCAAGCAGACACAACAAGCTGTGTATTCAAAATAAAGCAGATTTATTGGTACACTCCAGGGGGTAGTTGCAATGCGTTTCGCAGGCTTACACCCGCTTCCTCAGGCAATAGATAATTGGAGTACACAACTGGTGACAAAAGGCACAGATTGTTGTATGTTCAAACCAAATGCAAATGCAAAATATATATGTATTAACATGTGTAACGTCAGTGCATTAGATTGTTGTATGCTGGACATGGTGGTGCTTAAGTATGTGCTTCAGGGAAGGAAATATATATATATAGAACATCATATGTAAAAACATCCATATATAAAAAGCATCAATATATAAAGAAGGGGGGGGGGTTGTTGGGGGGAAAGGGGTATATACAGGTGGATGGGGAGAAGGATGGGGAGAAGGAAATTTGGGGGGGGGGGGAGGAATGGGGTTTTGAGAAAAGGGGGAGGCAGGGATCTCGGGGACTATTTAGGAGTATTATGTGAACTTGATTGCTATTAAAGGTATTGGAATGATATGGCAGTGATAGGCAAGGTATAGTAGGTAACAGGGTATTGCAGAGGTGGGTGGGTAGGTAAAAAGAAAGAGTGGCAACTATATCAATGTAAAACAATAGTGCAACAAAGTGATCCATCAGAACAAAAAGACCAGTAATTAACTCACCAGCATTTGGTTCAGGTTACACCTGGCGCCTCAGTGATCAGGTGCACCTGACCTGCTGTTTAAATCCTGGAGTACGTGAGCTCTCCAGCCAATCAGGGAGCGGGGCAGGCAGATGATTTCCCGCCGAGCGGGGATGCAACCTTTTCGTCGCCTCATCAAAATGAGCCTATGTGTCGCAGCCATGACGTAGGAAGGGCAAGGTGGTGCAACAATTACGTTGCACTGTGGGCAATAGAAAAGACAGTTTCTAGTTTATGGGGGAAGTTACGTATTCGGCATCCGGCGCATGCACTGCACATGCGTTGGGTATCCCGCCCGCCATGTTTGTAATGGGTGAAGTGAGGGAAAGAAGACAGCGTGGACCTTATATTTAAGCCTGGAGGAGCAAATCAACATTATAAAAAATATACAATATATAAAAAGTGCATTAATATAACCTATTATGTTCAACAGTATATAAAATATGTTTAATAATTGATGTAGAATTTTTGTGGTCATAATAAAGACTATTATTGTGTGTGATTGGCATCTAGTGAATGAATTTGGTATTGCGATTTTGTGTAAAAACATGTTGTAATCTTTATGTTCTGTAATGGAACTAAAACGAAAGTATTTGGTGCCCTCTACTGGGCCAAATTGGAAATGGAAGTCTTGTGGACACACATGGTAATAAAATAGAAATATATAAAAAACAGAAATATATAAACAGGGAATATGGTTGCAGTGGAACGTGGTCCAATTGATAAATTTGGTAAATAAATGAACAATATATAGACATGATGATCGTAATAATATAGAGATAGTAATAAAAGGAGGTGTTAGTAACAATATAAAAGGGCAATTCAAAAGTAATGTATATACTGTATGTATATAAAAATTTTAAATGATAATAAAAATAATAATAATAAAATACAATATAATAAGTAGAATAGAAAATATAAGAAAGATACAGAATAGACAAGTTTGATAAAAGAGGTGACTGATTAAAAGAAATAGTGCATAAATAATTGATTAGTGAATTTTTTCAAGTATTTCGTTGAGGCCCTCCGGAACATTTGAATCCAAAACATTTCTCTCGCTCTCAGTTTGTCAAAACATCCGACTGTTGATGGTTGATAGATTAGATGAGTGTGATCTGGAATAGGGTAGGATCGCTATTGTGACGGGTGCCAAAGTGTCTAGAAACGCTGTGAAGGGCGAAATTCTTGAGTATATTTCTCTTATGTTGTCCGATCCTACTCCGTGCTGGTTGAGTAGTACGGCCCACGTACTGGAGATGGCATGGGCAAGTGATGACGTAAATGATGTTTCTCGAAGTACAGGTTATGTGGTTTTTGATCTGGTATTGTAATTTGGTGGTGTTGGAGGAAAAAGAGGTGGTGGTCTGAATAAATGGACAGGCTTTGCATCTGGTGTTGTTACAGGGGCAGCATCCTGGTGTGCAATGGTTCTGTCTGTGTCCGTATGCTGTGGGTAATTGGAAACGGCTGGGTGCTAGGAGGTTACGTAAGTTAGGTGCTCTTCTAAAGGTGATGGCGGGTGTTTGTGGAATTAATGGTCGAAGGTATGGGTAACAGGATCTCCCATCTTTTGTGTAAGATGGATCGGATGTGGGGATGTTGGGCATTAATCGTGTAATAAACCGAGGGTGATTAGTGGTAGTTGGATCTGTGGAATTGGATGATGGGATTAGGGTTTTCTTCATTTTAGCTTTAAATCTGGTGTCTTTTATGAGTTTTTTGGGGTAGTTACGTGCCAGGAATTTTTTTTTGTGAGAATTTCGGATTGTGTGTAGTAATCTTTGGCATCTGTTCAATTTCTATGGATTCTTTTAAACTGACTGTATGGAGTCAATAATCCATTACATAATACTCCTAAATAGTCCCCCCCCCCCGAGCTCCCTGCCTCCGCCTTTTCTCAAAACCCCATTCCCCCCCCCCCCCAATAATTTTTAATATTTGATTTTATCCTTTTGGCGCCTCTGTTCTCCATTACGTTATACCTAATATCCACCCCTGGTGGAGGGGGATACCCCTTTTCTTCCTATCTACAGAGAGCAACTTCTTAACCCTGAGTGAGGACAGGACAATCTCCTCACCTGCCTGTACAGTGGTTGCCTGGAGGTAACCCTGGTTTGTGAGTATATCGTTGTACTCGTTTCATAAAACCCATTTGCCAATACTTATTACACTATATTGGGCTCTCGTTCTCTCTTTTTACACCACTCTATAAAAGGCCCCTTATGAAAGGCACAATCGCGGTGTCCATTTTCATTCTCCATTCATTCAGTGTAGGGAGAGGTGCTGCTGCTGTAGATAGAGGGACAGTGAGAGATAGGCCATATTGTGATTAGAGGTGGCTTCCGCACAAGTTCGGTTAGCGTGAACTTTCGCGAACCGCAATAAACTTCAATGGGGGGGCGAACTTTGAAAACTAGAAACATTTATGCTGGCCACAAAAGTGATGGAAAAGATGTTTCAAGGGGTCTAACACCTGGAGGGAAGCATGGCACAGTGGGCTACACGCCAAAAGTCCCGGGAAAAAATCTGGATTTTACGCACAGCAGGGTTTAAGGGCAGAAATCACATTTTATTGCTAAATTGGAGGCCTAAAGTTCTTTAAAACATATTGCATGTGTATACAACAAGTGTCTGTGGGACACCTACACACACACACAAAAAAATAGATCACAAGATCAACATTAGCTCTCAAAAGAGCTGTTGAGGGGTGCTTTTTAGCAATAAGCATCAGCAAGTAGCAAGCTAACAAGCCTAACAAGAGCCTAACTAAGTTTTCCCTATGTCTACAGCAGGTTCCTCTCCCTTCTCTAATTACTGCAGCCACACGAGTGAGTGAAATGGCTGATGCTGCCTGCCTTTTATAAGGGGGAGGGGCTCCAGGAGGGAGTGTAGCCTGATTAGCTACCATGTGTCTGCTGACTGTGATGTAGAGGGTCAAAGTTGACCCTAATGATGTAGTATAGGGGGCGGGTCGAACTCGCATATCGTTCGCGTTCGATCACGATCGCAAACCACCAAAGTTTGTGTGTTTGCGTTCAAATGCGAACCGTTTGGGCCATCTCTACTTGTGATATAGTGCTGTGTAGCTGTTATCTAGGTGCTAAGCTACTTGCAGTTTACCAGCTAGTAGACCCCGAGGAAGCCTCCAGAAAACTTTAGCCACATATCAAATTTTAAAATTAATGAAAAAAAATCCATTTACTATACGTAGGCTGTAATCCCCAAACTAAGGCAGTCATTTAGCAATTTTATATAGGAATAGCACTTAATTAACTATTTAATGGCTAAAATTACTAATACATCAAACTATGTGGATCTATCAACCTCTTTGTGACTGCTCCATGCCGATTGGTGTGAGCAGTGCGGCAGCCCCAGGACCACTACGCAGGGGATCACGCATCCTGCTTGAATGACGGAGCAGAGCTCCATCATCAGTCTCCCAGCGGCGATCACCGCTAGGGACTGTTAGACGGCAAAACCGCCGTCTAATAACACTGTACAGCTCTGCGATCTAAGGCAGTGCTGTACTGGGGATACTGTAGAAGTGTGACATGGCTGTCCCCTCTGGAAGCAGGGAAGTGATCTGCTGTCATAGGCTGAAGCCTATGACAGCCGATCATGCTGATTGGCTGGTGGAGGAGGGAGGGGGGATTAAAGAAATAAACACAAAGATAGGAAAATTTATAAAAAAAAATAAACAAGGCAGGAGGGATCAGACCCCACCAACAGAAATCTCTAAAATAACTTGTGTGTTGAGTTGTGCAGCCCTGCAGCAAGCCCTTAAAACTGCAGTGGTCTATTTTGTTAAAAAATGCCTGGCCACTAGAGGGGTTTAACACCGTGGTCCTTAAGTCGTTAAAGGAAAGTAAAAAGAAAAAACTAATTGCTTCTTGAGACAGACTATACTATAATGTTCTTGGTAGAACAGCAATTCTAAAGATAGCAATCCCACTAAAATTGTTTATGATAGAAAGTATCCCTATTTTTTCCCCCAGGATGGTTTAAGGAATGAGGAAAAAAATCAGGAATTTCTATTGGAAAAAAAACTCTGCAAGAAGCACTTATAAAAAAAATAGCACTGAGGAAACAATATGGAGGTCTTGGGGCACCAGACTTATTAAGATTCTACCAAGGTTGCCACCTCAACAGAATCTTTAAATGGTGCCTATCAGGGAAACACAATTTGTGGGTGGAAATGGAATTGTCAAACTTTGACGCTATTCTCTCTTGGCATCCAACATTTAGAAAAACATTAGAACTTCAATGTCTACACCCACTGATCAAACCTTCATTATATTGCCTAAATCTTTATATCAAAGCTAACTCACAGAACCAAACTCACTTCTTGCCACCATTAAGCATAATCTATTGCTGAAAACTAAGTTGGTTCAGGCTAAACAAAATAGAGCCAAATATTAGAATCAGATAAATTGCTCAATCATATAGTTGACATAATACCATATGTGCAACAATTATTGGTAACAATCAACTAAGAAGTCTTATGAACCAATTTTGGAATCTCCGCCGCTTCCCACCCCCCAGTAACAGATTACAAAAGTTGGTTCCTGCTAAAGTTTAAAGGGACTCCGAGCAGTGCAGAAACTATGGAAAGATGCATATCATTTTAAAGCTCTCTTTTTCCTCTTTCCAATGAGATATAAACCTCTGCCCTACGCCTTTTAGTTTTCGCTATTTTCGCGATTGAAATTGCCGCGGCCGTGATTTCAATCGCGAAAATAAAGAAAACTAAAAGGCGTAGGGAAACAATTTAGGTGTCGCCAGAAAGAGGAGAAAGAGAGCTTTAAAATGATATCCATCTTTCCATAGTTACAATGTATTACACAGGCCGACTTTTTCTGCTGAATGGAGCTGCTGACACTGGGGAAAGTTTCGTCCTGTGTAATACAAGTAACTATGGAAAGATGGATATCATTTTAAAGCTCTCTTTCTCCTCTTTCTGGCGACACCCAAATCGTCACTCTACGCCTTTTAGTTTTCTTTATTTTCGCGATTGAAATCGCGGCCATGGCAATTTCAATCGCGAAAATAGCGAAAACTAAAAGGCGTAGGGCGGCGGTTTATATATCAATGGAAAGAGGAGAAAGAGAGCTTTAAAGTGATATGCATCTTTCCATAGTTTCTGCACTGCTCGGAGTCCCTTTAAGCCTCATATACCACTTTCAAAAAAAAAAATAACAGTTTAAATTCAAGTTGCCCAAAATACAATCCTAAATTACTTGGAATGCAAAACTTAAAATAAAAATAAATGAGGATTTTTGGGGGATGATATTCAAAGTGTGACTAGATAGTGTACTGGTTAAGGGCACCATCTTTGACATGGGAGACCAAGGTTTGAATCCTGGTTAGGATCAGTACCTATTCAGTAAGGGAGTCCAAGGCAAGACTCCCTAACACTGCAGGGTGGCCTCTTGAGTGTATCCCAGTGGCTGCAGCTCTTGAGTGCTTTGAGTTCAACAAAAAAGTGCTATACAAATGTTTGTATTGTTATTATTATTATTATTATCAGTTTAGTCTATCCCAGATCCAAGATTACATTTTTTTTCATTACAGAGTTATTAACAGATGGCATAGAGTCCCCGTTAATACATTTTTTTTGAGAATCAGCAGTGCTGGAGATGTAATAATGAAGCAGGTACTTCATCTCATACTTACTCTCATATGTGGCGAGCATGCTCTGTGTTGGGGAACTTGTGGGAGGAAATCGAAAGATCCTCAAATCGAGTACACCAACCAGTATCTTTGGAATAACAGATCTTGAGAAAAGTAGTGAAGGAGATTTCACTATTTTTATAGGCACTCTTTTGACAAAATAATTGCTAAGCAATGGCACAGTCACCTCATACCCTCTACTGCAAAATGGCAGAATTCCATGAACTCTTTTTTTGTAATAATTATCCAGCCTTATATAAGTACTTCAATTCAAAATGTAGAGCTGCAGCAAGATGTTAGTTCACAAAGCAACAACATTGTACCAGTTCACCTTGCTAAAAAGGAGAGATGTCCCTTCTTTCTTTTTCCTTCTTTCTTTTTCCACTTCTCCATTCTTTTCTTCCCTTTCTCCCTTTCCATTTATTTGCTCATTCTACTCCCCCCACCCCTATTTCCCTTCCATATGCCTTAGATTGTCAACAAGACTAATAGGCAAATAAACCATAAAATACTACTTTAATCTGTATATTTTCATTAGTATCTCTGTATATTAGATAAAATTATTTGCTTTCTATAGTTTAAATTAACTTGCAATAATGAAAATGGTTAGCAAACAATGATGTAACCAAATACCCAGAACAGAGAACATGCTAATGAAGCCAATCCCTTGAGTCTGGGAAATGCCTACGTTGGCTGCTGAGTTTGAAAAGAAAAAAAAAAAAAAACCACTGTCGGCTATATCCTATTCACTTTTCTCAAAGAAGATAATTTTTCATCTTACTTTAAAAAAATAGTTTTTCGGTACTTAGCAATTGAAAAAGTACAAAAAAGTAATATCTAACTCATTTTGAGTATTTTTTTTTTACTTGGTGGTAGTTGTAAAAGAATTGTATTGATGGGTTTTAAAAATACTGTATCTACTTGGAGAAAACTCAGTAGAAAACGTAAAGTTTTATATGGTCCAGTGCCTATAAAAATGAGTAGAGCTCTGAGCCAATGAGCACACACACACACACACACACACACACACACATTTATATATATATATATATATATATATATATATATATATATATATATATATATATATATATATATATACACACCGTATATACCCGCATATAAGCCGACCCGCATATAAGCCGACCCCCCAACTTTTCCCAGAAAAAACAGGGAAAAATGATTGACCCCCATATAAGCCGGGCGTAGGAAATGCTGGATTGGTGCAGCCCCCCAGTGCGTCCCAGTATAGCTAGTATAGTGCCCAGTATGGGTAGGTAGTGCCTCAGTATAGCTAGTATAGTGCCCAGTATAGCTAGAAAAGTGCCCAGTATAGGTAGGTAGTGTCCAGTATAGCTAGTATAGTGCCCAGTATAGCTAGTAAAGTGCCCAGTATAGCCAGTATAGTGCCCAGTGTAGCCAGTATATTGCCCAGTATAGCCAGTATAGTGCCCAGTATATCCAGTATATTGCCCAGTACAGTGCCCAGTATAGCCAGTATAGTGCCCAGTATAGCGCCCAGTATGGGTAGGTAGTGCCTCAGTATAGCTAGTATAGTGCCCAGTTTAGCTAGTATAGTGCCCAGTTTAGCTAGTATAGTGCCCCAGTATGGCTAGTATAGTGCCCCAGTATGGCTAGTAAAGTGCCCAGTTTAGTCAGTATAGTGCCCAGTATAGCGCCCAGTATGGGTAGGTAGTGCCTCAGTATAGCTAGTATAGTGCCCAGTTTAGCTAGTATAGTGCCCAGTTTAGCTAGTATAGTACCCCAGTATGGCTAGTATAGTGCCCCAGTATGGCTAGTATAGTGCCCAGTTTAGCCAGTATAGTGCCCAGTATAGCGCCCAGTATGGGTAGGTAGTGCCTCAGTATAGCTAGTATAGTGCCCAGTTTAGCTAGTATAGTGCCCAGTTTAGCTAGTATAGTACCCCAGTATGGCTAGTATAATGCCCCAGTATGGCTAGTAAAGTGCCCAGTTTAGCCAGTATAGTGCCCAGTTTAGCCAGTATAGTGCCCAGTATAGGTAGGTAGTGCTCCCCCCGCTCCCCGCTCCCCCCGCGGCCGCCGCTGCTATTACCTGCTTAGGCAGCGGCCGCTTCCTAATCCGCGTTCCCCTTCTGAAGTTTCAGAGTGTATCACAGCAGTGCGCCCGGCGCTGCTGCTGTGACGATGCAGAGTGCAGGAAAGAGCGCGGCTCCCTATAGCGGCGATCTGTATCGCCGTTACCAGGGGAACCGCTCTTTTCTGCCCCCTGCATCGTCACAGCAGCAGCGCTGGGCACGCTGCTGTGATACACTCTGAAATTTCAGAAGGGGAACGCGGATTAGGAAGCGGCCGCTGCCTAAGCAGGTAATAGCAGCGGCGGCCGCGGGGGGAGCGTGGAGGGGGGGAGCGGGGCGCGGACCACCCACCACCCACCACTAGACCACCAGGGAAGACTCGCATACAAGCCGACCCCCCAACTTTTGACCCCCTTTTTGGGGGTCAAAAATTCGGCTTGTATGCGAGTATATACGGTATATATATATATATATATATATATATATATATATATATATATATATATATATATATATATATATATATATACAGTATATTTGGGCACTTGCCACTAGCCTTATACGATTTTTGCTTCTTTTTAAATAATGTTACCACTTCTGTTCCTGTGATCTGCAATGTTACTAGTACTTTCAGTTACTATCAAACACAATCTTAAATGTGAAAGATGTAAAAACTAAAAAAATAAAATAAACCAGTATATTTAACCTTTTTAAATACTTGGCTTTCCATCTTTAAATATTGCTTTAATAGGCAATTGTTGGTTCTATAAATGAAGTCAGCTATAAAAGGGCTTATTTATAAAACTGTTGTAGGCATGTGAATGAGATCATCAAATATTAATAAGAGATCATATACTCATTTTTTCCTATTATGTTCAACCACATCTTGGATTTACAAGCAATTAAATAAGTTTGAAGGTGATCTAAATTTGTCCAATTAATTATTTATCCAAACGTGTAATGAAATGGCTGGGCAGCTAATAGACTGGCATGTTTAACATTTATTTTCCCATCTGTTGCTTAGTTTAAAAAGCGATTATGGAGAATGTGCAGGAAATGAATCACCTTAAAAATTGTAATTTCTTGCCTTAAATCAATACTAAGCATTTGAAGGGAAATTCCACTTTTGATATGCAGAAAAATAATTTCTATGTCAGCTTTATACATTGCAAAGATTTAGGTAGAAAGTAATGTTAAAGGTTGCATTGATAGTGTAACTGGAAAAGACATTTCCTCACCTAGTTCATCCACACAAACAAAAAACAACTTAAATCCTTAATTCTGTACCCTTAGAAAGCCCAGCTGATTTCAATACGTTTTTAACATTCTATTTACTGTATCTACTAGAAATAGTTCTGATGAAAGATCATAACACATTTTCTTGGCCCTTACAGCGCAGAACCCTATTTACAGCTGTACATTAAAACCTATTCTCCTCAAACCTCAACCTGTGGAGGTTTTAGGGCTCATTTCCACTTACACGGTTTCCGCGCCGTGTTTGCAGAGTTTCCCCACAGGCAAATCACGTGGAGAAACTCTGCCATAGGGAACAATGCCACCGTCGGCCGAATTGCTTGCGTTAGCCAGTCGGCCAGCATTTCCATACAAATTGGTGTGAATCCCATAGCCATGCATGGCACAGCTGATGGGATTCATCTGCGTATCCGCAGACCCGGAAGTGCCGCCGCGCATATCGCAGACGCATGCGGCACAAGTGGAAACGAGCCCTTCTGGTCACCTTAATTCGAAAGTCTTTAAGTTGGCCATGTTCAACTCAATGGCTGTTAAGGTGGAATTCCAAAATGTTCAAGCTGCACCAAGATCCAAATCTCAGTATCACTGATGTCAAAGGGGAAAACATTCTGTTGGTGTATTTGGCCTCATGCATGGGTACTACAATAGCAATTCACACCAAAATGCCAAACTACGTATCTTGGAAACATGTTACTTCTTTTGTTCAGAAACAGCAACCTATACCACTGTTCCAGAGCTGAAAGCCATGTACAGCTGCTGCTGCAGACCTTTGAGGCTCCATTGCAGTGAATAGGGAACCAATACCAATGTTGAATCTATACATTTCCCTCTTCATCGCCAGCTATTGCACAGCAAAGCTGGTTTCGCACTGACGGATTTATAAAAAAAAAATGTGCAGCAGTCCTACAGAGTGATGTCCAGGAATATCATTTTGACAGCACTGTGAAAACATGTGAATGCATGCATGCACAGTGTATCCCAAGTCCCCAAAAGTGGGGTTTAGGGGATGCTTAGAGGATTTTTTTCCTTGTTTAGTTCATTTAAAAAACAATGTGTACTATCCTCTTGCTCCAATGTGGGTTTTTATGGAATTCTGAGTTCATGAGAGTGTTGCTCCCCCACCAGTGCAAGACCACATCATTTCTAACATCAGTGGGTATTCTGTGAAAGGGATTCTTTAGCCAACACTATGGACAAAGAGATCTTCCAAACCTTCAGAAAATTTGATTTAGATTGAATTTCCTTTTACATTGAAATTTGTTGCTTGCTTTTTCAAGTTCAAAAATCCCTTTTTACTGAGAAATTGTAAAATGTTAAATACATACATATAATATCCGGTTCAGCCTCACAGCTATTTTCACCTTAAGGACTGAAGCAATTTTCCCCTGTCAGCGCTGCTCTCATTCATTCGCTAATATCTTTATCACTACTCATCACACATAAATTATTTAGATCTTGTTTTTTTCACCACAAATTTGGCTTTTGGGGGGTGACATTTGTTTTTAGTAACTACTAAAATGTCTATGTATTTTAAAAAGAAAAACGAGGGAAAAAAATGAAAAAATACACTATTTCTCCAATTCCAGCCTCTATAGTTTTAAAATGAACAATGCTACTGAACATTTTACCCACACATTTTATCTGCCTATTTGTCGTGGTTATCACAAGATTTAAATTATGTCCCTAGTACATAGTATGGTGACAATATGTTATTTGGAAATAAAGGTGCATTTTTTCTATGTTGTGTTTTTTGTTTTCTCATTGCACACTACCAATGATTACAAGCCTTTATTTGAAAAAAAAAAAAACAGTAATACATCCTCATGACATACATATTTAAAAAGCTGAGTCCCTAAGGTAACTATTTAAGTATTCACTTTTCAATTCTGTCACTTTTGGTGTTTTTTACAAGTGTATTAGTTTGGTGCAGAGTGCTGCTAAAATAAAACCACATCACATATGCCTAATCTCTCAAAGACCCCAAATACTATTCTCTTGCTTGTCCCGGTGAAAATGATACCCTATACACATAATCAGATAGCTTCTTGGCCACGCAATACTCTGTTAACCATGAGCAGCACTAATGCAATTTTCAAGGCCATTTTTTGCAACAAAAGTAATACAGTCATTCTTTGTTCGCAAAGCCCCTGGAGTGTCAGAACATTTGAAACAGGTCACAAATGTCACCATTCTGAAAACTAGAGACCCAGGCCTACTGAGATACACATATTTTGAAACAATTGGACTTCTGCGGTTTTGCTAAAATTGAATCATAACTTGGAAAATGGTATTTTTTTACATCTTTTTTCACTTTAGCACAAAAAAAACAAACACTTGACATAGTTTTTGTCTCTCAAAGACCCCAAATATTATTCTCTTGCTTGTCCCGGTGAAAATGATACCCTATACACATAATCAGATAGCTTCTTGGCCACACAATACTCTGTTAACCATGAGCAGTACTAATGCAATTTTCAAGGCCATTTTTTGCAACAAAAGTAATACAGTCATTCTTTGTTCGCAAAGCCCCTGGAGTGTCAGAACATTTGAAACAGGTCACAAATGTCACCATTCTGAAAACTAGAGACCCAGGCCTACTGAGATACACATATTTTGAAACAATTGGACTTCTGCGGTTTTGCTAAAATTGAATCATAACTTGGAAAATGATATTTTTTACATCTTTTTTTCACTTTGGCACTATAAAAAAATCTGATGACTTAGGCCTCAGTCCTAAAACACACCAAAATGTATTCTACAGCTCATCACGGTTAAAATGATACAACACATGCCTTACTTAGTAACAAATGGTTGTGTGCAGCAATCAATTATACCCAATGTGCACTATTTTTTTTTGCACTAATTGTTGCAGAGCTATTGTTAGTTTGCATATTCCCAGGAGAGATTGGAATCAAACAAAGACCGCACATGACACCATCATAGAAGGCTAACAACCAGGCCTATTCATCAGTAGGTATTTTGTGAGCTACCTTCTCAAACGAACACTGCAAAAGGAATTTTCACATTGCCCTGGTTATAACAAATCCAAAATGTGGCTAATTTGAATATATCACTTCTCTTCACAGTGATAACAAATACATTGGAACTTACCATTGGATGTCTTGCAGAATTAGAGAAAAGCCAGAGGCCATAAGTCAGGGGTCAAGCAGATCCAAGAGTCAGAAGATGGGAGCAGCAGGGTCCAAAGTTCAATTTTGAACTTACTTTGTGTTTTCTTTTTCCTTAAAAAATTCAGTTTCCGCCAACACCCCAAAAACATAGGGGTATGCCAAATGTGAGCTCTTTTGAGGGTCTGTAAGTTACATGAATATATAGGAAGGGGGAAAATGCCAGTCAAATACCGTATTTCGCGCCGTATAAGACGCTCCGGCATATAAGACGCACCCAGGTTTAGAGGGCAAAAACCAGGGAAAAAAAAATATAAACTAAACCTGGTGCGTCCATATTTCAGGAGCGTCTTGTACATGACCTCCCCCAAATGGTGCCCTCCTGTGTCCCCATGTCTCCCCCAGGTGTCCTCCTGTCACCCCCAGTTGTCCTCCTGTACCCCCATGTGTCAGTGCTGTACCCCCATGTGTCAGTGCTGTACCCCCAAGTGTCCTCCTGTCCCTCCCAAGTGTCCTCCTGTCCCCCCCAAGTGTCCTCCCAAGTGTCCTCCTGTCCCCCCAAGTGTCCTGTCCCCCCAAGTATCCTGTCCCCCCAAGTGTCCTCCTGTCCCCCCCAAGTGTCCTCCTGTACCCCCAAGTGTCCTCCTGCCCCCCAAGTGTCCCCCAGTGTCCTCCCAAATGTGCTCTTGTCCCCCCCAAGTGTCCTCCTGTCCCCCCAAGTGTCCTGTCCCCCCAAGTGTCCTGTCTCCCCAAGTGTCCTCCTGTCCCTCCCAAGTGTCCTCCTGTACCCCCAAGTGTCCTCCTGCCCCCCAAGTGTCCCCCAGTGTCCTCCCAAATGTGCTCCTGTCCCCCCCAAGTGTCCTCCTGTCCCCCCCAAGTGTCTTCCCAAAGTGCTCCTGGCCCCCCGAGTGTCCTCCCGAGTGCCCTCCTCACTGTGTATCCCACTGTGAGTCCTCCCCCCCCTCTGTCGCTGGGTCCCCCCCTCTGTCGCTGGGTCCCCCCCTCTGTCGCCGGGTCCCCCCCCCTCTGTGAGAAGCGGCAGCGTCAGAAGCTTACCTCCTCCATCTTGCCCGCGGCGACTGAAGGCCTCCGGCACCTGTGGGCGGCTTCCTCTAGTGCCGGCTTGTAATGACGCGTCATTGATGACGCGTCATTGATGACGCGTCATTACAAGCCGGCACTAGAGGAAGCCGCCCACAGGAGCCGGAGGTCTTCAATCGCCGCGGGCAAGATGGAGGAGGTAAGCTTCTGACGCTGCCGCTTCTCACAGAGGGGGACCCGGCGACACAGGGGGGGTGACCCGGCGACACAGGGGGAGGTGGAGGCAAGCGGGGAGGACTCACAGCGGCAAGGCAGGGAATACCCGATGGCGTCGGGTCGGCGGTTTGTATCGGCGGGCGTCCGTAAGTCGGGGATTCCCTGCCTTTGCCGTATAAGACACAGGGACTTTTTCTCCCCATTTTTTGGGGAGAAAAAGTGCGTCTTATACGGCGGAAAATACGGTATGTCCAGGTAAAGAAAAAAAAAACACACAAAAAAGAGAGAAACAAAAACACACAAAAAAAGGAAAAAAATAAATTAGTAATCTGCAAGTGTGTGGTATGCCCTAAAGCACTTGATAACACACAGTGCTGGGGCTGAGGGGCAATCTGGGCAAAAATACCGTGACTCACACCGTCTCTTGTGTTTCACACACACTCTGCATCTTCTCAGGGGGGCTTTTTTCACTTCATTGGGGGGAATTAATTCAGGAAAATGTCTCTCCCTCAGTCTAATTGAGTTCTCCAAATGGATAGGATCCTGTTGTGCAATTTGGCCAGGGGAATACCTTAGGCACTTGTGGACTTGAATCTGGAACTCAAGAAAGGTCATCTGTTGGCTTGTTGGTGTTGTGGTGGTTTTTAGATAGACCACAAATGCATTGTGCATGGTCATCTGCAACAAAAAGAATGTTATTTTTTTGTACCATGCTTTCCTTCTTCTTCTTAATAAATAAGGCGGCAAGACTTGGTCTGATAAGTCCACTGTTTCCATATTTTTATTGTAGGCGACTATGGCCTCTGGCTTTGTACGTTGTTCCGTTCCGGATGTGGCAAGAACTGTGGCCTCAGTATGGATGGTGGATAGCATCATCACCTCCCGCTTGTCGTGGAACTTTAATGCCAGGAGCTCTTCAGATCTGAGTGCGTAGGACTCTCCTCTGCATAGTTTTTTATTTACTACCTGTGGGGGGAGGCCTTTACGGTTTGCTCTCATCATCCCACATGCGCCAGTCTGGACTGAGAAGAGGAACTTGAACAGTGGCACACTTGTATAAAAGTTGTCCAAGTAGACGTGGTAGCCTTGGTGGAGAAGTGGATTCAGCAGGTCCACCACTATTTTGCCACTGGTGCTAATGTACTCAGGGCACCCAGCTGGCTGCAGAATGGAGTCTTTGCCTTCATACATTTTAAAAGTGAAGGTATAGCCAGTGCCACTCTCGCATGCCCTATAAATTTTCACCCCACATCTTGCCCTCTTGCTTGGGATGTACTGTTTCATGGAAAGTCTCCCATGAAACGGTACCAGGGATTCGTCCACAGCTATTTCCCGGTGTGGGGTATATACATCCATGAACACTGCACTTAGGTGGGTCAACAGGGGTCTCAATTTAAACAGTCTGTCATGGTCAGGGTCGGTATGATTCACACTTTGCGTGTTGTCATTTAGGTGAAAAAACTTTGACAACAGCTCAAAACGCTGCCTGCGCATTATTGCTGGATAGAGGGGTGCACTATGATAAAGGTCCCTGGACCAGTACATTTTTATCTGGGGCTTTGGGGTGATGCTCATGCTGAGCGTGAGGCCTACATAAGCCTTCATTTCAGGCACGTTGGTGGGGTGCCATTTTCTGGTGATATAGTTGGTGGGGTGGTCAGCTAAAAATTGTAGAGCAAATAAATTAGTTTGCTCTACTAAATGCCCCCACATTGCCTCTGTCATGAAAAGCTGGAAAATGTCAATTGGTGCCTGATTGACAATGGGCACTGACACACCAGCGGTGGCTGTGAAGGGTGGGATGTTGGGCGCAGCATAATTAGGGGGTTCCCAGGTGCCATTTAACATATGAAGCGGTACCTCCTGCCTGCGAGGTACCTGTGGCTGCCTACCCTGTCTGCGCCTAGCTCCCCCTGGCGCACTGCTACTAGCAGCAGCTGGGTTGCCCACGGAGCCCTCTGCTGGGTTGCCCACGGAGCCCTCTGCTGGGTTGCCCACGGAGCCCTCTGCTGGGTTGCCCATGGAGCCCGATGCTGGGTCGCCCACGGAGCCCGATGCTGGGTCGCCCACGGAGCCCCCTGCTGTGGACAGTCCTGATGGTCCCTCATCAGCGGACTCAGGACTTGGGTCCTTCCTCAAGCGGCGTGATGGCGGCCCTTCGGACTCTGAAGATTCAGATCCTGAACCAGAGCCGGACGGAGGGAGCCAATCACTACCTGACTCATCCTCGCTGCTGCTCTGCTGGAGGATGGCGGCTGCCTCCACCACAGAATAGATCCTCCTCGCCATTATTTAGAAAGGGATAGATAAAGATGAAAAATATAAAGCGATAGAAAGATTTTTTTTTTTAAAGTGACAGGTTTTTTTTAAAGTTTTTTTTTTTTTTTGTTGTTGTTGTTGTTTTTTTTTTTTTTGGGGGGGGGGGGGTGTAGAGGGGGGTTGTAGAGGGGGTAGAGAGGGGGAAGGGAGGACAGTAGAGTATAGATAGTAACAGATAGGAAGAAAAAGATCACAATAGATGAGTGATCAATAGATCTGTAGGGAATAAATGGCCAAGGAGAGGGAGAATCAGGGATTCTGGGCAGTTATGGGGTTAAAAATTCAGGGATGGGGGGCAAATTTTATTAAAAGAAAGTCCTACCAGTTTATCTGTCAGTCTGTCTCTCAGCTCCTGTCACCACAAAACAGTGATTGATCTGTGTGACAGGAGCTGAGAGACAGAGAGAGGGAAACCTTTTATTTACAAACATTATTAAGAATTCACATTGTTACTGGATGTAACTATGTGAATTCTTTACTTCCTTTGCTCTGATTGGCTCAGAGGAGCGCTGGCTCCTCTTCACCAAACAGCACGGCTTGTAAGCCGACGGGGACGAGCGTGCACCGCGCGCACCACGCGACCAAGTGCGCGCACACGCGGAAGTGCGCCTGGACGCGGACTCTCGTCCAGATAGACTTCAGCTGCCGCTGCCTGGACGAGCTTGCTTGTCCATATAGGCTGAAGCGGATATAGTCACAGATTAAAATGCACAATAACTAAATTTTACCTATTTCCTATGTACCTGTCACAATATGTAGTAAAAACCTGATTTATTTTTTAAAAGCCCATACTGAATGACATCTGCTCAGTCCAACTGCCAAAATAGTGTGCAGTTGAGTAAGGAAGGCTGGCTGACTTCAATGGCCACAATTCACTAAGATCCCGTTAGTGATGATAAGGAAAGTGAAAACTTATCACCACACACATCTATCTGTATTTTAAGGCTTAATTCTTCAAAAAAAAAACTTGCCTGTATTAAGGTGTAGTGATAAGTTTCCACAGTGAGAGCACTATCTTATCACTCCAGTTCTTAATGAGGATCTTTAACTAATGATTGAACTACATCCCAGTCAATAGCTGATACCCCCTTTCCCATGAGAAATCTTTACCTTTTCTTGAATAGATCATTAGGGCCCAGGGGAACTGTGTGTCCAATATTGTGGTGGTAAAACCCCTCCCACAGTTTGATGTCATTACCATAGTTATTATTATTTTCTTTCTCTGAACCTTGTTGCATTGTGGGAAATAACTGCTGTTTCCAACTGCCAAACAACCGGTATCTCCCTCCATGTATATGTATATCTATAAAAAAACCAACCATTTAGCCTATTGCGTTGTAGGTGGGTATGTTTATAGATAACGACAGCTGGTGTTGTCTATTTTTTTCTTGTATGCCAGTAGTAAAGATGAGGATGTGCAGGCTTATTGTGGATCAGACAACATGAACAAATTACATGGCTGATATCAATCATTTTTTAATGTCTCTTCTATTTTTTAACTTCTCACTTTGCAGTGTATGGATTTAATCCCCCCATTCTATTTTTAGTAAATATGGCTCAGCAGTGGAAAAACTCACTAGTCATGAGCTCCCTAAGAGTCCTTACAATGCTAGAAAATGTGCCACTGCTGAGTCATCGCCCTTTGAAAAAATGTGAGATTTTGGAAAGTGAAATAGGAGACCCAATGAAAGCCTATGGGGGATTTTAGCACTTTTGCACCCCCGTAACTCTGATTTGCAAAGATGTAGGGAACCCAACATTGGAGTGCAAGTACAACAATATATCTTCTACCTGCATGAGACATGTCGTGAGATTCAGACTTTGCTAACGGCCATGGCTGCGATTTATGTCCGTCAGAATCACCACCATTAACATTGCCAAAATAAACAGGTTTTTGTGACCCTAGGCTATGACCTCTTTGGCCTAGGGGCCCGAAACTCACCAGTCATGATCCCCCTAAGAGTCCTTACAATGCTAGAAAATTTGCCACTGCTGAGCCATCTCCCGTTGAAAAAATGTGAGATTTTGGAAAGTGAAATAGGAGGCCCTATGAAAGCCTATGGGGGATTTTAGCACTTTTGCATCCCCGTAACTCTGGTTTGCAGAGATGTAGGGAACCCAACATTGGAGTGCAAGTACAACAATATGTCTTCTACCTGCATGAGACATGTCGTGAGATTCAGACTTTGCTAACGGCCATGGCTGTGATTTATGTTCGTCAGAATCTCCACCATTAACATTGCCAAAATAAACAGGTTTTTGTGACCCTAGGCTATGACCTCCTTGGCCTAGGGGCCGAAACTCACCAGTCATGATCCCCCTAAGAGTCCCTAAAATGCTAGAACATTTTCCACTGCTGAGCCATCGACCTTTAAAAAGATTTGAGATTTTTAAAAGTGAAATAGGAAGCCCAATAAAAGCCAATGGCGAAATTCAGTACCTTTGCACCCCTATAACTCTGGCTGGTTATCACCCACCAACCTAAGCAGTTAATAGCAAAGGCCCCTTACATCCTAGCAACACCAAATTTGCAGGATATGTTAAAAAGAAACAATATTTACCGGACTTCCGAGGCCACAAATGTGAAAAAAGTGAAATACCTTTACATAATCCACATCCATGGAGGACGCCATCCGCACCCTCTACCGTTCGTTCTGCCATGGCTCCCACAGTAATACCGGCCTCGGTCGGGTCCCGACCCCTTTAAGAAGGGGACCCCAGATGCCCTCCCCCTTCCCAGGAGAAATGAGTATAGGGGTAGAAAGTACCCCTTACCCATCTCCACAAAGGGTTAAATGAAATAAAAACAGAACCATGAAAAAAATCCTTTAATGTTCTTAATTAACCAGAAATACTTACCTGTACCTTTAAAAAAAAATTCCATGCCAATATCCTCGGTAAACGATCCAACGAATACAGTATCCTTTTATCTTGCGATCTTCAATTAAGTTGATTCAAGATCTCTGATGCCCCCCACATAGCAGAGAATGCGTCCTTTGGGACGCATAGCTGCCAGCTCCCACTGTCTCTCACCACCTGCCTTCACCTGTCACCCTCACCTAGGCTGGCACATGGTGCCCCATGGGTGCACCGGGTGCCAGCCTAGGTGAGGGTGACAGGTGAAGGCAGGTGGGGAGAGACAGCGGGAGCCAGCAGCTATAGGTTCTGCACAGGACGCATTCTAAGCTATACTAACGGTTCAAGAATCATCCGGTTCTTTTTAATGAATCGGTTCTTTTTTTAATGAATCGGCTCTTTTTTCTTTGAAACTTTAAAATCGATTTTCTCAAAAGGTATAAGGTCTTTTTGAAAAAAAAAATGCTCCTCTTGTAGTCACTGCCCTCCTCTACATACCCTGCAAATTTGGTGTTTCTGTTATGTAAGGGGACTTTGCTATTAACTGCTAAATTCGGCGGGCATTAAAGTCTTTGAAAAAAGTTCCTGGTTCACTGCGAGTGTGAACCACCGAAGTTTGCCGGGATCCGTTCGCCGGCAAACCGTTCGGGCCATCTCTATCCACCAATATGGAGTATCTGACTCTATCCAATAGCATTATCGATCTACCTATTTCAGTGTATCCCACTAACAAATTCATCACCACAATGCTGTATATCAAATCACTAAATATAAATATAAATATAAAAGGATCACCTGCAAATGGCAAGCGGCAAGTAGGAGGGCAATCAGATCCACAAACAAATCAAGCACTCAGACTTGATTTTGAGGCAAAGAAGATCAAACATATTATCAACTGTCATTCTGTCCCACACACTTACCTGATTTTTTCAATTTAGATCTAGAATTGGGTCGCTTCTATAGAAGCTTAAGGCTCAAGAAATTTTTTGCTGGTGGGCAATTTTTTCCCACATCACAAGCAACGTGAATCCCTAGAAAGCATCAATCTTAAAGAAAGGGGCTTGAGAAAGAAGAGTTGTTTTCAGCCACCAAGTTCCACTGTCATAGACAGATACATTAAGAAAGTGAATACTGATATTCAGACAATTCAAGCTGATTTTGAGGAGAAGAAGATCAAACATATTATCTGCCACAATTGTAGTCATGGACACTTCCATGTATAAAGAGGAGATCTTGCAACAATTGAGAGATGATGAGGTCTATGAGAAACTAATGTGAATCCTACTAGGATGATTCAGGATAAAAGTGAGGAACTTTTGAATAGAGCGTAAGAGACACAGCTAATTGACAAGGATTTGAAAAGATTCTTGCTTGTGGAGAACCTGAGAATACCGATCATGTACACTCTGACGAAAATTCATAAGAGGTTAAACAATCCCCCGGCCGACCAATAGTGTCGGGGTGGGATCAATTTTCTCTAATATTGCCTATTTTCTTGACAAAATCTTGAAATCAATTGTGTCAACTTTGGAGTCATATCTAGAGACACACAACAAGTTTTAAAGGCAATATCAAATTTTGGTGACTTGGGGGATGATGTACTGTTAGTCACTATGGATGTTAACAGTCTTTATACATCCATACTCCATGATGGGGGACTTGAAGCCATAGAGAATTATCTACAAATCAGTAATGACTGCGACAGGGATCAGAGAAATTTTCTAATGAAACTATTGAACCACCTATTGAGATACAACTACTTTCTTTTTGGGGATATCTTCTATATGCAACGCAAGGGGCACGACGATGGGCTCGTACGTGGAACCATCCTATGCTAATTTGTTTATGGGCCTCTATGCGGATGCATGTGTTTATTCTAATTCACTTTTCTGTAAACATGTTTTCTTTGGCGTCGTTATATAGACGACATTTTTTGTTTGTGGGTGGGGTCACGTTTGAGCCTTGAGGCCTTTATAGCACAACTGCATAGAACGTGTCCTGGGATCAGATTAACAATAGAAAGCAATTCAGAGAGAGTTAGCTTCCTTGACACTTGGGTGATAAAACGAGATTGGCCATTTGGTCACAGATCTATATGTGAAACCAACTGATAAAAATTGCATCCTGCACTATACCAGCTTTCATATCCCATAAATTATAAATAATATACCTAAAGGCCAATTCAAAAGAGTTGAGAGGGTAGTTAGTGACCCTGAGATTAGGAATATGAGATTGGAAGAGATGAGATATAAGTTTTTGGCTAGGGGTTACCCTTTCAGTTTTTTACTAGATGGGAACAGGATAGGAGCAGGCCATAGGTGCAGGTTCACTAGATATAGGAATGGTAGGTGGGGGGTCTCCAACAGCAGAATTCCTTGTGTAACGACATATAATGTGTAGTTGGATAAAATAGAAAAAGTGATCAATAGCCACTTGCCAATACTAAGGGAATGTTTGCCACATTTTCGAGAATTTGTGGAGCGCCCGTTAATGTCTTATAAGAGGGCTCCCTCTTTGAAAGATATAATAGTCAGGAGTGATATAGGCCCTGAAAAGAAACAAAAGTCAGTGATAAATTGAACTTACCCTTGTTTAAACTGCCATTTGTGCAGCTACATAGCTAGGGGTGACACCTTTACCCATCCCTGCAGAAGCACTAAACTTAAGATCAAGGGTCACTTTACATGTGACTCCAAATATGTAATATACATGTTGAAGTGCCCCTGTGGGGTTGGATATGTTGGCAAAACCACCCAGGCCCTTAGGGATAGGCTAGCGTCCCATAAATCTACTATTAGGAATAAAAATCTCGAGCTGTCAGTTTCATTTCATTTTACTATGGTTAACCATGGGCTATCCCAATTAAGGGTACAGGTGCTGGAAGGAGTTCCAATACCAAGGAGAGGGGGAGATAGACATAAGCAGTTGTTAAAAAGAGAGAATTACTGGATCAAAAAGTTAGAGACCTTGGAACCTAAATGTTTAAATCGGGAATATGATATTACAAGTGTGATGACCTAGATGTGAATAGAATGCAGGGGGGCTTTTGATGTGCAATGCTTTGTGAGAGGTAATTGCAATAATCTATACGGCCAATAGATGGTACAAAATATTAAGCATACTGTGTTTACATCTCTTTGAATTGTACGAGTGTGGTACGGATATCCGAATTCAAACTTTTTGGTACCTGAATTTGATTCGGATATCCGAACCAGAATCGGAGATATCCGCCCGGATTCGGATATCCGAGTAGAAAACCGGCCTTTAAATTGCTTCTAAAACGTTGTTTAGGGTAAATGAGGCATGTAGCATAATTTTTTTTAAAGGGAAACACTAATTGATTATGTGGGGACTAAAATCCCCACCCAAAAAAAAAAAAATGGCTGTCAATTCACATCAGGACTTTGTTCGAGGCAGCGGTCGTGCAGCCCACATTGTGTCCAAAGTCCAACTGTACAACTGGGACAGCACAGTTTTCAGCCCAGTCACCTCCAAAAAATTACACAGCAATTATGTACAGATAATCACCATGGCACCTAGTGTTGGTACCACGACACAGGTAAAACATTAAAAAGGAGAGGTTCTAGGAAGTAGTTGTAATGTCGCAGTTGGGGCCTCCCCACAACTGAGACAGCACAGTTATCAGCCCAGACACCTTCAATTACACAGCAATTGTGTTAAGATTATCACCATGGCACCTAGTGTTGGTGCCACGGCACAGGTAAAACATTAAAAAGGAGAGGTTCCAGGAAGTGGTTGTACTGCCGCAGTTGGGGCCTCCCCACAACTGGGACAGCACAGTTATCAGCCTGGACACCTCCAAAAAATTACGCAGCAATTGTGTTAAGATTATCACCATGGCACCTACTGTTGGTACCACGGCACAGGTAAAACAGAAAGAGAGCTCATTTTTCTCTTGAATATATCACAATGATACATGCTAGGCTGGCTTCAGCATGTAGTGTTGGTGGTGGTATAGTGGTGAGGAGAGCTGCCTTCCAAGCACTAGACCTGAGTTAGATTCCTGGCCAATGTATGTGAGCTGGCTTTTGACATCCTACAATTCCCTGGGAGACAAGATCCTCCTCCGGAGGAGAAGGAGGGAAGGAAAAAAGGACGAGGGGAACAGCCAACAGGTGCTATGGGCTACCATTTAGCATAAACAAGGTTTCATTTATGATTACTTTAATTTTTGAATGCGGAATTCCGCAGAATTTTGCAAAATTTTGGTGAAAATGTCATAGCAACGGAATTTAGCGCTGGCGGAATCTGCAAATTCCGGCGGAACGGAATTTGCTCTTTCCGATCATCCCTTCTCCTCTCTCTTAATTCAGTGTCACCAACAAGGTTCGATATTCGATCATATTGACTATTTGGTATGTTGACCACCTGATGTCGTGGATGGAAGCTATTAAAATGGAGCATCGAATTCCTGTCCATAGCCTTAATGAACAAGTCAGTGCTCGCTCAGCCTCCAGTCTTTCTTGAAGACACAAGTGTCCAAAAAGGACACCTTCTCCAGATCAGCATTGACCGCCAAATGTATGTGAAAGACGCACCCTGCACCAGACGGATGGGCATTGGCACCAAGTGTCTGTTACATGCGGAATAAGCTTCTGGATGCGTAAGTGCACTGATTATTGCGCACAGAAGCAATCTGTATACAGTATTACGCTATGTGGCTTTTTTTTCTGTTTTTATATATGTTTTATTGAGATTTTTACTCTGGAATAAATCGGAAGGACCTTGTAAGAGGCCAGTTTTAAACAAGTGGAGTCGTGATTGCAATCCTCTCAAAAGCGCAGTTTCCACCCGTATACAAGTGGTGGGGAACATCTGGTGAGAAGTATGGCATGCAGTGTGTAATGTGGCACGTTCACAAGGTGTTAAGAGGGAGACACAGCATTTACAGTTATAAGCATTTTCATGTCCTGAATTGAACTATATTACCCTATGTGGAGAAATTCTTTTCCTCTGCAGAAACGAGTTCGGGCTGGCTGTTCCAGCATTTGGCTTAAGACCCACCTGATAAGCTGAGGTGGTGTATATCTGGTGAGCATTTAGTGAAAAGGGTGAGGAATGTGATTGGAGTGACACCTGGGTAACACAGAACACGGGTGATGTGGAAGAGGATTAATGTGCTTTATTGAACAATATTACCCTATGTGGAGCTTGTTTTTATTCCAGGTCTGGAGAGTAGTGTTGGGCGAACACCTGGATGTTCGGGTTCGGGAAAGTTCGCCGAACATGGCCGCAATGTTCGGCATGTTCGGGCCGAACCCCGAACTCCCCGAACATCCCGCTTTTGGGGGCCCTATGGGGTCGCAGGCATAAGGGGGGAGCATGCCCCGATCGCGGGGGGGGTCGGAAATTCCCCCCACCCCCTCCGCTAGCGCTCCCCCCTCTGCCCGCTTCCCCATTCAAAAGTTAGGAAGTGAAACTGTACCTGTGCGGCCGGTAGTGGGTGACTGGCAGTGGGCGGCACTATGGAGAGACTGAGGAGGAGGAGGAGTCCGGAGAGTGACGCGTTGAGGGAGGCCGGGCAGTGGGCGGATGCCCGGCCTCCCTCAACGCGTCACTCTCCGGACTCCTCCTCCTCCTCAGTCTCTCCATAGTGCCGCCCACTGCCAGTCACCCACTACCGGCCGCACAGGTACAGTTTCACTTCCTAACTTTTGAATGGGGAAGCGGGCAGAGGGGGGAGCGCTAGCGGAGGGGGTGGGGGGAATTTCCGACCCCCCCCGCGATCGGGGCATGCTCCCCCCTTATGCCTGCGACCCCATAGGGGGCCAGTATTCGGGCGAACAGGGCCCTGTTCGTGCCGAACAGGGGCCCTGTTCGGCCAGGCAATGAGCCGTTCGGGCGAACCCGAACAGTTTGGCCGAACACCACCAGGTGTTCGGCCGAACGCGAACATCACCCGAACAGGGTGATGTTCTGCAGAACCCGAACAGTGGCGAACACTGTTCGCCCAACACTACTGGAGAGCGCCGCATTACGATTGAAATTTAATTCCCAACAGTGGACTTTCTTGCAGCGATCCCAGTGACTTTTAACGCAGTGATTTAATTATTTTGTATTCCAATAATTTGAGCTTTGGCGCAGTGTTTTTTGCTTTTGAATATTGAGATCTCATATGTATTGTCTTCTTCTGCAGAGCTATCTGTGGCTCCACCTTTAGGACCTCTGTCTTCCTTCCTGCCTGACTGCCTGCTGGGTATTTGTCTCTATAGAGACTTCCCTTCTATGTAACATACTAAAAAATAAAGCAGACAGCTCATAATCTTTCACTTTACATTGCAGTTTCTAGTAACATTCCACTTAATGACAGCTGAGGCCAGGTAATAATTCCTCACACACTGTATGAACTAACATCCTGGCCCATATGTCATTAGCTTTTTTCTCCTGAGTTTCCACCCAGGTGTATTTTTCATAACTCAATAAAATGCCCTTTAAGCCACAAACAAGCAAGAAAATACTCAGAATAATTTTGATAGTACTTTTCACCTACTTTTTGTTACTTTTTTAAGTGCAAAGTGCTGGAAAAAATATTTAAAGAGAAGATCAAAAAGATATCTCCTAGGAAATAAGTCAGTAGAAAAAAAAGGAATTGCATATGGGTCCCTGTCTTTAAGTTTAGAATTATTTTGTTATCTTAAGGATTTAAACCTTAACTTCAGAAATGAATCCTTAAATTAAATACTGAATCCTTAATTTTAGGACTACGTGAGGTAAATTGCTTAGTGAATACTAAATGGTACAGTAAAAACAGCACAGAATTGTTGTTAACCACTTTCCCCCCGCCCGTACGAATTTCTCCGTCCCTTTTTCCATCCTTTAACCCCCAGGGACGGAGAAATCCATACTTTGCGCACTCCCGCCGCTGTCCGCGCTCCCGCTCGTAAACACGCCGCCCGCCGCTAGTAAACATGCCGCCGCCCGCTCGCCCGGAGATCAATGAACGGGAAAATCCATTCCCGTTCGTTGATCTAAGCCCCGCAATGATCCGCTGCTCTCCGATGAGCAGCGTGATCATTGTGAAACGATACAAACTTACCCAGCCTCCAAGTACTTCCTCCAAGCTTCCGGAAGGACGCTTGGAGGTCGCATTAAAACAAAAAGTTACTGTGGCCATCTTGTGGCCAAATAGTAAACTACACCCTACACATTTTTCACATACAAATAAATTACTTTTACACAAAAAATTAACTCATTACCTCCCACACTCCCAATTTTTTTTTTTGTAATTAAAAAAAAATAAAAAAATGTACAATTAAAAAAAATACATAAATAGTTACCTTAGGGACTGAACTTTTTAAATATTTATGTAAGGAGGGTACAACACTGTTACTTTATAAACTATGGGCTTGTAATTAGGGATGGACGCAAAACTGAAAAAAATGCACCTTTATTTCCAAATAAAATATTGGCGCCAAACATTGTAATAGGGACAATTTTATAACAGTTTTATAACCGGGACAAAAGAGCAAATACATTTCATGGGTTTTAATTACAGTAGCATGCATTAATTAAAAACTATAATGGCCGAAAACTGAAAAATAATACATTTTTTCCCAGATTTTTCCTATTTTCCCATTAAAACACATTTAGAATAAAATAATTCTTGGCATAATGTCCCACCTAAAGAAAGCCTAATTAGTGGTGTAAAAAACAAGATATAGATCGTTTAATTGTGATAAGTAATGATAAAGTTATAGACGAATGAATGGAAGGAGCGCTGAAAGGTGAAAATTGCTCTGGTGGTCAGGGGGTAAACCCCCTCAGTGGTGAAGTGGTTAAAGACAGGAGATAAGCTTAATGAATTGCAGCCTTTATTTAGATCCTTTCCAGGGAGTTTTATAAAGAATAAAGGTGCCCATTAATGATATATTTTAGCATACAATTGAACTTCCTATCTGATAATTGTGAATGGAAGGAAAGATTGGTCGGGTCCATAAATGAGATTAAAAAAAATATAACCAGTCTGATAATTTCAGAATTACTGATCAATCATTCAATCAAAAAACAAACAAGCAAACAAAAAAAAAACAGATCATTTGAGGTTGATTGGCACCATCAATGCTATACAATCAGATCGACCAGATTGTTCGATAAATTATATCGTTAATGGACACCTTTACAAAAATGCAGAGAAGAAAATGCATAAGAGGATGGACTAATCAAAACAAAACCTTTGAGATTTTGTTAGATTTGTACTACCTATTTGTAAGGTACAGCAACATAGGAAAAAAGTACTGTTATTATGAACATTAAAAATACCAACATTTTAACTCCATATGCAGGATGGAATCAGCCAGGGAGCCTGAGCCCACAAACATTGGTTTTCTTCCACAAAGGCAATACCAGCCAATCGTTATTAACATTGTGGGATATCTTTCAACAAGAGGGTAGTAGAAATCTTGCCTACCCTCTTGCAAATCACCCTTGTTTAATTTTCGGGACAATATCTGTTCTTTATTCCTCACCTTCCTTGCCAAACATTTTCATTGGTTTAGTTCAATGGACCAGTGGGAAGTCCCAGTGAGAACTTCAAAAAAGCTTATTACAGAGCTCTTAATTAGTATTGTAACACAGATGCAGTGGTGCAGGCAGGAGATGAGGAGAATCCTCAAACCTCGGAGGATTACAATAGGAGCAGCTGATTTTGACCTCAATTATTACATGGAGCATAAGCATATTTGCTAGCATGTATTACTTTGAATATAGTGCTGTTGTGTTCTTTACTAGGAATTAGTAAAGAGGTACTGTCACAATCCACATCTGCTGGTGACTTTATGGACTGCTTGCATGAACTGCCTCCTTTCTACCAGCAGATGTCATTGTTCTCCTCTGAAGATATCACTTCAAGAACTTCTACCTGCCCACCAGCAGAGGGCTCTGCTCTCAGAACTGTGTGTGTTACAGACTATTGCTGGGAGGAGATGTGTCACCTGACCTTCCAGCAGCAGCATTTAAGGTCAGCACAAACTATACATCGGTGCTAGTTCATTGTGTCTGTGTTCCTGCATCCCTGTGTCCTAGCCCTCTTAGGGCTGGTGCACACCAAAAATCGCAAGCAGATCCGCAAAACGCTAGCGTTTTTTGAACCGCTTAGTGTCATTTTGATAGCGCGGTTTTGGGGCGTTTTGGGGGCGTTTTGCGTTTTTTGCGTGCGTTTTTGCAAGCGTTTTTGGAAGCGTTTTGCGTTTTGCGTTTTTCAGGAAAAGAGGTAGAAAGACCTTAAACAAAGGGTTAAAGTGCGATATATTGATGACACATGTGAAGCACATTGAGCAATTGAAGTAAAAAACCCAATATAAAAAGGGTGGGGTCCTTAACAACATTGTGGGTTAGTTCAGGAGAGGTGACACTGTGGTTTGGAGAGAAGAGTGACTTGTTTTTGAAAATGTTTCCTGATGTGCTGTTATTGCTCTGTGTAGCAGCATATATGAGACGTAGGCCAAGGACAAGGAGATACTGGGTGCATCCCATGCTACAAGAGCGGCGCCGGAAGGGTCAATTTAGGACCCTATATAGAGATTTGAGGCACCATCCAGAAAAGTTTTTTGGCTACACCCGCATGTCTGTGTCCAGGTAAGAATACTTGTCACTTATTTTTATCATGGGGCTAAGTATTTTGGGGAGGAATGAAATTGGAAGCACTTTTTGGCCCTTAGTTAACTGTGTTTGACTGTAAACAGAAAAACAACACAATAATCAATCCGGTGTATACATAAGCTAACCAAATAACTGTGATACTTGATCCTGGTGTGTTATGTATTCAATGCCTAAGGCCTCCATCTAATTTTTCTATAGGAGTAACTACTATATTATATATCCATAGTTTACCCAAAACATTTGGAGTATATTATGACCTTACATACTCCTGGTGCATACTTCATTAAGTATATGGCAACAATCAGCATATGGGACACAGTAATGAAGCAATGTTTGAACAAAATCTTTCGTTTTAATGTTTTGTTCTTCTGTGCAAAGAATATTTTGGACATGTGTTGTCCATACTTTGCTTTCAGCAGCAAAAGTAATATGTCACAAATGAAAAATGTTTCTGCAACAAACAACAGTAGATCTAAAGATAAGCATGCTCTTTTTTCCTAGTTTTGATGGCCTTTTAGCCAAACTGAAGGATGCCCTTCGCCGACAAGACACTAACTTTCGCCTAGCAATCACATAAACTGAGCGACTCCTCATAACCTTGAGGTAATGTAAACTAAGATCCAAATCTGAGCATTGAACAATAAAATAAAATGTAAAACTACAAAAAACTAGTCATGTTGTGATAGCAAATCACACATACTACCAGGGCCCTGATTGTAAGCATGTGTACCTGATTCTGCATTTGTATGAGGCTGGCTGTGCGATGTTAAATCAGTGTACACTGTAGAGTCACTGTGCATAGATGATGTTTGAAATCGCATACCTTGATCAGGGCGCTGAGGTGGAGGCATAGAGTAATGAGGCTGTTGACCATATGGCATGTTATGCATATGCATTGGTGGGTAGTGGGGTGGGTCATAAATGCGTTGCATATGGTAAGAGAGTTGTGGGTGTGCATTATATTGTTGGCTGGAAGCAGGCAGGTGTGGTTGCTGCAAGTAGTTGTGCACATTGTCATCTGCACGGCTCTCAGGTAGTAAGAATCTCCCCAGGGTCTCAGAGATGGCATGTCTGGCTGCCCATTGCTTATCAGGAGGCACTTTTTGTAATAGTGGCACCAAACTTAAAAGATACTGTGTGCATGGCTCTTTAAGTTGTTTCATTTCATCCTCTCGCTTCTCCATATGATCAACAGCCTTTTCTATTGAACTAATCAGCTTCTGGTCGTATTCAGCCCTGGTCATACCTCTTCCTATTCTCCTGCCTTGTGTAGCTACCCTCACACCTCTACTAGACCTGACAGTTGTGCGTGTCCGACTACTCGCTGGGCTGTGTGTAGTGTTGGGCGAACACCTGGATGTTCGGGTTCGGGAAAGTTCGCCGAACATGGCCGCAATGTTCGGCATGTTCGGGCCGAACCCCGAACTCCCCGAACATCCTGCTTGTAGGGGCCCTATGGGGTCGCAGGCATAAGGGGGGAGCATGCCCCGATCGCGGGGGGGGTCGGAAATTCCCCCCACCCCCTCCGCTAGCGCTCCCCCCTCTGCCCGCTTCCCCATACAAAAGTTGCAAGAAGTACCTGTGTCCGGGTGGTAGTGGGTGGCTGTCTGGCTGGCAGTGGGCGGCACTATGCAGTGACTAAATGAGGAGGAGGAGTCCGGAGAGTGACGCGTTGAGGGAGGCCGGGCAGCGGGCGGTTCAGCAGTCCGGCCTCCCTCAACGCGTCACTCTCCGGACTCCTCCTCCTCATTTAGTCACTGCATAGTGCCGCCCACTGCCAGCCAGACAGCCACCCACTACCACCCGGACACAGGTACTTCTTGCAACTTTTGTATGGGGAAGCGGGCAGAGGGGGGAGCGCTAGCGGAGGGGGTGGGGGGAATTTCCGACCCCCCCCCGCGATCGGGGCATGCTCCCCCCTTATGCCTGCGACCCCATAGGGGGGCCGTATTCGGCCGAACAGGGCCCTGTTCGGCCGAACAGGGGCCCTGTTCGGCTAGTAATTTGGCAGTTCGGGCGAACGCGAACAGTTTGGCCGAACACCACCAGGTGTTCGGCCGAACTCGAACATCACCCGAACAGGGTGATGTTCTGCAGAACCCGAACAGTGGCGAACACTGTTCGCCCAACACTAGCTGTGTGGTGTGTGATCTGGGGTAGTAGAGTCACTGTCTTCCAGTGTAGCAGTGTCAACATCCTGTGTAGTGTCTTCTTCAACTTCCACATCACTGGTGGTGGTAGGCGGCACCTCTACATCGTCCTCCTCAGGATCTGGTGGTAGGCTATCTTCAGTCCTTTGGAAAGGGGAAAGCACAACTTTAGTTCATGGAATAGTGACCATGGATGTCACAGCAAATATATGGGCACAATGCGATGCATCTTTCATTGCAAAACAATAGCAGTAGCCTGTCTATTTTTCCCATTATTTGTGTACATAGCTTTTAGGCACAGCCCCTGAGCAAGCATAGAGCAAAACTGGCCTGAGTAAACTAGCACTGATTTTGGTAGATGTGTGTTACAGATGTGTGATGCAGACACTACTGCAGCCAAACATATAACCAGCACTGTCAGGCAACTGTTATGTTGGGTAACGAACAGTCCACATTCCTGTCATGTAATAATCATTTTAAACTGGACCTATGCCATCCTTACATTAAGCTACATCCCCCAATATATTTGGTAGAGTGATGGCAGATTATGCGTTCCACACTACTGAATTGCATTGTGGGCCTACTCCTTCCTTCACTGTTCTATTGGCGAAGTTGATAAACATTGCAATAGGTTAACATTTACGCCATACTTACTCAGCCGGTTCATGATGTTTTCTTAGAAATTCTAATATGCCACAATATTTATATTTTGTTCGCTGCGAACTTCCAGACCCACTTTTGGATTCATGGTATTGCTTTTCAATCTCCTTTTTGTAACTGTCTCTGACCGACTTCCATCTTGTCCGCAGGAGGGCAACTAGGAATAAAAATAAACATACATGTTATTTCTTTTCTTTTGCAGATTTCTGGCAACAGGGCATTCATATGCAGCACTTCACTACCAATTCCTCATGGGAAGAAGTACAATCCGATACTTAGTTTTGGACACCTGCAAATTGATCTGGAAAGTACTTCAACCGGAATTTATGCCAACTCCTGACGTACCTATGTGGGAGGCTAACATGCAGCTTTTTTGGGAGAAACATGATTTCCCTAACTGCCTTGGAGCAGTGGATGGGAAACATGTCAGACTGGTTATGCCTGCATTCACTGGCAGTCTCTATTACAATTATAAAAAATTCTTTTCACTAGTGCTCATGGCTGTTGTGGATCCTAATTTGAAATTTATCTATGTGGATGTTGGGGCTTACGGAAGTTCCCATGATTCCTCAGTCTTCCAGCACAGTCGATTTGGCGTGAAGCTTCGCACAGGCCAGATGACTTTACCACCACCACGCCCCTGGCCTGACACTGTAGAACCACCTTACCCCTGTGTGTTTGTGGCTGATGAGGCCTTTGCACTGTCTGAGCATGTTATGAGACCGTATGCACAGAGAGATATGACTCATAAGAAAGTAGTCTTTAATAACCGCCTGACCAAAGCCAGACAAGTAGTAGAATGTGCTTTTGGAATTCTGGCAAACAAATGGCGCATTTATCACACTGCTATAAAAATGCAACCAAAGTATGCTATAATAGTGGTGAAGGCAACATGTATTTTGCATAATTATGTGAGAACACTAGATAGCATGACCATAGAGGAGGAAGAGGGGGATCTTTCAAACAGTGCTCTTGTCACTTTACCACCAGCTACTTTACGTGGTCCCATTTCTGCCATTCACAACAGAGACAAATTAGCTGATTATTTTGTGCCATAACTGTAAGAACTAAAAAACCTGCAGGCTGCTATTTACTTACATGACGAGATCAGTATTATTGTGCAAATAAACATTCTTGAAACCGTGTTGTATGTCTATATCATTCATGACACTCTAAAGTGGCAAATAGCGCCCTAATAATACATGTGAGTACATACACACACATGTACCTGCTGTTTATAAGGAGAGATGGCTATAGAGAGAACAGCTTTGCCAGAGACCTGTGATAATGAAATTTCTAATTGTTTAATTACTCATTTAGTGGAGGGGTGATGATATATTGTCTGCAAAGTGCTGCATGAAATCAATAAAATACAACAATTCTGTACACATATACTTACTCTTAGAATCCTTGCCCTTTTGGCTCAAAGTATTCAATTTTTCTCCAAGAAAATCTTTTGCAATGTTGCTCCAGATTTCATGAGCCCTTTGGTGGTCTTTATATCCAGGCAAAGACTTGTCATAAAGTTCTGGGCTGTTTTCAATCTTAATTATCAGGTTTTCTGTGGTAAACCACTTTGCTGCCATCTTCCTCCTGCGCAGTCTAAAATCCCTCATGCAAATCTGCCACACAGGAAGCACACTTTAACCTGGAAGTGCGCATTCTTGAAAAAAACGCATCCGCATCCGCATCAAAATCCGCTTGATCAAGCGGTTTTACAGGCGTTTTGCGTTTTTCCTATACTTAACATTGGAGGCAGAAACGCATCCGAAATCCAAAAAATGCCTCACCCAGGCATTTTTCGTTTCTGCAAAACGCCTGCCGCTCTGGTGTGCACCACCCCATTGAGATACATTGACCAAGCAGATCCGCAGCCGCAAGCGGATCTGAAAACGCCCAAAAAGCCGCTCGGTGTGCACCAGCCCTTAGTGGGCGCAAACTACAGCACTAACCTTATCTGAGGTTAGTGTGCCTTATCTGAGGTTAGTGTGCCTTATCTGCAGTGTGCGATGTAGCTTTGTGCATCTTTTAGTGTGCACAAAGCTATTTAGTGTGCACAAAGCTACTTAAGGGGCACTAAGTTCAGATAAGGCACACTAACTCTGATAAGGCACACTAACCTCAGATAAGGCACACTAACCGGCTTAGCACCGGAAAACTCTTTTTTACTCCGGCGCTAACACTTAGCGCCGGTTAGTGAATCGAGCCCATTGTATCTACTCCTAGTATCTAGTCCCTTGTTGCCTTAACCGTGTTTTGACCGGTGCTTGCCTTGTGACGATTCTCTGCCTAAGCGATTACCTTGTGCTGTATGATCTCCTGGTTTATATTCTGTTTGAATGACTATCCGTTTGCCTGTTTCCTTAAAGGAATACTATCGATTGAAACGACTTTTTTTTTAATACTCTATATTAGTGTACACATTACCACTAGTGCTAGGGGCACTGTATTTATTCACCCAGGTCTCTCTCTCGCTATCCCTGCTTAAAAATTCATTTCTCACACAGCTCATAGTAGTTTGGGTCACCCTGAGCTGCTTGGTTACTCTGTCACACAGCTCACAAATATATTTCACTGTGTCACTCACAGCATGCAGCAGACATGAGGAGAAATAGGCTGATCTGAGGTGGTAACAGGTAACTAAATGAGCTGGAATATTGCTGGAATATAACTAGCTATACCACGAGTCTGTGTTTACACTCAGACTGGCTGCCTGCTTGAGGTGATTCACTCCAGGCTGCATCCACTTTACAAGCTGCTGAGAGGGGCAGACCACTGTCTACAATTAGCATTATTAGTATCTTTATCAGTCAAGAGAAGCAAAGATAAAAAACACACATTGCTTTAATCTTTAACCCCTTACCACCATATCAATAAGATTCTTTCAGCAAGGTGATAATTAAACTATAAACTGAGGAGTTGATAGCAACTCCCCTGTGCAGAGATATGGTCTAGCTCTCTGGGAGCTCAGTATTAGATACATTTTGTATCCAACACTGAAGCCAAAACTGATGGAGGATTTTACAGCTGAGACGAACAGTTGTGTGAGGAATCAAATTGCTCCTAGTACTTGCCCTAATGTGTGCTACAACATACAGCATTTAAAAATAAATACATACATCGATAGTATTCCTTTAAGTATTGCATATTCTGTATATTGTATATATTTCTGTATATTATTATTGTAAATATCATTCAGGTTCTGGGGTTTATGTGCACACATTTTGTATTTACACTGGGTCACTCTGCATGGAAACTTTATGCAAAGTAGGCTGATTGTATATAACCCAGATTGCATGTGTATGCATCTTGAATACACTTGCATGCAGGGAGACTGTGCTGTATTGCTTAGTTTGCATTTGCCTACAGGGAGATTATATTGTACTCTTTGATGCAGATGTATGCTCTTTTATACTTTTGCATGCAAGGAGATTATTTTGCATATTCTAGATTGCTTGTGTATGCATATATTGAATGCACTTGCTCATAGGGAGATTGTCTCCTATTAGGGATGCTCAAATTCGGCTTCGGGAGATATCCGGATTTTTGCTATCCGGATATCTCCCAGTAATGCTGTGCGGGCTGGGCGGGGGGGTCAAGCTTACCTCTCTGACGTCTTCTTCGGTCATCCCTCGGCGCCTCCCACGATGCGCTCCATGCGCGTCACGTGATTACAAACACTTCCTCCTTCAACCCGGAAGGAGGAAGTGTTTGTAATCAGGTGACCGCCGCTTGGAGCGCATCGTGGGAGGCGCTGAGGGACGACCGAAGAAGACGTCAGAGAGGTAAGCTTGACCCCCCCGCCCAGCCCGCACAGCATTACTGGGAGATATCCGGATAGCAAAAATCCGGATATCTCCCGAAGCCAAATTTGAGCATCCCTGTCTCCTATTAGTATATTCTTGCATGTTTGTTGAAGTGCATGAGGTTTATGCATGCAACTAATTTATGTTCCTTGCATTTGTTAACCTCCTGAGCGATAATCCCGAGCTGAGCTCGGGGTATATCGCGCAGGAGGATTTCTCAGGCCCTGGTGGGCCGATTTGCATAATTTTTTTTTGTTACACGCAGCTAGCACTTTGCTAGCTGCGTGTAACTTCCGATCGCCGCCGCTCGCCGCCGATCCGCCGCCGCTCGCCGTGCCGCGCAGCCCCCCCTCTCCCCGACCCCTTGCGCAGCCTGACCAATCAGGCCAGGCAGCGCTGAGGGGTGGATCGGGACTCCCTCTGACGTCACGACGTCCAAGACGTCGGTGACGTCATCCCGCCCCGTCGCCATGGCGACCGGGGAAGCCCAGCAGGAAATCCCGTTCTGAACGGGATTTCCTGCTTACTCTGATCGCCGAAGGCGATCGGAGTGGGTGGGGGGATGCCGCTGCGCTGCGGCTATCATGTAGCGAGCCCTGGGCTCGCTACATGATTTAAAAAACTAAAAATTTAAAAAAATAGTGCTGCGCCACCTCCTGGGCGATATAATTGTATCGCCCAGAGGGTTAATAAATTACCTTATTCATTTATTCCTGGCTTGATGTAACAAACTGCTCAGCTGTCTGCACGGGCAGACAGCTGTTTGACCATTCCTTAAGTCTGAGGGCTGCAGGTCTCTGGAAAAGAGACCTGTCTTCACTTTGCAAGTTTCAGACCTGCTCTGCTGCTGAGGAATTTGCATATACTTTTTGTGCAGATTGCCTAGCTGCCTCCTTTGAAGGCTTGCAGTATAAATACCATGTTCTCCCAGAATCCTTTGCTGGTCATGAAGGTTTGTTCCTGCAAACACTCCTAGAGTGTCAGCCGTGCTGTCGTTTGCTAAGATTATCTTAGAGTAATTCCCCGGGACTGCACTTAGCATCCCTTCTAGTGCAGTCAGGTTGTATTATCTGTTTTGCCTAGTTCTGTCTCTCTGTCTCGATTGCCTTGTCACTGGCGGCGGTTGACAGGGAATCGTTCTGTCTATCTGGGAGTGTAGGCCAGAGCTGCGGTTGCTACTGGCTGCTCCATCTGTCTGGATTGCATTAGCCCTAATGGTAGTGGCAGTGCTTCCTTCTGTGTCTCAATTGCCTTGTTGCCAGTGGCGGTTGACAGGGAATCGTTCTGTCTGTCTGGGAGTGTAGGCCAGAGCTGCGGTTGCTACTGGCTGCTCCATTTGTCTGGATTGCATTAGCCCTAATAGTAGTGGCAGTGCTTTCTTCTGTATTCTGCCTCAGGGATGCTAACCAGAGCAGCGGTTGCTACTGGTAGCCCCATCTGTTTGTCTGTTTGGATTGCATTCGCTCTAGCGGTAGCAGCGGTGTTTCCTTCTGAATTCTGTCTGTGAGTGTAGGCCAGAGCTGCGGTTGCTGCTAGCTGCTCCTTCTCTCTGTCTTGTCATGTACGAACACTTGCTGTAGGCTCTGTGAGGTAACCATTTAGCAAGCGTTCGCGTTCTCTATTTCGTGTTTGTGTGTCATTGGTTAGTTAGGGTGGCACGCTTATCACTGGGCGCCTAACGCGCGGTGATCGTGCTTAAACGCGTTCGCTTTTGCGAATGAGTGCAGTGTTCGCGTTTAGTTAGCGTTTGTTATTTTCCTTATTGTTCTTGCTTGCTGTGCCTTTGCTACTCTCGTGCTCTGTCCTGCTCAGTCTTGTGTCACTTCTGGCAATCGCCTCTCTTGCGATTGCGTTCCCACTTTGTTTCCGCTGTTGTGTGTTCACCATCGCTGGGTGGCGACTAGATTGGTGGACACACATTTATTCTGTCTCTGTGCTCTTTCTCTATTAGGGATATCCAGCCCTACATTGCTTCAACTCTTGCAATTCCCATCTGGCATCTGTGGCAGTACAGAGGCTGAGTCTGTGAGTCCACAGCTCCATCTGCCAGTGGGCATCTCCCTCTACAGGTGCATAGCACCATAGCTGGGTTATATATATTACACGCTTGTGGAGGATTTCCGTAATGTCGGCGCGCGTCCTGTGCGCTGACTACGAAAATAAATCCCGCAATCGTTACAGAATAGCAGTAGGAGAACAGAGGCACCAGCAGGATAATAGTGGATAAAAACTTTAAAATTTGCTGGGAGGAAGTGGTGGACTTACCTCCATAAAGCAGACACGAAAGACTGTCTGAATAGTAGTCACATTTATTAATTAGTAGCCCAAAACAGTGCAACGCATTTCGCAGGCCCAGCCCGCTTCATCAGGCAATAAACATGGGGACAAGACAGAATTTCAGCAATAGCCAGTGTAGTGCCTCAGGCCTCAGGCGCTACACTGGCTATTGCTGAAATTCTGTCTTGTCCCCATGTTTATTGCCTGATGAAGCGAGCTGGGCCTGCGAAACGCGTTGCACTGTTTTGGGGTACTAATTATTAAATGTGACTACTATTCAGACAGTCTTTCATGTCTGCTTTATGGAGGTAAGTCCACCGCTTCCTCCCAGCAAATTTTAACGTTTTTATCCACTTTTTTTTTTTTTTTCCAACTCAGATGCACACCACATGCATAAAGCTTGTCAGCTAGAGGCTCATCAACCTTAAGTGGCTGTGTGCCATCGCTGGGTAATGCTATCATCATCGTTCGGTTCCATTTTTTTTGTAGCGCTTATAAATTTCTATATAAACTAAATAGATCGTTTAACTACCCTTTCAGTGCCCAATCCTCCCCTCTGCAGCATGACTGCATTATTTCAATTGTCCCAGCTTGCTAACCTTCAGACGATGGGCAGAGGTTCTAGCTTCCGCATGTACTTATGCACATTCAACCCTCATCCATTCAACTCTTAGTCCACAATCTTCCCACTCAGACTCACAAACACACAAAAACATACCGAAGCACAATATATCCTGTTACCAGTCTCCACCGCAGATTATCCACCCGCCTCAGGCTCTGTCTACCTTTATCCCCAAAATGTGTGTATATTTATATATTATTTATATACCTTTCTGTAATTTCTTGCCAGTTCTTACTGTACGGACTTGCCCATTCACATCCACCACAAACCATTTTGTCTTCCTTCGTATCTTGAACTACAGAGGTACTGCCACCACATAGCTGGTCCATTCTGCAGACCCATTCATTTAAGCTTGGGGGGGTTGATTCTTTCCACTTATCTACTATCATTTTTTTGGCAACCTTTGTGCCTGCTTCTTCAATTAAAATACTACCTTTACACCCACCCGTGTCAGCAAATCCAAAAATAGCTTCTTCTGCAGATAGATCGAAGGTATCTCCTAGTAATTCTCTACAAAAATGGCTTATTTCATCCCAAAAGATTTTAACTATGGGGCATGTCCACCACATGTGCAGCTCTGTCCCGTCCTCCTGCCCACATCTCCAACAGACTTTTCTATGGCCAGTGAATCTCTGGATGTGTGCTGGGGTAATATACCATTTAGCAGTGGTCTTGTACTGGATAAGTTGTAGTCCTGCATCCTGTATAGACCAGTTACTACGCCAGATCTTAGGCCATTTGCAACTGAGAGTAGGATTGATGGTTGTTTCCCATTTTGTACAGTACGTTGGGGTAGAATTATCTATCTCTCCTGGGCTATTAAGTCTATTTAGTTTAGATAGAGCCTTTTCCATTTTTTTATAAAGTAGGATGTGTTTTTCTAAAATATTCAGGTCTTTCCTAATTTGAGTAGATTTCGAGTGCACTTTTTGCAGGAAACTTCGGGCTTGAGTTAGTCCCCAAGAGTATTCCTGCCCCTGATTACATAATAGGCTAGGTATTTTCAAAGTGTGGTCGCCTCTGAGGTTAATAATACGAGTTTCACTGCTTATTTTGTTCTTTATAAACCAAGACTTCTCCAAACCTGGAATAAAGTCTGGATTGTGTCTCAATGTGGTCAGAGGCGAGAGGCCTGTTTCTTTTTGCCATTTTAGAACAAACCAGTAAAAGGTTTTTAGTGTGGGGCTAATCAGCGGATGGTAGGTGGTAGAATATACTTTATAAATATTACTTGGTATCCATGAAAAAATTAAATTAAGTTTACCTTCCTCCTTTTCCAGTAACGTCCATATTTTACCTGTTTTGTTAGGAGAGGATTCTATCCTCCAGTCCAGAACTCTGGCCAAGTGTATACTTCTATAGTAATTTTGGATGTTTGGTGCCGCTAGGCCTCCCGCCTCTTTCCCCCTAGAGATTAGTTTGTAGCTTAATCTACGCCTGGACCTACTCCATATGAAGTTTTGAAAAATTTTATGCCAGCTTTGGAACCATGAACCTGGGATAGTCACCCGCAAACTCCGCAATAAAAAGATGAGCTTGGGTAGCACAACCATTTTGATAATACTAATCCTGCCAATGATGTTAAAACAAGGGCGATCCCATGACTGAAGCTTATCCTTATATTCTTTTATAGTTTTGGAGAAATTAGCTCTAAACAGGTCCTTAGGGTCTTTAGTGAGGGAGATTCCAAGATAATTAATTACGCACTCGTTCCATTTAAATTTATTTTTTTGTTTAATATTTTGTACAGTAGCAACTGAACACCCCAAATTCAAGATTGTAGTTTTGTCTTGATTTAGCTTAAAGTTGGAATACAGTGAGAATGTATTAAAAAGTTCCTCACACCTAGCAATAGAATGGATCTGGTCAGTCAGGATTAATAACAGATCATCAGCATAGGCAAGCACTTTGATCTCATCTTCATTTGTTTTAACACCTTTTATCTGATTATCAAACTGAATTAATTGGATAACAGCTTCTAGACTTAGATTGAATAGCCAAGAAGATAGTGGGCAACCCTGCCTGACCCCATTTTTGATGTCAAAATTACTAGATATATGTCCATTAACATTGACTCCGGCACTTTGATTCGTATACAGTCTTTTAATTTTATTAATAAAATTGAAGTCAAAGCCAAACCTTTCGAGAATTAAGAATATAAAATCCCTCGAAAGTCTGTCAAACGCTTTTTCTGCATCTACAGCAATCATTATTGCTTCTACCCCCCTTTTTCTGCATGTATGTATCAAATTTATTGCTGCATAAATATTATCCTGGGTTTGTTTATTTTTAACAAAGCCGGCCTGCTGCTTGCCCAGAATTCTATCAGCAACCCCGCCCAGTCTATTTGCCAAGATTTTTGCATAAATCTTGACATCACAGTTTAGAAGCGATATTGGTCTGAAATTTGCACAATCTAAGTCAGATTTCCCTTCCTTTGGAATTAACGTTATGGTTGCTTGGTTAGTCTCTTTAGAAAAGATAGCAGCTCCTTCCTCATTGTTAACCATATTACAAAAGATAGGGGCCAAGACTGGAGCGAAGTACTGATAAAACTCTGCGCAATAACCGTCAGGACCAGGGCTCTTTCCCTTCTGGAGTTTGGACACAGTATCTATAAATTCACTTTCTTTTATTAATGAGCCAAGCATTTCTTGGTCTATAGTGTCTACTTTAGGCAAGTTGATTTTTTCCAAGTAATCCCTTGTATTCTGGAGTCTTGGAATATCCATGTTGTATAATCTCTCATAAAAAAGAGAGAACACCTTACCTATATTTTCCGTACCTTCGACTAATCTGCCGTCTGTATTTTTGATTTGCTGAATAAATTTGGTTGTGTGCGTTTTCTTTTTTAGTAAATCTGCTAATATTTTACCAGGTTTGTTTTTTCCTTGTATATAATGTTTTTTTAAAGTCTTTATACTCCTTTATGCATTTATTATCAAGCAGGACATTTAATTCCGTCTTAATTTTTGATAAATTGAGTAGTGCTTTAGACGATAGACAGGATTTATGTTCTGTTTCTGCTAAGTGTAAACTATTTATTAGCTCGGTAATCTTTTTTTGTTTATCTTTTTTTTTTTCTGCTACTCAGTTTAATTAAAATTCCTCTTACAACACATTTTAGAGTATCCCAAAGGATGGATGGTGTTGTTGCTGTTGGTAAATTAATTTCAATAAATTCCTTTATCGCATTAGTTATCAAAAGTCTAGTATCTTCTTCCTCTAATATAGTTTTATCTAGTCTCCATAATTTGTTCTGCGGGATTTTTGAACCAAGATTAATCCTTAATATGACAGGGGCATGATCTGAGAAGGTAATGTGTCCAATTGTGGCATCTATAATGGATGTAATAAAGTTTTCTGGGATAAGAAAATAGTCTAGTCTGGAGTAATTTTGGTGTACATTGGAAAAAAAGGTGTAGTCTCTTTCTTCAAGGTTTTTAATCCTCCATGTGTCTACGAGTTTATAATTTGTAAGTTCATTATTAAATTTTATAATATCACGTTTGCAAATGTGCGAAAAGCCTTGTGAGGTATCTTGTTTTGGGTCAATCGTGAGGTTGAAATCTCCACCAATAAGGACCCTACCTCTGGCCTTTTCTCTTACTCTCTTAAAAAAATCAATTAGAAAGGCTACTTGGCCTTTGTTTGGCGCGTACACATTTGCTAATGTCAAACGGATGCCATTGACCTTCCCAAGCACAATTAGCTCCCTTGCTGCTTTATCTTTATAAATTTGGTCTATAGTGAAGTCCAGACCTGATCTTATCACAATTGCTACTCCACAGGCTTTTTTCTGCTCATTCAAATTAACGATAGACTCTTTATACCGTTTATCAAAGAATTTAGGGAGTTTCCCTTTTTTAAAATGTGTTTCCTGAATGAATGCTATATCAATTTTATTCTTTATTAGTTCAGCTACAATTCTCCTACGCTTACATCCAGAGTTAGCTCCTTTAACATTAAGTGTAAGCAATCTCAAATTATCTGCCATATCAAATAATTATTAAAAAAACATTACATGATGCTCCATTTGCTGTCTGTGTCAGAGCAGGAGGATGGGACAACAGCAACAGGGCACACCTAGGCGGGTATCGGTGGAATTCAATCATACATACACTCATTCTTTTCACAATCAGATTGGTCTTGTCCGAGCTGACAACTAAATGTTGTCGACATATGTCGGACTTCTCTATTTCCATCTTGATACTCGTCAAACGGAATAGAGACCCGATGTCAGATATTTACCGCCTACCTTCCTTTTGCGTGCAAATATAACGGTAAAGTGTTTGAAAGAAAAAAACAAAAACAGAACAGAACAAAACAAACAAACAAACAAAAAAAAAACACAGATTACAAATCTTCCCAGCCTGGAATCTCAATTGGGGGGAGCCCTAGGTTAGACAGGAACTTCTGAATTTGTTCGCCATCATTAAAGGGACTCCGAGCAGTGCAGAAACTATGGAAAGATGCACATCATTTTAAAGCTCTCTTTCTCCTCTTTCCAATGATATATAAATCGCCACCCTACGCCTTTTAGTTTTCGCTATTTTCGCGATTGAATTTGCCGCGGCCGCGATTTCGATCGCGAAAATAGAGAAAACTAAAAGGAGTAGGGCAACGATTTAGGTGTCGTCAGAAAGAGGAGAAAGAGAGCTTTAAAATGATATCCATCTTTCTATAGTTACATTGTATTACACAGGGCGACTTTTTGTCAAAGTCAGCAGCTGCATTCAGCAGAATGGAGCTTCTGACACTGGGGAAAGTGTCGTCCTGTGTAATACAATATAACTATGGCTTGATGGATATCATTTTAAAGCTCTCTTTCTTCTCTTTCTGACGACACCTAAATCGTTGCCCTACACCATTTAGTTTTCTCTATTTTCGCGATCGAAATCGCGGCCGCTGCAATTTCAATCGCGAAAATAGCGAAAACTAAAAGACGTAGGGTGGTGGTTTATATATCATTGGAAAGAGGAGAAAGAGAGCTTTAAAATGATATGCATCTTTCCATAGTTTCTGCACTGCTCGGAGTCCCTTTAAGAACACATGTTTTCCCATCGATGGTGGCTCTCAATGATAGGGGGAAACCCCATTTATAGATTCCTCCTTTTTGTTAAATTTTCTCCAGCAGTGGTTTCAACAACCTTCTGCGGTCAATTGTTCTCTTAGATAGATCTGGAAATAACTCAATGCTCCAACCATTAAATTTCAGCGCGCCTAAAGTACGAGTTTTGCTCAAGATCTGTTCCTTTTCATGAAAAAAATGCACCCTACAAAGCACATCTGTGCTTTTGAGGCCAGAAAAGTTCTTTTCTTTGCCAATCCTGTGGATTCTGTCTATTAGTATGCCAGCTGGTGCATCATTGCCTGCAAATTCTTTAAACATTTTTCCAGCCACTTCTTGTAACTCCTTGGGAGGGATATTAGAAGGTAGTCCATGAATTTTTATATTGTTTCTTCGATTCCTATTCTCCAGGTCATCTATCTTGTGTGTAAGGTCTTTCAAACACTTTTTATGCGCTCCTATTTCTTCTTTATGCAGATCTGTCTGTTTAGCAATATTATCTGTCTCTTTTTCCAAACTGTTCACTCTCTCTGACAGCTGTAGCATTTCTTCTTTGATCACTTTGAGCTCGCTGCTCATTGCTTCTTTTATAGAAACCTGTACTGTTTCCACTATAGTTTCTTTAATCCTCACCGTGAAGTCCTCCATCATTTTTTTTATTTTTTCGTCATAAGTAGTATTTTCATTTTCAGGTCTATCAATGACCTGGTTAGATTCCAGCTGTATTGCCTGTGTGCTACTTACAGCCACTGCAGCATTAGGTTTTGTGTGTTTGACTGCCTGCTGTGATGCCTCACAAAACTCTGAAATTTTTTTTATATGCTTGTTTATGTCTTTAGGGGTTACAGACCCCTGCGGGCCCAAAATGCCTGTGTTTTGCTTCAATGGGCTTAATACCGACTGTGAGTTGTCAGAAGTCATCTTGATAGATTTAGACGTATCTGAAGATAATTGGAAACCAAAGCTGATAAGGCTTTTTTCTTTGTCTATCTGGCTCCCCCTCTGTCTCTGTCTTGTCCCAGTTGCCATCTACAGTGGGCTTCCCAAAAAAAAAAAAAAAAAAACTTTTTTTCCCCTACCTTCCTAAGCTTGTGAATGCAATCTATGCGAAAGTCGGGTTGCGTTCGTACGAACCACTTGTTTAATACAGGATCGACTAGCTAGCGTAGCAGCGGCAGAGACTAATTATTCAGTTAGTCAGCAGGTGGGTGAAGCACAAGATCGTAACTCACTGACACATGTACTGATCGTTGCCATTAACTGTTACGGCTTAAATGATTGAATATAGAGTGATGCCGTGGTGGGTGTGGAAGCGGCAATACTGACAAAAGTGGCGGCACTTGTCGGGCACTTATAAAGCGAGAACAGCAAGGCTTATAGAACGAGAACAGCAAGGCTTCACATAGCAAGTGTCCGGGCAAAGCTGCACAGCATAGACCGATCAGACAGAGTAAAGTCCAGTCAGACAAATGATCAGCTCAACGCAGATGTTGCAGCACAGCTGCAGAGATGAAGAGGAAATGCCTAGCACAGGCAAGATACCGGCCGCTCAAGCAGAAGAGCAACATAAAGCAACATACAGTAAGCGTCACAGCAAGACTACAGATGATATGTACAGTACAGGTAGAGGTACAGTACAGTACAGGTAGGTAGGTATTAAGTAGCACATTAAGTAGCACAGGCAGGCACAGCACAGCAGCACAGGCAGCTGAGCAGCAGAGCAACAGAGCAGCACACGGAAAGTGTCACAGCAAATCTGCAGATGAAATGCACAGCACAGCATAGGTAGAGTAGATGTAACATGGGCTAACATGGGCAGCACTAATAGTATAAACAATTCAGTCAGCGCAGCAGCACACAGTATATCACACAGAATACTTAGACCAGATCAGAAGCTTCAGGGACTTCAGAGACTTCAGAGACTTTTCAGGCGGACGAATGGCAGATTAAATGCACAGGAGTGCCCAGGGGTCAAGCATTCCAAGCATTCCCGGACTCCATCCAGCGGCTTCTCCCGCAGAGCTCCTTAACTCTTCAGCTGGATCTCAGCAAGGCCGACCACGGGTCACTCCCTACGGTTCATCGCTCTCTCCTCAGATGTTACAGATTTCTGCCTCTCCATGTCAGCCGTCAGTCTCTCCACGCTAGAGCAGAACGCCGACAGCCGGAAGTCAGAAACAGGAAGCAGGCATACGGAAGGAAGGCGGTGACATCTGACGATACGAGGGCGGACCTCACACTATCTCTCCATCACCCAGCTCACCCATCACCCAGCTCACCCAATTTTTATCCACTTTTATCCTGCTGGCGGCTGGCGCCTCTGTTCTCCTACTGCTATACCGTGTCCACCCCTGGTGGAGGGGTGATCTACCCCCTTTCGCATCTACAGAGAGTGACTTCTTATCCTTGAGTGAGGACAGGTCTAATCTCCTCCTCACCTGCCTATACAGTGGTTGCCTCTGTGGTAACCCACGTTTGTGAGTATAATTTTCTCACGATAACCTTTACTTTATTTATGCTTAACATACTACACTATATTGGGCTCTCGGTTTTTCTACACTTAATCGTTACAGAATGACCAGCCAAACCGAAATTCCCAGTGTAGAGGGAATGTTCGATTTGTTTCAGATTTCATTGCCCAAGGCAAAAGCATATGTGGATCTTATTATAGGTAGGATTATACATTATATTAAAGCAGTAAAGAAATCTATACATGTTCCTGAACCCAACCCATATGAAGGTTACCTTGATACAGGGTTGTTTGAACCTCCATTTGCTCCGTGGGAGTTGGGAGCTTTGATTGAGGAGTTTGAATTTGATTGGAAGGCGTTTTGCGATTTTTACATCGCAGAAAGCGAAGAGATTCTTAATGCTTGTGTTAATTCTGTGTACACTTTGATTGATTCTGATGAGTGTGACGAATGTTTTGTGGATCCGGTGATTTGTGTGTGGCAGACGATTTTGGATGAATTGCACACACACCAACTAATTGACTCCAATAAAGAGACACCATTATCGGATGATTGTTCCTGCCTTTCTGGGGTAAAGCAAGTGAGTTCAGACATTGTGCAATCTGAAATAAATGGGTGTACTACTGTTGACACCTGTGTGAATTCTGGTAGATTCTCCTCTGCTTGTGTGAACTTTGAGTCTGTGCGATCTGATGCCTGTTTCTCAGATGATCCTGCTATGGGGAAAATTCCTAAACTATGCAGCCTCAAGAGTAATGTTAAAATGACTAATAAAGTTTCTCCAGTTGTTGTCACAACTTCTTCTGCAAATAAATCTATGACAATTTTGTTTATTTTTAACAAAGCCGGCCTGCTGCTTGCCCAGAATTCTATCAGCAACCCCGCCCAGTCTATTTGCCAAGATTTTTGCATAAATCTTGACATCACAGTTTAGAAGCGATATTGGTCTGAAATTTGCACAATCTAAGTCAGATTTCCCTTCCTATGGAATTAACGTTATGGTTGCTTGGTTAGTCTCTTTAGAAAAGATAGCAGCTCCTTCCTCATTGTTAACCATATTACAAAAGATAGGGGCCAAGACTGGAGCGAAGTACTGATAAAACTCTGCGCAATAACCGTCAGGACCAGGGCTCTTTCCCTTCTGGAGTTTGGACACAGTATCTATAAATTCACTTTCTTTTATTAATGAGCCAAGCATTTCTTGGTCTATAGTGTCTACTTTAGGCAAGTTGATTTTTTCCAAGTAATCCCTTGTATTCTGGAGTCTTGGAATATCCATGTTGTATAATCTCTCATAAAAAAGAGAGAACACCTTACCTATATTTTCCGTACCTTCGACTAATCTGCCGTCTGTATTTTTGATTTGCTGAATAAATTTGGTTGTGTGCGTTTTCTTTTTTAGTAAATCTGCTAATATTTTACCAGGTTTGTTTTTTCCTTGTATATAATGTTTTTTAAAGTCTTTATACTCCTTTATGCATTTATTATCAAGCAGGACATTTAATTCCGTCTTAATTTTTGATAAATTGAGTAGTGCTTTAGACGATAGACAGGATTTATGTTCTGTTTCTGCTAAGTGTAAACTATTTATTAGCTCGGTAATCTTTTTTTGTTTATCTTTTTTTTTTCTGCTACTCAGTTTAATTAAAATTCCTCTTACAACACATTTTAGAGTATCCCAAAGGATGGATGGTGTTGTTGCCGTTGGTAAATTAATTTCAATAAATTCCTTTATCGCATTAGTTATCAAAAGTCTAGTATCTTCTTCCTCTAATATAGTTTTATCTAGTCTCCATAATTTGTTCTGCGGGATTTTTGAACCAAGATTAATCCTTAATATGACAGGGGCATGATCTGAGAAGGTAATGTGTCCAATTGTGGCATCTATAATGGATGTAATAAAGTTTTCTGGGATAAGAAAATAGTCTAGTCTGGAGTAATTTTGGTGTACATTGGAAAAAAAGGTGTAGTCTCTTTCTTCAAGGTTTTTAATCCTCCATGTGTCTACGAGTTTATAATTTGTAAGTTCATTATTAAATTTTATAATATCACGTTTGCAAATGTGCAAAAAGCCTTGTGAGGTATCTTGTTTTGGGTCAATCGTGAGGTTGAAATCTCCACCAATAAGGACCCTACCTCTGGCCTTTTCTCTTACTCTCTTAAAAAAATCAATTAGAAAGGCTACTTGGCCTTTGTTTGGCGCGTACACATTTGCTAATGTCAAACGGATGCCATTGACCTTCCCAAGCACAATTAGCTCCCTTGCTGCTTTATCTTTATAAATTTGGTCTATAGTGAAGTCCAGACCTGATCTTATCACAATTGCTACTCCACAGGCTTTTTTCTGCTCATTCAAATTAACGATCCACTCTTTATACCGTTTATCAAAGAATTTAGGGAGTTTCCCTTTTTTAAAATGTGTTTCCTGAATGAATGCTATATCAATTTTATTCTTTATTAGTTCAGCTACAATTCTCCTACGCTTACATCCAGAGTTAGCTCCTTTAACATTAAGTGTAAGCAATCTCAAATTATCTGCCATATCAAATAATTATTAAAAAAAACATTACATGATGCTCCATTTGCTGTCTGTGTCAGAGCAGGAGGATGGGACATCAGCAACAGGGCACACCTAGGCGGGTATCGGTGGAATTCAATCATACATACACTCATTCTTTTCACAATCAGATTGGTCTTGTCCGAGCTGACAACTAAATGTTGTCGACATATGTCGGACTTCTCTATTTCCATCTTGATACTCGTCAAACGGAATAGAGACCTGATGTCAGATATTTACCGCCTACCTTCCTTTTGCGTGCAAATATAACGGTGAATTCAATCATACATACACTCATTCTTTTCACAATCAGATTGGTCTTGTCCGAGCTGACAACTAAATGTTGTCGACATATGTCGGACTTCTCTATTTCCATCTTGATACTCGTCAAACGGAATAGAGACCCGATGTCAGATATTTACCGCCTACCTTCCTTTTGCGTGCAAATATAACGGTAAAGTGTTTGAAAGAAAAAAACAAAAACAGAACAGAACAAAACAAACAAACAAACAAAAAAAAAACCACAGATTACAAATCTTCCCAGCCTGGAATCTCAATTGGGGGGAGCCCTAGGTTAGACAGGAACTTCTGAATTGGTTCGCCATCATTAAAGGGACTCCGAGCAGTGCAGAAACTATGGAAAGATGCACATCATTTTAAAGCTCTCTTTCTCCTCTTTCCAATGATATATAAATCGCCACCCTACGCCTTTTAGTTTTCGCTATTTTCGCGATTGAATTTGATCGCGAAAATAGAGAAAACTAAAAGGAGTAGGGCAACGATTTAGGTGTCGTCAGAAAGAGGAGAAAGAGAGCTTTAAAATGATATCCATCTTTCTATAGTTACATTGTATTACACAGGGCGACTTTTTGTCAAAGTCAGCAGCTGCATTCAGCAGAATGGAGCTTCTGACACTGGGGAAAGTGTCGTCCTGTGTAATACAATATAACTATGGCTTGATGGATATCATTTTAAAGCTCTCTTTCTTCTCTTTCTGACGACACCTAAATCGTTGCCCTACACCATTTAGTTTTCTCTATTTTCGTGATCAAAATCGCGGCCGCTGCAATTTCAATCGCGAAAATAGCGAAAACTAAAAGACGTAGGGTGGTGGTTTATATATCATTGGAAAGAGGAGAAAGAGAGCTTTAAAATGATATGCATCTTTCCATAGTTTCTGCACTGCTCGGAGTCCCTTTAAGAACACATGTTTTCCCATCGATGGTGGCTCTCAATGATAGGGGGAAACCCCATTTATAGATTCCTCCTTTTTGTTAAATTTTCTCCAGCAGTGGTTTCAACAACCTTCTGCGGTCAATTGTTCTCTTAGATAGATCTGGAAATAACTCAATGCTCCAACCATTAAATTTCAGCGCGCCTAAAGTACGAGTTTTGCTCAAGATCTGTTCCTTTTCATGAAAAAAATGCACCCTACAAAGCACATCTGTGCTTTTGAGGCCAGAAAAGTTCTTTTCTTTGCCAATCCTGTGGATTCTGTCTATTAGTATGCCAGCTGGTGCATCATTGCCTGCAAATTCTTTAAACATTTTTCCAGCCACTTCTTGTAACTCCTTGGGAGGGATATTAGAAGGTAGTCCATGAATTTTTATATTGTTTCTTCGATTCCTATTCTCCAGGTCGTCTATCTTGTGTGTAAGGTCTTTCAAACACTTTTTATGCGCTCCTATTTCTTCTTTATGCAGATCTGTCTGTTTAGCAATATTATCTGTCTCTTTTTCCAAACTGTTCACTCTCTCTGACAGCTGTAGCATTTCTTCTTTGATCACTTTGAGCTCGCTGCTCATTGCTTCTTTTATAGAAACCTGTACTGTTTCCACTATAGTTTCTTTAATCCTCACCGTGAAGTCCTCCATCATTTTTTTTATTTTTTCGTCATAAGTAGTATTTTCATTTTCAGGTCTATCAATGACCTGGTTAGATTCCAGCTGTATTGCCTGTGTGCTACTTACAGCCACTGCAGCATTAGGTTTTGTGTGTTTGACTGCCTGCTGTGATGCCTCACAAAACTCTGAAATTTTTTTTATATGCTTGTTTATGTCTTTAGGGGTTACAGACCCCCGCGGTCCCAAAATGCCTGTGTTTTGCTTCAATGGGCTTAATACCGACTGTGAGTTGTCAGAAGTCATCTTGATAGATTTAGACGTATCTGAAGATAATTGGAAACCAAAGCTGATAAGGCTTTTTTCTTTGTCTATCTGGCTCCCCCTCTGTCTCTGTCTTGTCCCAGTTGCCATCTACAGTGGGCTTCCCAAAAAAAAAAAAAAAAACTATTTTTCCCCTACCTTCCTAAGCTTGTGAATGCAATCTATGCGGAAGTCGGGTTGCGTTCGTACGAACCACTTGTTTAATACAGGATCGACTAGCTAGCGTAGCAGCGGCAGAGAGTAATTATTCAGTTAGTCAGCAGGTGGGTGAAGCACAAGATCGTAACTCACTGACACATGTACTGATCGTTGCCATTAACTGTTACGGCTTAAATGATTGAATATAGAGTGATGCCGTGGTGGGTGTGGAAGCGGCAATACTGACAAAAGTGGCGGCACTTGTCGGGCACTTATAAAGCGAGAACAGCAAGGCTTATAGAACGAGAACAGCAAGGCTTCACATAGCAAGTGTCCGGGCAAAGCTGCACAGCATAGACCGATCAGACAGAGTAAAGTCCAGTCAGACAAATGATCAGCTCAACGCAGATGTCGCAGCACAGCTGCAGAAATGAAGAGGAAATGCCTAGCACAGGCAAGATACCGGCCGCTCAAGCAGAAGAGCAACATAAAGCAACATACAGTAAGCGTCACAGCAAGACTACAGATGATATGTACAGTACAGGTAGAGGTACAGTACAGTACAGGTAGGTAGGTATTAAGTAGCACATTAAGTAGCACAGGCAGGCACAGCACAGCAGCACAGGCAGCTGAGCAGCAGAGCAACAGAGCAGCACACGGAAAGTGTCACAGCAAATCTGCAGATGAAATGCACAGCACAGCATAGGTAGAGTAGATGTAACATGGGCTAACATGGGCAGCACTAATAGTATAAACAATTTAGTCAGCGCAGCAGCACACAGTATATCACACAGAATACTTAGACCAGATCAGAAGCTTCAGGGACTTCAGAGACTTCAGAGACTTTTCAGGCGGACGAATAGCAGACTAAATGCACAGGAGTGCCCAGGGGTCAAGCATTCCAAGCATTCCCGGACTCCATCCAGCGGCTTCTCCCGCAGAGCTCCTTAACTCTTCAGCTGGATCTCAGCGAGGCCGACCACGGGTCACTCCCTACGGTTCATCGCTCTCTCCTCAGATGTTACAGATTTCTGCCTCTCCATGTCAGCCGTCAGTCTCTCCACGCTAGAGCAGAACGCCGACAGCCGGAAGTCAGAAACAGGAAGCAGGCATACGGAAGGAAGGCGGTGACATCTGACGATACGAGGGCGGACCTCACACTATCTCTCCATCACCCAGCTCACCCATCACCCAGCTCACCCAATTTTTATCCACTTTTATCCTGCTGGCGGCTGGCGCCTCTGTTCTCCTACTGCTATACCGTGTCCACCCCTGGTGGAGGGGTGATCTACCCCCTTTCGCATCTACAGAGAGCGACTTCTTATCCTTGAGTGAGGACAGGTCTAATCTCCTCCTCACCTGCCTATACAGTGGTTGCCTCTGTGGTAACCCACGTTTGTGAGTATAATTTTCTCACGATAACCTTTACTTCATTTATGCTTAACATACTACACTATATTGGGCTCTCGGTTTTTCTACACTTAATCGTTACAGAATGACCAGCCAAACCGAAATTCCCAGTGTAGAGGGAATGTTCGATTTGTTTCAGATTTCATTGCCCAAGGCAAAAGCATATGTGGATCTTATTATAGGTAGGATTATACATTATATTAAAGCAGTAAAGAAATCTATACATGTTCCTGAACCCAACCCATATGAAGGTTACCTTGATACAGGGTTGTTTGAACCTCCATTTGCTCCGTGGGAGTTGGGAGCTTTGATTGAGGAGTTTGAATTTGATTGGAAGGCGTTTTGCGATTTTTACATCGCAGAAAGCGAAGAGATTCTTAATGCTTGTGTTAATTCTGTGTACACTTTGATTGATTCTGATGAGTGTGACGAATGTTTTGTGGATCCGGTGATTTGTGTGTGGCAGACGATTTTGGATGAATTGCACACACACCAACTAATTGACTCCAATAAAGAGACACCATTATCGGATGATTGTTCCTGCCTTTCTGGGGTAAAGCAAGTGAGTTCAGACATTGTGCAATCTGAAATAAATGGGTGTACTACTGTTGACACCTGTGTGAATTCTGGTAGATTCTCATCTGCTTGTGTGAACTTTGAGTCTGTGCGATCTGATGCCTGTTTCTCAGATGATCCTGCTATGGGGAAAATTCCTAAACTATGCAGCCTCAAGAGTAATGTTAAAATGACTAATAAAGTTTCTCCAGTTGTTGTCACAACTTCTTCTGCAAATAAATCTATGTCTGACTCTGTTCACACCTGTAAAGGCACGTTGCCTGATGTTATAAATTGAATGTTTTGAGATTTTAATCAAATGATCGTTCACTGATGGATTTGATTTCTATCTAGCTAGGGCCCTGCTGGATAAGAAATTATATACCTGTGTGATGGCATGCGATTGAAATATCAAAGCTATTGTTTAATATAGTGATACTTATACAATATTGGTTAATGGATATACAGACAGTATATTACTTGGTTTAAAATGAACAGTCAGAAGTGAGCTGAGCTTAGCATGTGTCTTCCCTTGTGGGAGTTAAGGTCACAAGGTTATTCCAGAATAGATCTCTGTCCAGCAAGCTCCTGGTTACAGGAATTCTATCCCTGGTTACGTAGTCAGCAGCTGGGTGTTGGTGGTGAGGTAACTCCACCTTAAGTTATTGTAAGTCAATGAGAGAGATTTAGCTCATGATATAACCATATGTAGTAGACCTCAAGGATTACATCATAGCATTATTGCTGATCCAATTAAAAAGGCAGATGCTATTTAGAATAGGAGGCGGAGTATATGGAAATGTATTATGACTAGCCCTAAAAAGGAACTGTACCTAGTGTCAGATAAGGCAAGATTTTATCATCTGTTGTGTATATAAGAGCCAGCAGGGAAGTCTGGAGGGGCACTCATTTTCATTCTCACACACACTCACACGCACACATTCATTTATTCATTCTTTCATCCTCTTTACATATTCAAATATACATATTGCTCAAAGAAGAATACTACAAATAATAGATTCCATATACAGATTTTACAGCAATTTAGTCATTCTGTTTTTATATCTTTTGTAACTGATTTTTGATGTACCAAAGAACTGTACCTTATTGATTATTGAATATCTACAAGATCAATAACGATTAATTAACATCCACATTTTACTGTCTCCTGAGGACTTTGTTTTTTTAATAGAAAATGTTTTCCTATTCCCATTTTATTTCACCTGATGACAGTTGTTCCAGCGTTTCTGTCCTGAACACTTTGCAGTCTGGTCCACAGATTGCGGAGGTTTGCGCTCTGGAAGCGTCAGTTTCGCAACCTAAAACGATCTTGGATTCGCAAATTTTGCGTTCTGACTCCTCGAATTCGACATTGTTAGCCGAGTCTAAGGGTGAGACAGCGCTTTGGTTTTGCGAATCTGATATTGAGGGATTTTTGCCTTGTCCAGAGAAGGTTTCTGTGAGCCTGCTCTGTGCCATGAATGAAACCATAATGTCCACTCGCACTGACATTTGTGAGTCCCTTTCTTGCTCAGAAGCTAGTACTGACTATCCACCCTGTACTCTTGATGAGTCAATATTGCCTTGCATAAAATCTCCTGCAGTGACTCTAGAGGCTCGTCTAGGTATTGCTACTATTCTCACCTGTTTTTCTGCTATTTTTGAATTGCAGTCTAGTTTGACTGCTATGCAGAATTCTGTGTGCAGTGAGATTGGAGTTAGGGAGTCAGTGTGTGTTCCAGTAGATATTCCTGTGCATCCTGTTCTTAATAATGAAATTCAGTCTCAGCATATGGTAGAACCATTCCTGGGACATCTGCCCTGTCTGCAGAAGGTATTTGTTGTTCGGCCCTGTAACATGGATAGTTCAGAATCCCTGTCAGAAAACTTGACAAATTTTTATTTCTGAGGTCTTGTTTGATGTTTTGGAGGTTTCCAAGTTCCTCCCAAAGGGTGCAGAACTTTTAGGAGATGCCTCCTGCCCCCCAGATCCGTCTGAGGTATTGACCACTTCAGTAGGCATTGCCATTATGCTGACTACCTTTGCAGCTCTTGATGAGCTTCAGTCATGTGTACTTAATGATGAGTTTTGGTTAGATACAATTATAGTCACAGAAACTTCTAAGTCTGAGTCCAAGTCTTCTTTTGGAAGACCAGTACCTGTGACCACTACCCGTGATGATTTTCTGCCCGGTCCTGGTTTTAGTCTTGTCGTGTCGGACTCTGAGGTTGGCAGTTCCCGACGTGTCCTGAGGTTTCTCCTGTGCTAGTGTACCCCGATGCGCTCTGTGACCCAGAAAGCCCAAGTGTGCCTCGGTTACCAGCATGCTCAGATGCTTCCTCGGTGGAGACATGTTCTGATATTGCCTGTCTGCCTGCATGCCCAGAAGTGGTCCCTGACAGCCCTGATCTTGATGGTTGTCCTGGTAATCCTGAATCCGAAATAATCATAGGTTCCATAGGGGTTCTTGGTAGTTCTCCATGTGAGCCTGGTGAGCGTTCTGGCCTCTTGGGATCTCTGCGGAGCTTCGAAGTGTTCTGGGAGATTCTGGGAGAAATTTTTCTTGGTGACCTGGATGGAATCAACAGTGGCTACTCTGTTGAAAGGGACACTTCAAATAGGTATTGTGGCAGGTTTGGTGTTTTTGGACGCTCCCTGGAAGGTGGTGGGTATTGCCTGGACGGTGTCGATGGCTTCTTCTCTGGCATTCACAGTTCTGATGGGTGTTGCGCTGAGACTTTTAGTGCTGATGGGCATGTTTCGGTGGCTTCTGCTTCCGACGAGGTCAGTTTCGGAAGGATTGACTCTGGAATTGGGCCTTGTCGGGCTGACCCAACCTTCATGAGTCTTCAGTTAGATTTTTTGGAAACGTCAGTTTGGAGAGCGTCTGGAATCCGTCCCTAGTCTCTTGCGATTGCGTTCCCACTTTGTTTCCGCTGTTGTGTGTTCACCGTCGCTGGGTGGCGACTAGATTGGTGGACACACATTTATTCTGTCTCTGTGCTCTTTCTCTATTAGGGCTATCTAGCCCTACATTGCTTAAACGCGTGCAATTCCCATCTGGCATCTGTGGCAGTACAGAGGCTGAGTCCGTCTGTACTCCACAGCTCCATCTGCCGGTGGGCATCTCCCTCTACAGGTGCATAGCACCATAGCTGGGTTATATATATTACACGCTTGTGAAGGATTTCCGTAGTGTCGGCGCGCGTCCTGTGCGCTGACTACGGAAATAAATCCCGCAATCATTACACTTGATCTCTCAGTTTTCCTCATTAGTGACATTTCCTGCATTATTGCATCTTGTGCATTGCCCATGTTGTTTCATGTGCAATGGATAAATGCAATCATTACAGGTATTAATTATTATTTAAGGGGGATATCAGGCTCTGCTATAATCCACCTCCCTCCATATTGTTATCCTTACCACCTGCTGAGCACCAGAGGATTATAAAGAACCTGGGGCCATATGCAATTTACTTTTTCTCCTGAGTTTTCTCCTAGGAGATATTTTTCATATTCAATTTAAAATAACTTTTTAGCATTTTGCAATGGGAGAAGTACCAAAAAGTAGGTGAAAAACTACTGTCAACATTATTTTGAGTATTTGTTTGTTTGCAGGTAGTTTAAAAGTCATTTTATGACAAGTTTTGAAAATATCACCTAGGAGAAAACCCAGGTGAAAAAAGTGAATTGCACATGGCCCCTTATCTCTAACAGGATAGGTTTTCACCTCCGCCATAATATCCACCAATGTTAACAAGCTCATGTTCTGGTTTACCTCAAGCTTTGGAACCACACATGGATAGCCTTTTTCTTCTTGACCAATCACAGCCTGAATATATGGTTAATAAAGCAAGGGGATATACTGATATTTCAATTTTGAACAGTGAGATATATTTTCTCTTTGGCAAAGCAGGTGAAAAATATTTTCTTTGCTTACTTAATTGTTAATGATATCTGCTGTTGACTACATTAAAAAAAAAAAAACACCAATTTAACAGGAGTATATGCTAGATTAGTAAAAAAAAAAAAGACAATCACTTCTCACTTGCAAGTGATGTTATTTTATCATAACAGTGTTTTACATTAATGTTGTTTCTTAGATTTTAATACAATTTTGGATGAACTTATTAACATATGTCCTTCAACAAGGAGGTATAGTTATTAAACAAGGGGGGGGGGGGGGGGGGCTTGTTGCTGGTGCTATCTGGGGAGGCATGTGATTTTGTTTAATCAGCTGATAGATTTGCAAAGCTTTGATTTGCTGTGATCACATACTGCATCAATCATGATCACATGATTATGACTAGCAAATCAAAGACTTACACATCTATCACCTGACCGAACTGGTCATATGCTTCACCATGAGCTCTCCTAGACATTGCCATCACTAGTAAGATGGTGACCAGATAGCCATCTGCCATTTCCACCCATATGAATGATGAAAATGAATTGGTTTATGATACTTACTCACTACAAAGGGTTAAATAACAATTGTAAATAGCTCTATACATATGCTAGCTGTTTTTCCTACTCCTCACCCCCCCCAAAACAAACAAACAAAGAAACAAACAAAATACCCCACAAAAACATAAACACACAGGCTACATGACCATGTGCTAGCTTAATAATGACCATAGGATAATTGGTCAGCTCTTTGTATTATTTTAATGGTTAAAGCATTAGATCTAATTATATAATTTGTTTGACATTACAGTGATTTTATTTAGTGACAAGTTTCCAGGTTAAAAAACAACTTAGCCTTTTTTATTTTTTTATTTTTTTTTTACTACCAGCCATTGCCTGGAGACTATAACCCTTTAGTAATGGCTGGTGAACAGTTAATAAATCCATGATGTAATTTCACAGTTAATGAGCATGGCTGGCTGCAAGCACAGTCGGAGTTGCTATCACTGCTTGCAGTGGCAATAGCAAAACCCCATCATATTTGCTGAACCTTGCAATGCGAGAAGATGCTTTACTGGGGAATGTGTCATATTCTAGTAGGTTTAATGATGACTGTTCAAAATGGCCAAATGTGTATTACTGTGGCAAAGATATTACAATAGACTGTGAGCTCATTGATGATAGTGTCAAGTGTAAATGGTTACACATTGGGCTATGCCGCAATGATGATAAGGCAGAATCGGTGCTTCATCCTAATTTGTTTCCCTTTTTCTCTTCTGGTACATATGTTCAGACTAATGGACACATTTATAGTTTCTTAGAAAGAACTTGAGCGAAGGTCAAATATGACGTTTATATTCTGGCTTCCTTTTGCTGCAGGCAGAATATTCACCAGCATGTTAGAAACAATCTAATAGCAGGTGATGCAGAAAAGAAGTGTGAACTTGACTTATGGAGCTCTGTTGGGCTTCTTTCTTTCCTGCCAAGTGAAACAAGTAGTTGGACAAATGTGTTGTGTATTATTGCTGAAGATGTTTTTATAGTAAGATAATCTCTAAAAAAAAAGAATATCAATGAAGCATAGAGATGGCCGAACCTCTGATTTTAGGTTCCCAAACCGGGTTCGTGAACCTTCGCCAGACGTTCGATTCACGCAAATTTTCGCGAACCGCAATAGACTTCAATGGGGAGGCGAACTTTGAAAACTAGAAACATTTATGCTGGCCACAATAGTGATGGAAAATATGTTTCAAGGGGTCTAACACCTGGAGGAGGGCATGGCGGAGTGGGATAGATGCCAAAAGTCCTGGGGAAAAATCTGGATTTGATGCAAAGCAGCGTTTTCAGGGCAGAAATCACACTGAATGCTAAATTGCAGGCCTAAAGTGCTGTAAAACATCTTGCATGTGTACATTCAATCAGGGAGTGAAATTAGAGTACTGCTTCACACTGACACACCAAACTCACTGTGTAGCGCACCGCAAACAGCTGTTTGTGTTGTGACGGCCGTGCTGGACTGGTGCGCACGTTGGCGAGATTGCTGTTCCTCAGTGATATCAGGTAATGTCTGACTGCCTGATCAACTTTCAATGGTTCTTTCTCTACCATTGTTAAAGCTTACAGCTATTTTTTTAAATACTTGTTCTGCTTGCTGTTCAGTACCTGCAACGAGAATCTTTTATAGAGGGCAAGTCTGCCATTGTAAGTGACCACGGGTAATGGCCGGGGAACCAGGGTTCGATTCCAGTCCGGAGTGGGAGCCTAAGAAGTGGCTACCACCACTGCACATCCAAGTAAGGACCCATTTTCTGTATAAGTAATGTACCTGCCCTGACCGTGCTTTGCAGACCAGGCATCTGTGGTCAGATGGACCCTTGACCCAGCGCAAGATGAACCAAATCGAAAGCATTTGCCAAGAATGTGTTATGGAGGGCAAGTCTGCCATTCATTCAACTGTGTGAAACTTTCTATGGTACTTTCTCAGTAGCATGGTGACCATGGGTAATGGCTGGGGAATCCTGGTTCGATTCCAGTCCGGAGTGGGAGCCTAAGAAATGGCTACCACCACCACACATCCAAGGAAGGCAGCAGGCACGCTGTGGGCAAAGTAGCAGGAATGGCTACCACACATCCAAGAAAGGCAGCAGGCATGGCAAGCACGTCCCGAGGTAGTGACCAAAAGGAGGACTTTCAAGGCCTTGCTGTATATGACACCGATCAACTTTATTACCTTTGTCGAGAATCTGTTATGGAGGGGAAGTCTGCCATCCATTCAAGTGAAAGGTATGCACTCACTGTCTGGTACAATACAATGTGCAGTCAAAGATGCAGTTAAAGGTATGCAGTGACTGCAAACAGCCGTTTGTGTAGTGACGGCCGGGCTGGACAGGTGCGCACCATGGCGAGAGTGCAGGCGATGGCGGTTTTAAAGCCAATATGGTCGCCGGGCTGAGGTAGCTGAATGACAGAACAGTGACTGTCCAGCTGATCAAATTTGGTCTGTCCACAATGAGGCAACGACCTTATTACCTTTGGTGTGCCACCACCCGAGACCCTCATATAGCCAGCGGTCATTGCTTCATTGTGATACGCAAGCCCCTTCACCGTAGCAAGGTAATGATCACGAAGGGGAATGGGCACATGTACATGCCTTTTGTTTTGTAAAATTAGGCAGGCATGTACACGCAGCAGAAATATTATTAAAGCGGCTGCTGCTAGCTTAAAAATTCAGGAATCTGCCTGGAGTCCTGGACCCTGTTGGTGGTGGCGGAGAAGGCATTCAAGTGGCCTGCAGGCAGAGGTACTGTGTGGGGAGCGACTTAGTCTTAGGGCAGGCAACCAGTCACATGGCGTGCAGGCAGAGATGCTGTGTGTGGGGACTGACTTAGTCTTCGGGTGGACAGTAGCCCTCCGGGATCCATGCCTCATCCATTTTGATAAAGGTGAGGTACTGAACACTTTTGTGACTTAGGCGACTTCTCTTCTCAGTGATAATGGGCCTGATTCACAAAGCGGTGCTAACAGTTAGCACGCTGGTGAAAAGCCCTTTATCACGCCTAAACTCAGTTTAGGCATGATAAGTTTAGGTGTGATAAGTTTAGGTGTGATAAGTTTAGGCATGATAAATTTAAGCACCAACTGGGTTATCACCGCAGTGCACAGCTGATCAAAAGTTTTGCGCAAGCAAAGTCTGGTGTACTTTGCATAGAGTTTAAGGGCGCTGCTTTGCGTGCAGGACTTTGCGCGTGATCTAAACTTATCTAAACTTAGCATGCCTAAACTTAGCATGCCTAAACTTATCATGCCTAAACTTATCACGCCTAAAGTGGCTTTTCCCTCAGTGTGGTGCAATGGTTATCACACCTAAAGTCTCTAACTGGGTTAGCACCGCTTTGTGAATCGAGCCCAATGTCTCCAGCTGCACTGAAGGTCCTTTCTGACAGGACGCTTGAGGCAGGGCAAGACAGAAGTTGGATGGCAAATTGGGACAGCTCTGGCCACAGGACAAGCCTGCGCACCCAGTAGTCCAAGGGTTCATCGCTGCTCACAGTGTCTACATCCACACTTAAGGCCAGGTAGTCGGCTACCTGCCGGTCCAGGCGTTGGTGTAGAGTGGATCCAGAAGTGCTAAGGTTAGGCGTTGGACTAAAGAATGTCCGCATGTCCGACATCACCATGAGATCGCTGGAGCGTCCTGTCCTTGCCTGCGTGGACATGGGAGAAGGATTACTGGCATTGGTACCTGTATTGCGTTGTGCTGTGACATAACCCTTAAACGTATTGTAAAGCATAGATGCCAGCTTGTTCTGCATGGCCTGCATCCTTTCTGCCTTCAGGTGAGTTGGTAACATGTCTGCCACTTTGTGCCTATACCGAGGGTCTAGTAGCGTGGCCACCCAGTACAGCTCATTCCCCTTGAGTTTTCTCATACGGCGGTCCCTCAACAAGCTGGACAGCATGAAAGATGCCATCTGCAAAAAGTTGGATCCAGACGTACTATCCATCTCCTCTTGCTCTTCCTCAGTGACGTCAGGTAAGTCCTCCTCCTCCCCCCAGCCACGAACAATACCAGAGGAACGTCGAGCAGCACAAGCCCCCTGCGACGCCTGCTGTGGTTGTTCTTCTGCAACCGCCTCCTCCTCCTCTTCCAAAGAAACACCTTCCTCATCATCCGAGTCAGACTCCTCCTCCCCACATGACTCTTCCTCCTCCTCCCCCCTCTCTGCTACCGCAGGTGTTAAGGAAACATCTAGTTCAAATGAAAATTGCTCTCACAACTGTTCCCCCCGTAACTGTTCCTCTTCACGCTCCAACACAGCTTGATCCACCACTCTACGCACGCCACGCTCCAGGAAGTGAGCATATGGGATCAAGCCGCAGGTGCCTTCACTGCATCTCACCGGGTTGGTCACCTCCTCAAACGGCCACATGAGCCTGCATGCATTTCGCATCAGTGTCCAGTTGTTGGGCCAGAACATCCCCATCTCCCTAGATTGTGTCCTTTTACTGTAATTGTACAGGTACTGGGTAATGGATTTCTCCTGTTCTAGCAGGCGAGAGAACATGACCAGGGTCGAATTCCAGCGAGTCGGGCTATCACATATCAATCGTCTCACCGGCAGGTTGTTTTTGCTGAATGTCCGCAAAGCGTGCCATGGCCGTGTAAGACCGCCTGAAATGCCCACACAACTTCCTGGCCTGCTTCAGGACGTCCTCTAAGCCTGGGTACTTTGACACAAATCTTTGAATGACTAGATTTAGCCCATGTGCCATGCAGGGTACATGTATCAGCTTTCCCAAATTCAAAGCGGAAAGGAGATTGCTGCCGTTGTCACACACCACGTTGCCGATATCCAGCTGGTGCGGGGTCAGCCACTGATCCACCTGTTTGTTAAGAGCAGCCAGTAGAGCTGGTCCAGTGTGACGCTCCGCTTTGTGGCAAGACATGTCTAAGATGCCGTGACACCCTCGTATCTGGCATGCAGCATAGGCCCTGGGGAGATAGGGCTGTGTAGCTGGAGAGGAGATCGCAGCACCAGTAGAGTTGAACTGCCATTCAGCCAAGAAGGAGGAGGAGGATGATAGCGAATAGGATGTAGCAGGAGGAGAAAGAGAGGAAGTGGCAGGAGACCTGCCTGCAAGCCATGGAGGTGTCACAAGTTGGTCCACTGCACAGCCACATACTTCCTGCTTGTCAGCGTTCACCAGGTTGACCCAATGGACTGTGTAAGTTATGTACCTGCCCTGACCATGCTTGGCAGACCAGGCATCCGTGGTCAGGTGGACCCTTGACTCAACGCTGTGTGCCAGAGATGACACAACTTGTCTCTCAACTTCACGGTACAGTTTGGGTATCGCCTTTTTAGAGAAATAATTGTGGCCGTGTATCTTCCACTGCGGTGTCCCAATGGCCACACATTTATGGAAGGCCTCAGAGTCCACCAGCTGGTATGGTAACAGCTGGCGAGCTAACAGTTCCACTAAGCCAGCTGTCAGACACCGGGCAAGGGGGTGACTGGCAGAAATTGGCTTCTTCCGCTCAAAGATTTCCTTCATGGACACCTGGCTGCTGTGGGCAGAGGAGCAGGAACCACTCAAGGGCAGAGGCGGAGTGGAGGAGGGTGGCTGTGAAGGTGCAAGGGAGAAAGCGGCTGAAGATGCTGCACCTAAAGGAGGAAGAGGAGAATGAGGGTGGCTTTGCTTTTGTGTGCTGCTTTTGCTCAGGTGCTCTTCCCATTGCAGTTTGTGCCTTTTCTGCAGGTGCCTTCATAAGGCAGTGGTCCCTACGTGGGTGTTGGCCTTTCCCTGGCTCAATTTTTGGAGGCAGAGAGAGCAGATGGCATTGGTCTGATCTAGGGACGACACACTAAAACATTTCCAAACTAGTCAGCCCCCCTGGGGTGATGGTACTATGGTGGCATCAGCAGCTGACATTGAAGGGCATGTTGGCTGGCGCTGGACACTGCCACCAGCTGTTTCTGACAACGAGCTCCCCCTGCTTCTTTCAGCAACTCGTCTCCTCCTACTCCTCTCTGGCTCCCCCTCTGAACTGTCCCCTTGGTCATCTTGTCTCTTAGGGTCCCACGTGGTATCTGTATCATTGTCATCATCATAATCATCGTGCCCAGCTTCGCTTGCCTCAGACATCTCCAAAACTGCACCAACAGCAGGTACTTCATCATCTTCATCCTCACACGTTACGTCCATAGTTTTGCCGCCTAACTCAGACATATGAGGTGGTGTAACTTGCTTAGCGCCTTCATCTGCTTTTAACAATAATGGCTGTGAATCAGTTAATTCCCCACCAATTAACTCCTGCGAAGTGTCAAATGCAGCGGATGTGGTGCTTGTATTAGTGCTGGTGGCTGCAGAAGATGAGGTATTCTGTGTTAAATAGTCAACCACGTCCTGACAATCTTGGGAGTTGATGGGACGTGCCTTCTTCTGAGCACTGTACTTTGGGCCAGGGCCGCACGAAATCACATCAACATGACCTCGCAGAGACCTGCCGGGTGGCCTTCCTCTGGGTCTGTCTCCTACCTCTTCCTCTCCCTGTTTTGTCTGTTTTGTTCATATCAGGGGGATGAAGTGAAAGGTATGCATTGACTTGACTAATACAATGTGCAGTCACACAGGTGCAGTTAACAGGTATGTACGGAGTGGTATATCACACTGCGTGCACTCACGTAGGTAGGTGGGTGCACTGTGAACAACAGGTAGGTATATGCAGTGATGGATATTACAATGTGCACCTGTCACACACAGACAGGTAGCAGACAGGCACATTGACACTGCGTGCACTCAGCTCATGTAGGTAGGTGGGTGCACTGTGAACAACAGGTAGGTATATGCAGTAATGGGTATTGCGATGTGCACCTGTCACACACAGACAGGTAGCGGACAGGCACAGTGACACTGCGTGCGCTCAGCTCGCGTAGGTAGGTGGGACACTGTGAACAACAGGTAGGTATATGCAGTAATGGGTATTACAATGTGCACCTTTCACACACACACGTAGTCACTGGATGTGCTGGGCCTGGCAGTGGCACACACAGTATGAATTTTCAAGGCTGTCTATGCAGCACAAGTGTCAGTGGGACACACATACAAAAAAATTGATCACAAGAGCAAGATTAGCTCTCAAAAGAGCTGTTGTGGGGTGCTATTTTAGCAATAAGAATCAGGAAGGAGCAAGCTAACAAGCCTACAAGAGCCTAACTAATCTTTCCCTATGAAAGTCTGCAGCAGCTGTCCCTTCTCTAATTACTGCAGCCACACGAGTGAGTAAAATGGCTAGCGCTGCTTGTCTTTTATAAGGGGGGTAGTGGCTCCAGGAGGGAGTGTAGCCTATTGGCTACATGTGAGAAAACGTGGAAAAGCAAGTACTCAGAGTAAGGCGGCTGATTCCGCGTTCAACATGGCAGCTTGCGCGCAGGGACCTGCATTCACTGGCCTGACGGAACGCGGAGAAACCGCCGCATGCCCAGAGAACAGGGCGGCGGATTCCGCGTCCGACGCGGCGGTTTGCACGCATAGGCCTACTTCTGTCTGTACTGCTGAACGCGGGGAAAACGCCGCACGCTCAGACAGCGGTGCGGCGGATACCGCATCTAAAACATCAGAGGCATTACAACACATGTCTGGTGTGGCTGGGACTGATAGTCCACACAGGTTTAGAAGGACGCATGCGCGTGCGGAGAGGCAGAGCATTTATGACAGCCAGAAGGGGGTCAGCTGACCAGGCCGGTCAGCTGACAATTCTTTCAGTTCTTATTGGTCCAGCACTTAGGGGAGGTGCCGGAGAGCGCTTGTGTATATATACTGGGTGCTGGTCATTTCTCTGGTGTCTGGCGTTGCGATCACTACGTGGTAGCACTCAGACCTTGTCAGTATCTGTGTTACTTTAGACCAGTTTCCTAGGTGTTGATGATCAAGGAGCTCACACCTTAGTCTAGGAATTCTGTTATCATTTGTGTTATTATCTAGACCAGTTTCCAAGGTGTTGATGACCAAGGAACTCACACCTTAGTCTAGGGAATTCTGTTATCATTTGTGTATTATCTAGACCAGTTTCCAAGGTGTTGATGATCAAGGAACTCACACCTTAGTCTAGGAATTGTTGATTATTTGTTATGACCTTCTGCTCTCCTGACCATTCCTCTGATCTCTGATTTTGTACCTTTGTCATTCTGATCCTCTGTTACTGAACTCGGCTAGTCTTTGGATTCTGCATCTGTCTCCTGTCTCTGTACTTTATCTGTCCATGTGTTACGACCTGGCCTGTCCGACCTCGAGAACTATCTCTCCTGTTGAGAGATAGTTCACAGATCTGTCAGTGACACTTCACCCCTGGTGTCACTCACACTCTGGTCCTTCCCACTCTCAGCCTGACTTGGGGAGCCCCTTGGGGAGCCTCAGGCCATTGGAAGGAATCTGTTCTTTAGGCAGTACCTCTTACTGCTTTGCACCCTTCTTACGGGTGCTCTCCTCAAAGTATTACTGTTGCACCAAACACTCAAGTTATTACTCAGGTGTCCAGAGGTTAGAGATATATCTGATTATCGGTGATACTGCAGATCATCTATAATCGGGTATGTATCTGTATTCTCGGTGATACTGCAGATCACCGGTAATCAGATTCTCTCTGTGTTACACCGATCGTTACACTACTATGTGCCTGCTGACTGTGAAGTAGAGGGTCAAAGTTGATCCTAATGGTGCACTATGGGGGCGAATCAAACTTCCAGCAAAGTTCACAGTTCTCCACGACAGTGAACTCCAGAAGTTCGCTGGGAACCGTTCGCCGGCGAACCGTTCGGGCCATCTCTAATGTAGCACTATAAACTTTGTAAAGCTCTATAATATAGTGGTGTTTATGAATTGTATATTCATAATAAACTTCACTTCAACAAATGTACTATGATTTATATTCATTTTAGCTACTGATGTCTTTTGAGAGTCATTAAAATATCAACATAAACCAACCATGTATGTTGATGACTACACTGACCAACAGCTGTGAGCACATATGGCCATTTTCGTTTCACTTGAATTTTGGCAAAATGTTTACATCTTCCCACAGATGACAATATCTACAAAAAACATGGGCATGAGAAAACTCATTCTTACACACCAGAATATGTGCCAAAAGTTATGGGTATGTGAAAATGCATTTTTAACAAATGGATTTTCAGCGGGCACAAGAAAAGTAATGAGACTATATACAAAAATTATGGGCATGCATAAAATGTATTGAAGGCAATGTGCATAAGAAAATGACTTTTGAAAAATGTTCTCATTTTGTGAAAATGTACATTTTGCAAAGATCCATTATATTTTTGGCAAAAAATTATTGTCAAGTAAAAATTTAAATTTGTATGTAAAAATATTTTTGGAGAAATCATCCCTAGTGAACAATACATATTTTTACATCCTTCAAGCAACTGTGGTCACTTGAAGCCTCTTAACTTAAAATAACATATGATGGAGGTCACTTGCAGTTTGTCTATGTACAACATACCGTCAATGTGACACCTTTTCCCAAGCCACCAACTAAATGTGGACTTTACCACCAAACTGTGGATGTGAAAAAAGCAACTCTGTCTTAAAATTGTGCCACTGTTGGCATTAAAATGAAGCTAAACTCAAAATAAAGTTATATCTATAGTTTCATCTGAGGTTTTCTAACACTGTAAGATTCAAGAAAGGTGTATTTAAGCCATTCACCATTAACAGGCTCTCAGATGTGCTGGAAGAACCTCATGCATCTATGTCAGCCACTCATGATCTTGACCAAGTTTAAGCATGACATATAACAGAGACATGAAGCTTGTGGGTTGCCAACAATCTACATTTTCCTCCATATTGTTCTGAGGTGCAGTTCGGAGTTCTGCACTGCTGTGGCTTTATTGATATATTCATTCATACAAACACCTAATTGTGAAATTGCAACATTAGGGATGCACAGACCTGGTGGGTGGTGAAGCAGTGGGTGCAGGGCCACTGGATGCCTGATGGCTATTTTACTCATTAGAGTTTCTTATGAGGCAGAATATCCACTGCACCCATTGCTTCACTACACACCAGGTCTGTGCATCTCCAATGTTGCAATTTCACAACAAGGTATTTGCATGAATATTTTATATGAAAAAAAATAATTGAAAACTCAAAAAAAAATTGCATGGGTCTGTACATTAAGAAATTGTCAATCTGCCATGCACCATTCAATTTTCAATAAATTGATCAGAAAAATCCAACACATCCTCTATCGAATAAAAATGGGAAATTCAATCAGATTTCTTGAACAAATGGAAAAAAGCTTTCAATCGTTCTGTACAACAAATCATTTTTTTATTGAGTTGCCATAAAACTGGATCATTTTATTGTATGGTGTGTGGCCACCTTTAGAATGGCAAATTAATGATTCATAGCCTTCTAGGGAGTATAATAGACCGACACTCCACCATTACAATTTTGTTTTAGAAACTGAGTATTGACAGATTAGATTCTAATCAGAATTACATACAGTATCCCTTAAACCTCGTACACACATATGAAAAGTATCACCTGGACTAGATCCCTCAGGTGACATTGCAGGGCTGAGGCTGTACAGCCCTGTTTTGTTGTTATGTGTGAGGGTGGAGGGCTGGCAGAGCAATGTAGGAGTAACATCATGCAATAGTTGGGGAAAGTGGGGTGAACAATGCTCTCAGATGTTGCTAAGTTGAAGCAATCCACCGGGTAGATCTCTGACCGAACAGCTGAGAGGGGTTGCTGTACGCACGCTGGAATCTCATTACCAGGTCATTATCGGCCACCTCGATCTTGCTTCATCTACCGTGTGTACAGGGCTTTAGCTCTAGAAAACCTTATGCTTCTCCTCGTTATAATGTATCTGTTACCATTCCAACAACTTACTACTCCTGATAGCTCATCAGAAAGCAGAAGTGTCCTTTCATCACGATTATTTTTTGAGTTTGTCAAAGTTTTTCCTTATTTGCTGTGTTAGCGCTTTCCCCAGTTTTCAGTTTTTATTTGGCAAAGGTTGTTGGCACTTCTGTGCTGTAGGCATCTGTTTTGTGTTTGATGGTGAATTCAAACAGCTCAGGGGAACTATAAAATTTATCTATGGTCACACAGTAGCCCTTGTTCCACAAAGGCTCAACCAATGAAAGCACAGATGATGTCGCCACTTCATAGTCGTTGAAACTGGGATTGAATTTAGTTCCTTTGCCGGTATACAAAATGGTATTCCATATATATCCCGTTGCTGACTGGCATAGCATATAGGATTTCACATGAAAGCTGGCCCTCTTAGATGCAATGTATTGAATCCATCTCAGCCTCCCCTTCTAGGCCATCAGGCTTTCATCAACACTTATGTCCCTCTGGGGTACATAAGTGTTTTGAAGGTTTTCCACTACCAGCTGATAAACCTCCCAATTTGTTTAGCTTGTTGCTGCAGGGTGGGTGGACTCATCGAAGGCAAAAAATTTCATTATGAGTCTGAAATGGTATTCAGACATAACCGTGCCAAAGAAAGGGGTAGCAATGATTTTATTTGTATACTTATACCATTTCTGCATGGGCTTCCCCACCACCTCCTGCAGAATAATTAGTCTGAAGGATAGCCACAAGTCCTCTTCCTTAGTGACCGGCTTCCATGTCCTTTTCCTTGAAAAGCACCCTTGAGGAGCAGCCAGTTGTTGGGTGGCATAGGGGTTAGTCTCCACCACTATTTTTTCAATAACCGCATCAGTGAAAAAGTGCTGCAGGTAGGCCAGGGGGTTGTGCTAGTCTACCTTCAGGCCAGGCTCCCCAGTAAAAGGGAAATGTGGGGGTGGGGGTGGAGCCTGATTAGTGTCAATGGGACACCAGATGCGTACATCACTAACCTCGGTGGTGATGGAGTCACTATCGCTCTCGCTACCCAAGTCAGATGACAGATCTATCACTCGAGTCTGCCAGAAACTGCAGTTCAGGATCGCTGTCCTCAAACTCCATCAGCACTTCCGATGTGAGATTCCTTGAGGCTAATGTCACAGCAGGCAGCAGGCAGAGAGTAGTCAAATCCAGGCAGAGGTCGGTACAGGCAGCAGGCAAAGAGATTAGTAAAAATCTAGGCAGAGGTCGGTACAGACAGCAGGCAGAGAGTAGGCAAAATCCAGGCAAAAATTGGTAACAGGTAATCAAAGTATAAGGCAGATCATCAGATCACACAAGCACTTGCTCAGAAGCAGCTGGGAACCAAATGGCTACAATGCATTGGATACAAATGTATTTGACACATTTGTATCCAATACATAAAGAAATTGGGCCAATCATTTTTAACATTTTTAAATTTCCCGCACCTCCCCCATGACGTCACTCCACCTTGAAGTCACGCTGCACCACTGCCACTCCGCTGATCTGATAGGCCACCAGGACCCCAGAAGAAGAGTGGGGACATGGGGGTCCCATGGCCGGGGAGAAAAGGCTGACAGCTGTGGAGAGAAGTCTGGGTCTGGAGTCTTGCTGCGCAGCGCAGCGCCGATTGCACGCGGGACTCCAAACAGCAGGAGAAACCAGGTATTTCCCTACCCTGAGCTGAGCTTGGCATTGCCACTCCTATCTATTTTTCCTGCCCCTTAAAGAAAAACATTTCTTTGTTACAGCTGATACAAATCCTGAAATAAATCTGCACTTTTTTCTACTTCCCACTTTTATGGAAGCAGACATATTGTCAACATCCTGTGCTTTCAAATGAGCTTATCTGTTTTATCTGCTGTGGCAGTCAGGTGACACAGGGATAGATCAAACTACAACTTGTTATTAGACACAAATGGGGGGGGGGGATTAGACAGGCTAAACTCTCTAAATATATACAGTGTGTATTTTTCTGTGTTTTCCTGTGCAAGGTCCTCTTTAAAACCATAACTGTCATGGGTCAAATAAAAAATAAAATTGGCTTTTTTTCCAGTATTGTACAATGTCAGAATGATTACAGCAAACATGTAAAGAAAAAGGTTTAAAAATCAGACACCTACCTGCATTAAATGTTTAAAAACTGATCCTCCTGACCTCCTTATGTCTGGGATCCTCTTCCTCCTCATGACTACGCCACCATCTGTGTTCAAGCATGGCCAAATTCTAAATGTTCACAGATGGAGGAGAGTGGCCATGAGAAATGTATACAACAATTTTGTTGAATGTATTTAGTGGGCCCGGCACTGAGGGGAACAGAGGAATATCCAGAGGCTTCCCTCTAACAAGATAGGTATCTAGTAGTCTTTTTTTATGACTTCGGGTATGCTTTCAATCAGAGGCGTAACTAGAAATCACCGGGCCCCCCAGCTAAAAATTTGGATGCCCCCTTGGCCCGCTCAGGGCCGTTTTGGGGGGCAGGAGGGGTCGCAGCATGAGGAGAGAACAAGGCCACACATCGGTAGGGAGGGGGGACACTACCCCCCTCCCTCACCTCAGGCTCTCCCCTCAGCACGCTCCCCTCCTGCAATTATCAGTGGCAGCGGGCGGTGGCAGGAGCACATACCTCCATCCACCGCGTAGGTCCGATCTGTAAGTTCCTCACACTACTTACTGTTTAAACAGGAAGTAGCGTCAGACACTTACAGAGTGGAACCTCCAGCACGTGGAACGAATGGAGGAATGTGTTCCTGACCGCCACACGCTTCCACTGATAATTGCAGGAGGGAGTGCACTGAGGGGAGACCCCGAGGTGAGGGGGGGGAGTGTTCCCACTCCCCACCAATGTGCGGCTATGCTCTCTCATTCTGTGACCCATCCTGCCGCCAAAATGGCCCCGGGCCCCCCATGGGTACAGGGGTTACAGCCCCTATTGTTACGCCCCTGCTTTCAGTTGCATTGTGCTTATTATTAAATCATAGTGTATGAATGATTGAGATATTTCCTTTTTTCCCAATACATTTTGATTGAAAGTTTTTCAAAGCAGAAGCCAATACATTGAGGCAGGGAACACACTTGACTTTCAGTTTTCCGCGCGCATTTTTCTGCATACTTTTTCTGCACACTAAGGGCCCGTTTCCACTGTAGCGTTACGAAATCGCCGGCGAATCACCGCAGGCAAATCGCATGCGGGTGCGATTCCGCATGCGTTTTTTGCCGCGATTTCGCATGCGATTTCGCATAGGTAAGGCTGTATGCGATTTTAACCATGTCACTGCCTGTGTGAATTAACATGGGTACCTATGCGAAATCGCATGCGAAATCGCGGCAAAAAACGCATGGGGAAAACGCATGCGATTTCCCTATTAAATACATTGTGTGCGATTCGCCTGCATTCCACACGCAGGCGAATTCTGAGGCCCCTACCCTGCAGATTTTTTCTGCACAGAAAAACGTGCGGGGAAACGCACAAGTGGAAACAGTCCCATCCACTTGTACTGACTGTGCGGATCCGCATGCGGTGCCCGCATGCGGATTCGCGATAGTGGAAACGGGCCCTAAGTGTGTTTCCATGCAGGAAAACGCGCGCGTTTTTTCACAGCAGCTGATGTAATTGATACAGTAAACTGCCAAAATGTGCAGAATCAGGATGCAGAATGTCAGTTTTTTTTCTGCGCGCGAACAAAACAGTAAGTGTGCACTAGCACATTGATTAACATGAGTTCTCAGTTTTTCTGTGCAGAAAACGCGCACGAAAACAGTCAAGTGTGTTCCCTGCCTGAAGTAGTATTGAATCAACACATTATATGTTTGTATGAAGTGGTATTGGCGTACACAAAACATGAAGTATAATATAAACACAACTGTTATTAGTTCACAATAATAAAGAACAACAGAATCAAGCATCCTGTAATGTTAACATGTTGCTAATTCATCTCAGCTTCAACTCTTATAAGGGTTATGACAAATAACAATTAAAGGAATCAAGAACAGAGATGTCAGCCTAATCTTGTCTTCAGAAGAGGGGGCTGACCACAGAGGTTTTCCATATCATTGAGACTTAGTACCATGGAGGGAGGGGTTTTTAGGGGACAAGCTCCATGGAGGTTTGCTAGGTTTAAGGCTAACTTATGGCTCATTTACTCAAATAATTTGGCACAATCAATAAGGCAGGTAAATTCGGAGCGGAAGTGAGATTATCTCTTATATATGTGATTTTTGGATGATTCTAGTGGTGTCTGGGGGGTTGAGAAAAGACCATTATGCTAATAAGGCTTGGCATGTTGAACAAATAAGGTGGCTTTCTACAGTAAACAGGGAATTGGCAAATTCCTATAAGGAGTAATGCCAGTGCTGGTTGTGGGGTAACTGTGGTTTTGGCCATAGCAGAGATTATGTGAAAGATAGCAGACCAAAGGGGTTGTATTTTGGGGCATTTCCAGAGTATGTGGATTGTAGAATATGGTGCCCAGGGAATTGCAGGGTCTCCAGAACTCAGGAGTATTCTTTATTGAGAAGTTGGCTAAGAGTCTGGTTGTAAGATACTACTTATAAAAAAAATCCCTAGAGGTTTCTGTGGAGAAATTTTTTTTTTAATAGTTTCCTTACTATAGTGTAAGCCGAAGAAATTGAGATGTGAGATATTCACTTTTTTATTATGTCTACTGTAAGTTTAGCTGTGAGAGGTGTGTAGCCATACCTCAGTTATTTTAGATTGGTTGAGTTGTGGTAATGATTTCTCCCTTAATATTAGGAGGAAACTTGTCATGTACATGTGAAATGGCTGTGGATAGCCATGTAGTTCATATATTTTCACTTCCCATTGTGCTACATGTGTCTCAAGTGAAACGCAACATGAAGCACAAGTAAGTGAACATCCCCTTACCAAGTCCACATGTTTGGGTGCTGATGTGTGACAGGAGAATTCAGGTTTCCAAATTTCAATAACCCAAATTTTAACACCAACACTAATGAGAAATAACTTATACTATACCGTATATAACGTTCTGTGAACTTCTACTCACAAATCAATAATAACAACAAGCCTACAAAAGATAAAGGTCTACAGAAGTATAATTGTTGTTTAACCACTTGAGGACCCAGCCTTTACCCCCCCCCCCTTAAGGACCAGTGTGTTTTTTTATGATCTGTGCTGGGTGGGCTCTGCAGCCCCCAGCACAGATCAGGTTGCAGGCAGAGCGATCAGATCACCCCCCTTCCCCCCCCCCTATGGGGATGATGTGCAGGGGTGGTCTTCCTGGGTGTTGCGGGGGGGGGGGGGGGCACATCAAAGCAGCGAAATTCCCCCTCCCTCTCCTCCCTCTCCCCCCGGGTGATCGGGGCTGCACAGGACGCTATCCGTCCTGTGCAGCCTGTGACAGGCTGTCCTCTGTCACATGGCGGCGATCCCCGGCTGCTGATTGGCCGGGGATCCCCGATCTCCATCAGTGCGCTGCTCTAGCAGCAGCGCCGTTCAATGTAAACAAAGGAGACAAACGTTTACATTTAGTCTGCGAGCCATGCTTAGCGGCTCGCAGGCTATTCACGGAGACCCGCTCCGTGGTCTAACAGGAAACAGCGCGAGCGGCCTTTCCTGATTAATTAGGGAGGCACCTGGCGACGCAGATGTGCGTCGCTGGTCCTCCAGCTACCACTTTGCCGCCGCACGGTATGAGTGTGCGGTCAGCAAGTGGTTAACTACAGGGAATTCACATAATAAATACAAATCTATATTAGTCTGTTAGTCATACATTTACAGTTGAACTCATTACATGCATGATCCTTTGTTTCATCCAGAACCTCTCATATTGTCTTCATGCAATAATTGGTTTATTTATGACCTTTTAACTGCTGGATTTTATAGACCTCGTCCTTTGAAGTGTTCTGTTTTAAATCTGTTCAGGTGGAATAAAATAAGCATTTATACTACTATGTGAATACTCTCTAGTTAAACAGAAAATTGATGACATTGGTGGTTCGGTGTGTGCATAGAGGCCTAAGCTATCTGTCAAGCTCTTTTTATAGTTTCAGCAATGGCATATAAGATGCTTTTGCTCAAAATATTTAAATTATCTGAATTTTCCCAGCAACAATATTTGAACAGTCTAACATTTGTACTTAATATATGTAGTATTGCTGGAGGGAATTGTCTGAAACAGATTGTTTTGAAATATCTTCCTTTTCAAAGATAGATATACATTTGGTAATGATGGGTTAAGATGTTTTAGATAGTATGTGTGATCATTCTGAAAAACAGTCAACAGTCAGCAGCAATGTGAAATAAATTGTAACGGTAAGCAGTTTGAGCCTCAGTAATACAAACATGTCATTTAGCAGCAGCTTTCCACATAAGCAAACCCTTTGGGACTACATTTCTGACACTTTATACAAGTAGGTCATTGACATCTGGAAGTCAAAGAATAAAAGAAGCTATGTCTAAACTTCCTCAAAATTGGTAAATTATTATTTTTTTTCAGAGCAAGCAGAAGACAGTAGTTTTAGAGTATGCCTAAAAAAACAGGTATCTATAGCTTAATTTGTACCCAAGGTGACTTGGCATGATGAAATAGACATGTGCATGTACAGCGCCAAGCATACAAATAACTAGGCTGTGTATCTTTACTTCTTTTTATGCTTAAAAGAGATAACCATTCAGGTACGCAAGTGATGATTTCTCCTCCTCTGCAGTTAGGACCTAGTCCTTCTATAAATCTGATTTCTATAAAATCCTCATGGATAAGGAATGACTGACATAAAACTCCTGCCTAAAGAAATTAGTTTCTGAGTATAGACTATAGATAAGAGGTCAAAGGCTTTCTATATTTTAGCTCTGGGACACTGAGACTTTATGAAAGACTGTACTATTCATGTGAGACAATACATGACCCTGCAGCGTTCACTTTACTCACTATCCCCTCTGACTACCAAACTCCTCCCCCCCCCCTCCTACTGCTGCGGCCAATATCCCCACATTCCAACAACCTTACTTAACACTATATAAACGACGCTTACTACTTCTTGTTGGAATGATACAATATTTATTGTAACGGCCACAGCTCCCTTTAATAGAAAAAATTAGATATAGAACAAGTAATAACACTTATATAGCAATAACTTAACTTCATCATCAAACAGTTGTAAACAAATGAGATAAACCAAAAATACAGTAATCTTCATCCCCATGCTAGCAACCGGAAGAGGGGCCCCCCAACCAAGTTCTCTCTGCATGAAACCAATACCCCCAGCCGCACCATGGACTCAGGGGTCTTCCGGGCTAACATGCCTCACCATTGCCATAGCCGTCCGCAAGCTTATGGCCTCCACCAATCCTCCGGTTGCCCCTCACTCCTTCTTAACCACCACAGCTAGCAAGGGGACCACCGCCAAGCTGTGACAGTGAACCTGCCAAAACAAAAAACGGCATTAACCATAACCAACCGTATACAATAAACCACCAATACCAGCCCAAAAACACACCTCTTTCCCTGTTTGTCTAACCAACTACCCCCCGAAACGCGTACCCACCTGCCGGACAGAGCACCATGGAAATCGGCAACTAGCTCAAAACAAAAAAACACCTCCCCCCACTACTACCTACAGGGTGGGCGGGTGGGCCGTTCACTTTCGCTGCCTAATGGAGGATAACGTCCGTTATCCTCCACCCTCCTGATCTTCCTGGCGCTAACCCCGCCCCCCGGCCAATCAGCTCAAACCTCCCAGCCCAACCACTCCTACTCCAATATTAACCCTGTCGGGTTCGCAAGGAACCCGCAGAGGTCATGGTGCTGCTGTGATTAGCACAGCGCACCTCTTTACGCCTCCTTTTTTAGTGTTTATAAAGAAAATAAAACAAGGATTCTAAAAACTTAATTTTCAGGAGTAGGAGGATAGATACATTTGTTTATCACATCAGTTTGTTTTCATCTTGGGTTTCCTTTAAAGCAGAGTTCAGTCATCACAGATCAAGCAAAGATCCTGAGCAAAGGTTCTAGCTATGGATTAATTTCCAACATCTGCCTTCTAACATCTAAGCTACGCTTCTGTGGCTTTTGTCTGCACCCAAGCTGAACCTTTTTGTTACTGTCTATTACACTGACTCTGGACTCACCACTCCCTCATCCCATTTTTTTCATATCTGAACTCATTACTGGACCTTAAGGGTCCTTTTAACACTGGCGCAATGCGTTTCGGCAATTTACCGCACTGCTGACGCAGGGCAATGAAAGTCTATGGGTGCTTTCATATTAGCTGCAGCAGTGCGGTACACAGGAAGTGCTGAATCTAACGCGCTTCCAAAACAAAGTTAGCGCACGTATCCGTGTTGATGTGCGGCGGACCGGAAGTCATGTAAGTCTATGGCAACGCAGGGATTTGAAAAATGGTGGAGGTGGCGGTGTGGCAACGTTGCGGCACACATGCATAGAATCGTATTTTTACAATACGTTTACGCACACTTCTGTATACCTGAAATAGGAAGTGACCGCAAGCGTGCATCCCTTCCTGTTTGGACAGATGCCAGAGGTGGAATACCGCATAGTAATGCAGTATTCCCTGAAGGCCTGTTTTTGGCAGTGCAGTGACGCCAATATGCTTTGTGAAGCTGATCTTACTAACCCCATGAACCTACAGTGTTCCATGTTTTATCAGTCTTGCTGATCTTCTGGCTAGGCTCTAACGAGCTCTAGCATTAGTATGATGCTATGTCCTTCTTCTTGAACTAGAATTAAAGCAGTTTGTCTTCCAGCCATTTATCTCCCATGCTCTAACAGCCTGCTTGTTCTACATGATGAACTAGCTTTGCCTCTCTCAATTCTAGCATTTTCATTCAACTGTAGGATTGTATGCACTCCTTGCTGAATCAAACTCAACCCTGTGAGCCTCCATCTGTTTCTAAATTTATAGTATGTTCAAATTACTCTCTGAATGGTTTACTCGTTGTAATTCTGAATATCACTGCTTGTTTCGTTTGCATTATTTTCTAAAATTGTTTCCTGACTGCTACTTACATTATGTGACCCTTGTTGGCACCTTTCTGTTTATTGTGTTATCAATAGCATTCTCACTTTCACCTGTTTGATTGTAAACTAACTTACCCTAAATTAACCTCTCTCTATTACTTTAATTAACTCCATTCCCTCACAGTTCAGACATTAGGGCTATATATTGAAAACATTCATATAGAAGCTTGCCTAAAACAAAACTGCTGAATTTTAACCTCTACATCCCACCTGTGTTATGCACTAAAAAAATCATAGGAAAACTGCCTCCATTTCTCAGAACTCCGTATTCAAGACTTATTTACTTGCTCAGTCCAGATGCATAGCTGGGAACAAAGCCAGAAGAAGATGGTCATGTGTCAGAATTGAGGGCTTGAGGAGGATATGGAAAGCCTTTAGACCATCCTAAAGTGTCCTAGTCCAACTACTGAGGTAAGTATCCAAATTTGACCCTCTCCCACCACCTTTAACTTGATGGCTCTCCCTGGAACCTGGCTTTAACCCTCTGATTCCCCTTTTTCATTATTTGTCAATCTATGGACAACTCTGGACAACTTTGGCTTTTGGATTTCACAAATTTTTTTTTCATTGACTTGGACACTTTCATCTTTGGTGACTAAAGAATTATAAAGGAGGACCCTAGCAAGGCCCTCTCATTCAAGTTGCTCAACTCCTTCAGTCTAGAACAGAACATATACAACCCCACAAAATGTGCTGAACATACACTTGGTCTTCTTGGCTTCACTAAATGTAAGCACCTTTTTTACCTTTAACCTCTATATATCCTGTCCTCTCTCAGACCCTTCTAGACCATGTTGATGTAAAGAAACTTCTGTAACCAAAATCTCAAATGTATTTGTCTTATTCCACTTTTTTTTATATACCTCCAAATTACCTTTGTAACTTTTTTTTGCAAGCTAACAGAATTTCTCAGTACCATTTTACTGCTTGGCCCTTTTCAATGTAGCTTTTCCTCCACACACTTTACTGACATCCTCTGGGCTTACTTGCTCATGGCAGAAGTGTTGTTTTCCTATTTTAGATTATTGAAAATTAATATGAACCCATTTGGAATTGAATCCGGGAAACAGGTCGCTGCAACCATGGCACGGGCTGTGATCGGAAGCAGAACACCAAAGAGCCAGGAAAATGTAGTAGATAAGAATTCTGCTGCACCAATCTCAGGATAAAAGCCACATTTTTATTGAGGTAATTGTGGACAAACAGCAATACAGCTCATGTGTATCGGAGCAAACTAATGTCTCCTTAGTCATAGCTAATGAACAGGTAATACAGCCAGGAATATTTAGGTACAAAGTCCCACCCAAAGGGTGGTATCACTCGTCTTAAAGGGATATACACATGCAGTACAAACATCAAGAAAATGACATCAGTCATAGCAATATATGCATAAAAACATATGATAGGGTGAATGTACAATCCTGAGATCGGTGCAGCGAAATTCTTATCTACTCCATTTTTAATTTACTTTGCTTAGTAAATAGCTGAACCATTATGCATAAGCGGAGGGGTAAAAGGGTTGTTCTGTAATCTATTTTCATTTTCATACTCTTAATATCATGAAAGTGGTATAAAACTCTAACATAACTTTTAATAAAATGTGTTTTCCTACTTTTTATTACCCATTCAATTACCATCTTTGCTTTTGTGAACAAGTAATATTGTCTTTATATAAATACAGCAGCCATCTAGTGGTAATTTGTCATGTGCCTCTGCTTGTCTGCTCAGTACAGTTACGTTTCAGCATGTGACTGGAATAAACTAATTGTAGCAACAGAGGAATGTAAACAAAAGATAATGTTATCAGCTATTTGGATGTGGATCACAAGCTGAAGGAGCTTTCCACTGCAGAAGAAAGTTCTGTGTTTGCCTGTTTGAATGCTGTCTTGCTGCTTCTTTTCGAGTAGTAGTACTAAGGCTGTAAATAATATTTTAGAACAAAAAGGAAATGGTAATTTTCAGACCACTTTAAAGAGGCACTTAAGTCACAAAAAAAAAATGAGTTTTACTCACCTGGGGCTTCCCTCAGCCCCCTGCAGCTGATCGGTGCCGTGTCTCTCTGATCCTCCCGTCCCCGCCGGCGACCACTTCCGGTTTCGCCATCAGGACCTGACAGGCATGGGAACGCGAGTGATTATTCGCGTTCCCAGCCAAAATATCGCCCCCTATGCTGCTATTGCGGCCAGGAGGTGGTCGCCAGCGGGGACGGGAGGATCAGAGAGACACGGCAAGGGCACCGATCAGCTGCAGGGGGCTGAGGGAAGCCCCAGGTGAGTAAAACGCTTTTTTTTTTTTTAGTGACTTAAGGTTCACTTTAAAGGGACACTTAAGTAAAAAAAAAATGAGTTTTACTCACCTGGGGCTTCCAATTGCCCCCTGCAGCTGTCCGGTGCCCTCGCCGTCTCCCTCCGATCCTCCTGGCCCCACCGGCAGCCACTTCCTGTTTCAGTGACAGGAGCTGACAGGCTGGGGACGCGAGTGCAGGGGGCTATTGGAAGCCCTAGGTGAGTAAAACTCATTTTTTTTGTTTGACTTATGTGTCCCTTTAAGCTCAAAGTTGTTACATTCTACCAAATGATTGCAACATATAAAACTTATATGGTTAGAATTGTTTATTGTTAGTTTTTAAGTTACTCTACAACATATAGTATTTTGGGTATTTTTGGTGCATTTCATGCAAGTCTATGTTAAGAGTGTAACATTGTAATGCACTACCCATCACTTAAATGATACTTAACATATTACTCTACTGAATAAAGACATACCACTATAATGGGTAATAATAGGCTATGGCCTGCTTTATTGAGGTTTAAATTATCCTTCAGGTAAACTAACCAATCACTATAATACAACCAGTTTCCATAACAATCAACATCAACATTGTGAGTTTGATACCCACTCGCCTGGGTGATATTGCCTATTATGTTCACCTGTCTGAACAGGTAACACACCTCCAATAAAGAGTTGAAGACCTGCAACAAACTCTGGGTGGGTAGGTGGGAGGGCCACTCCAACAGGTACTTTTTTAAAGGGGCACTTGCCATACCCTTTGCTTCTTTTCACCAACCTGCCTGGGGCAGCCAATCAAAATCTTTTCACCTCAGCTCTCACCCAGGTACTGGGGGAGAGCAGCACACAGATGGAATATAAAGAAGACAGAGCCAGCATCTGTAGGTTAATCAGACTAATCAGTAATTAGCACTTTGTTAGAGGATTCGGTATACCCATGAGGGTGCCTCACTATTTTGTGCACATCTCAGCCCTTATCCTGTTGCTACACTTTTAAAGTATTTAGTTCTCTCATTGCTCACCTTGGTAGACAGATGTTAGCAGGATAGCTGTTTTTTTTTTTTTTTTATAAAAGAGGAAGGCAAAGCTTCTAGCACAAAGTAAATACATTTTCTATTCATTTACTGAACACAGTCTTGCAGGTAAAAGCCTTTACTTTGCTTATTTCAGTAATTTTCCATGGGACTTTATATGCAGTATCTATCGGTCTTGTATCCCATTTTACATCACATAATAATTTTCAAATGTACAAATTAGGAGTTCCCATGGACATGCTATCACATCATATTTCTGTATTAGGAAGTTCACAGTATTATTATAAAATGCTCATTTGTACTCTTTGCCAAGCATTTACAACCCACACTTTAACATTTGCTTTCCTTTCATAATCGTTTGTGAAGGATTATGTAATCTCCATCTGAGGACTGCTGCTGGGACTGGACACCACACCAGGGTCTAGATCTCTTTGTTCCTTCAGTTTTAAATTATATGGCTAAAAGGCTATTATAGGATTATCTTCTGTAGTTCAAATAGAAAAGGGCTTGTATTTCTGTACTCTTAATATATTAGGACAACTATATTGTATTATGCCTGAAAGAAAACGAAAAGCAGAGAATGTTTCCTATCCTAAACCTTATCATCTTTTTGAAGCAGTATGAACAATGTGGCCTTTATTTTGAACAATATATAAACCATACTGTTACATATAAACTGTTCAGAATACTGCTCATGAAGAGGTAATATATATTGTACTTATATTGTATGTGATGGTTCAGGAGTAAACATTCTTAACTGGTTCGTATTGCATGGTTTTACCATCTTGTTTTTTTCAGTACAATCTAGGCTTTCTTTGGGGAATATTTTTATCCCAAAACTATTTTATTTTACAGTAATTTTTTGGGGAAAAATGAGACGTAAATGCAGAAAATATACAATATTTTTTTTTCATTTTCACTTTTACTAATTTTCACATGACACGTCCCACAGTTATAAAACTAAAAAAAAAAGATTTTTGGCCCTTCCCGGTTAAAAGGATACCCGATATGCCATATTTTATTACTAGCTGAGCATGTAGCGGACAGTTATCCCAAGCCTGCGCGTCTGTATTCACTAGGGTGACAGTTTGGGGACCTTAGTGCTGTACAGATGCATCGCTAGGCAATGGCAGAGCAACACATCTGTAGAGCATTGAAGCCCCAAACTTTCGCCCTAGTAATCACATTGGATTGCTACAGGTGGCAGTCATTAAAGAGAACCCGAGGTGGGTTTGTCAAATCATATTTGGCATTGATGGCAGAGTTCTTCAGTGGTTTCAATCCTTCTTGAGTGGCAAAACCCAAAAAGTGTCTATGGGGCCCTTCCTGTCTACCTCTGTGCCACTTAAAGAGAATCTGAAGCAAGAATAAATCTCGCTGATTCTCTTATATATAGCAGGGGCATGTTTGCCCCTTCTAAAACGCCGCTATAACGCCGCTGAATGGGGGTCCCTTACCCCCCAAATCCCCTCCGTGCAGCACGGGGATCACTTCCTGGTGAGGCAGGGCTAACGGCTATAGCCCTGCCTCTCAGCACATCTATCAGCGCTGATCGCCGCCTCTCCCCGCCCCTCTCTGTCAGCCTTCACTGAGAGGGGCGGGGAGAGGCGGAGATCCACCGCTGATAGACGTGCTGAGAGGCAGGGCTGCGGCCATTAGCCCTGCCTCCAGCAGCAGCAAAATCCACGACCAAGTTGGTCGTGGATTTTGCAGGGGGGGGATTTGGGGGGTAAGGGACCCTTGTTTAGCAGCGGTATAGTGGCGTTTTAGCAGGGGCAAACATGCCCCTGCTGAATATAAGAGAATCAGCGAGATTTATTCTTGCTTCAGATTCTCTTTAAGTATGGGGTGCTCAATCCTTTCTCCCCTGCTTTGGTGGCACACTGGAAGGAGACAGAGGCAGGCCATTGTATACAGAACATGCCTCTGTGTCCTAATATGATTTGACAAACCCACCTCTGGTTCTCTTTAAACATTTATAAACAGGTATAGGTATTACAGGGGTTAATAATGGATTAATAGGCTAGGTTGTGGTTAAAAGTTATCTAGGGATAAAAAAAACAACTTATTTTTTTGTGGGACCATGTCACAATTTTTTTTTTACTTTTAAAACTTTTGTCCCCTAACTGTATTGAATGATTGTTGCTATTAGCTAGCAACAATCATCCACAGGACCAGGCAGATGCATTTGCTTGAGCATGTATGTGCACATGCAGGAGCACACACGGGCTTGCCCGGCGGCAGGTGGTGGTTTTGAATGAAGGACTGAGATTCTTAAGCTCCGTCTACACGGAGCTATGTTACAGAAATGTTACTTATCAATCGAGCCGCAAGCCGCTGATACGGCTCGATTGATAAGATCCGTCAGGTCGGATTTCGCCACCGCCGATTCCCTGCTCGTTCCCCACGAGGGGACAATGGCAGGGAATCGAGCAGAAGATAAGCGGCGCCGGCGGGGACGAGCGGGGGATCGAATCCGGCGCACGCGCGGGCGAGCGGGGACGCGAGGGGATGCGCAAGAGGCGATCCGGCGGCTAATTGAGTCGCCGGATTGCCTCGTGTAGATGGGGCTTAAGTCCTAAAACTTACAGCAGCACTAATTAGGACGTAGAATCTATGTCCTGGAGCTACAAGCAGTTCAACACATGAAGGGGATCTCTAGGTTGACACCAGAAGGCATAGCTAGCATGGACATTACCATTGTTGGAAAATCACAGACATGTACCTGTAGACACATGTTGGAGCTGTAGTACTTACTCAGAACAGATAAAAATGGTGCAGGACAAGTGCTGGTGAAAGTGGTGTAAAAGCCATGATTAGTATCAAGGAAGTTAAATCATAGCGCCTAATAAATAGCACCATAGTTGTCGTACGGTCGGTCATTTTGTCGGTCGTTGTTGTGCGGTCGGTCATGTTGTCGGGTTGATCATGCTCTTTTATTGGATTGGTTTTTGCATATTTTTTTAATTAGCTAGCTCTAAGCAAATATACTGATTTTTTTTTCACTTCCATCACGTATTCCATTCAGCAATAAAGTCTCTGTTTTCCAGTTGACCGATCAAGAATTGTAATTCACAAGAGAGTATTGAACCAAAATAACTCCATATAAACTATTGTTTTATTTTTTCTACAGATGAATAACTCATAAGCTCCAAGACACAACGACACAACCAGGTGAGTGAAATTTAACAATACCCTCTTAGTTCCAAATCTTGTAACATTATTCTATGTAATCTTTCACTTGACTCTATCTTTTCCACAGGACTTGATCTTTTCCGCCAGATATTGCAGGTAAGTGTATCTTCCACAGGTGTGCACTTAATTCCCCAGGTTACCTACATGTGACCTTAATAACACTTTCTTCTCTTTATAGGAAGATTTACCAGTCTGACTATTTCACAGTATTATTACAGGTAATTTTCCTTTTTTTTTTGTTCTTATCAGACTGATAGCAACAAATCACTAGGCTTCTTCTTTCTTTACAGGTTACATCATCATTCAGCAGACTTTGGTGTGTATTTGTCTCTTTATTCAATGAGCATATATACAAACTAATATTTAAAGAATCACTATCACAAAAATGTAAAATTTAAAATAAATGTAAACACCTACAAATAAGAAGTACATTTCTTCCAGTAAAATGAGCCATAAATTACTTTTTTCCCTAAGTTTCTGTCACTTATACATCTCCCCATGGGGGATTCACAGGGTTTTGTATATTTTCAAAAGCACTTAGTGATATGACAGTTCATCTGTCCAACTGCCCAAAAAGTGTGCAGCAAATAGGGAGGCTGGCCAGCATCATTGTATAAATCCTTTTCAGGGAATGTCTTTATAAAAAATAAAAGACCTGCTGAGAATCTCTCATGAAAAACGTGACTAGATAGAGTCTGGATAGTGGCTGAAAGTCATGGCTAGGTAGTGTACTGGTTAAGGGCACCGCCTGTGACAAGGGAGACCAGGGTACGATTCCTGGCTAGGGTCAGTAACTATTCAGTAAGGAGTTAGGCAAGACTCGAGTCCCTAACATTGCAGGGTGGTATCTTGAGCGCTTTGAGTCTGACAGGAGAAAATCGCTATACAAATGTTTGGATTGTAAGAAATGGACTAGTCCAAAACCTGTCGGTTCAGTCAGATTTCTACTAACTACTGTAAATGACAAAGGAAAAAGGCATTGTATGGCTCATTTTACTCTGGAAGAAACATACTTCTTATTTGTATATGTTCAAATGTATTTTACATTCTCGCAATGGTGGTCCTTTAACCACTTGCCGACCGCCCACAGCCCATGGGCGGCGGCAAAGTGGATGCCTTAAGGACCGCAATACGCCTTAGGGCGTTGCGTCCTTTTCCTATGCCGGGGGAGAGATCGCGTCATTGATGACGCGCGCTTCCCCCGGCAACTGGCTCCGCCCACCCGCCGTAACATCCCGCCAGCCATACGGAAGCGCCGGTGGGATGTTAACCCCGCGATCGCCGCTACAAAGTGTATAATACACTTTGTAATGTATACAAAGTGTATTATACAGGCTGCCTCCTGCCCTGGTGGTCCCAGTGTCCGAGGGACCACCAGGGCAGGCTGCAGCCACCCTAGTCTGCACCCAAACACACTGATCTGCCCCCCCCGCCCACTGATCGCCCACAGCACCCCTCAGACCCCCACCTGCCCACCCCCCAGACCCCTGTTTGCACCCAATCACCCCCCTAATAACCCATCAATCACTCCCTGTCACTATCTGTCAACGCTATTTTTTTTTATCCCCCCCCCCCTGCCCCCTGCCCCCTCCTGATCACCCCCCCACCCATCAGATTCTCCCCAGGACCCCCCCAGACACCCACCCCCTGTGTACTGTATGCATCTATCCCCCCTGATAACCTGTCAATCACCTGTCAATCACCCATCAATCACCCATCAATCACCCATCAATCACCCCCTGTCACTGCCACCCATCAATCAGCCCCTAACCTGCCCCTTGCGGGCAATCTGATCACCCACCCACACCAATAGATCGCCCGCAGATCCGATATCAGATCACCTCCCAAATCCATTGTTTACATCTATTCTCTCCTCTAAACACCCACTAATTACCCATCAATCACCCATCAATCACCCCCTATCACCACCTGTCACTTTTACCTATCAGATCAGACCCTAATCTGCCCCTTGCGGGCACCCAATCACCCGCCAACACGCTCAGATTGCCCTCTGACCCCCCCTTATCAATTCGCCAGTGCATTAATTACATCTGTTCTTCCCTGTAATAACCCACTGATCACCTATCAATCACCTGCCAATCACCTATCACCCATCAATCACCCCCTGTCACTGCCACCCATCAATCAGCCCCTAACCTGCCCCTTGCGGGCAATCTGATCACTCACCCACACCAATAGATCGCCCGCAGATCCGACATCAGATCACCTCCCAAATCCATTGTTTATATCTATTCTCTCCTCTAAACACCCACTAATCACCCATCAATCACCCCCTATCACCACCTGTCACTGTTACCTATCAGATCAGACCCTAATCTGCCCCTTGCGGGCACCCAATCACCCGCCCACACGCTCAGATTGCCCTCAGACCCCCCCTTATCAATTCGCCAGTGCATTAATTACATCTGTTCTTCCCTGTAATAACCCACTGATCACCTGTCAATCACCTGCCAATCACCTATTACCCATCAATCACCCCCTGTCACCCCCTGTCACTGCCACCCATCAATCAGCCCCTAACCTGCCCCTTGCGGGCAATCTGATCACCCACCCACACCAATAGATCGCCCGCAGATCCGACATCAGATCACCTCCCAAATCCATTGTTTACATCTATTCTCTCCTCTAAACACCCACTAATTACCCATCAATCACCCCCTATCACCACCTGTCACTTTTACCTATCAGATCAGTCCCTAATCTGCCCCTTGCGGGCACCCAATCACCCGCCAACACGCTCAGATTGCCCTCTGACCCCCCCTTATCAATTCACCAGTGCATTAATTACATCTGTTCTCCCCTGTAATAACCCACTGATCACCTGTCAATCACCTGCCAATCACCTATCACCCATCAATCACCCCCTGTCACTGCCACCCATCAATCAGCCCCTGTCATTGCTACCCATCAGATTAGACCCCCATCTGCCCCTAGGGCACCCAATCACCCGCCCACACCCTCAGACCCCAGCCCTGATCACCTCGCCATTGCATTACTTGCATCTATTCCCCCCACTAATCACACCTTGAGACACCCATCAATCACCTCCTGTCACTACCTGTCACCCCCTAGCACACCTACCCATCAGATCAGGCCCTAATTTGCCCGTGTGGGCTCCTGATCACTCGGCCAAACCCTCAGATCCCCCTCAGACCCCCTTCCGATCACCTCCCCAGTGCATTGAGTGCATCTATTTTCCCCTCTAATCACCCCCTGAGACACCCATCAATCACCTCCTGTCACCCCCCCTAGCACTCCTATCCATCAGATCAGGCCCAATACAACCTGTCATCTAAAAGGCCACCCTGCTTATGACCGGTTCCACAAAATTCGCCCCCTCATAGACCACCTGTCATCAAAATTTGCAGATGCTTATACCCCTGAACAGTCATTTTGAGACATTTGGTTTCCAGACTCCTCGCGGTTTTGGGCCCGTAAAATGCCAGGGCGGTATAGGAACCCCACAAGTGACCCCATTTTAGAAAAAAGACACCCCAAGGTATTCTGTTAGGTGTATGACGAGTTCATAGAATATTTTATTTTTTGTCAAAAGTTAGCGGAAATTGATTTTTATTGGGTTTTTTTTCACAAAGTGTCATTTTTCACTAACTTGTGACTAAAAGTAAAATCTTCTATGACCTCGCCATACACCTAATGGAATACCTTGGGGTGTCTTCTTTCTAAAATGGGGTCACTTGTGGGGTTCCTATACTGCCCTGGCATTTTAGGGGCCCTAAACCGTGAGGAGTAGTCTAGAAAACAAATGCCTCAAAATGACCTGTGAATAGGACGTTGGGCCCCTTAGCGCACCTAGGCTGCAAAAAAAGTGTCACACATGGTATCGCCGTACTCAGGAGAAGTAGTATAATGTGTTTTGGGGTGTATTTTTACACATACCCATGCTGGGTGGGAGAAATCTCTCTGTAAATGGACAATTGTGTGTAAAAAAATCAAACAATTGTCATGTACAGAGATATTTCTACCACCCAGCATGGGTATGTGTAAAAATACACCCCAAAACACATTATACTTCTTCTCCTGAGTACGGCGGTACCACATGTGTGGCACTTTTTTACACCCTAAGTGCGCTAAGGGGCCCAAAGTCCAATGAGTACCTTTAGGATTTCACAGGTCATTTTGCGACATTTGGTTTCAAGACTACTCCTCACGGTTCAGGGCCCCTAAAATGCCAGGGCAGTATAGGAACCCCACAAATGACCCCATTCTAGAAAGGAGACAACCAAAGGTATTCCATTAGGTGTATGGCGAGGTCATAGAAGATTTTATTTTTTGTCACAAGTTAGCGGAATATGACACTTTGTGAAGAAAAACAATTCAAATCAATTTCCGCTAACTTGTGGCAAAAAATAAAATCTTCTATGAACTCACCATACTCCTAACGGAATACCTTGGGGTGTCTTCTTTCTAAAATGGGGTCATTTGTGGGGTTCCTATACTTCCCTGGCATTTTAGGGGCCCTAAACCGTGAGGAGTAGTCTGGAAATCAAATTCCGCAAAATGACCTGTGAAATCCTAAAGGTACTCATTGGACTTTGGGCCCTTTAGCGCAGTTAGGGTGCAAAAAAGTGCCACACATGTGGTATCGCCGTACTCGGGAGAAGTAGTATAATGTGTTTTGTGGTGTATTTTTACACATACCCATGCTGGGTGGGAGAAATAACTCTGTAAATGGACAATTGTGTGTAAAAAAAATGAAAACATTGTCATTTACAGAGATATTTCTCCCACCCAGCATGGGTATGTGTAAAAATACACCCCAAAACACATTATAGTACTTCTACTGAGTATGGCAATACCACATGTGTGGCACTTTTTTGCAGCCTAACTGCGCTAAGGGGTCCAAAGTCCAATGAGCACCTTTAGGCTTTACAGGGGTGCTTACAATTTAGCACCCCCCAAAATGTTAGGACAGTAAACACACCCCACAAATGACCCCATTTTGGAAAGTAGACACTTCAAGGTATTCAGAGAGGGGCATGGTGAGTCCGTGGCAGATTTCATTTTTTTTTGTCGCAAGTTAGCAGAAATGGAAACTTTTTTTTTTTTTGTCACAAAGTGTCATTTTCCGCTTACTTGTGACAAAAAATAATATCTTCTATGAACTCACTATGCCTCTCAGTGAATACTTTGGGATGTCTTCTTTCCAAAATGGGGTCATTTGGGGGGTATTTATACTATCCTGGAATTCTAGCCCCTCATGAAACATGACAGGTGGTCAGAAAAGTCATAGATGCTTGAAAATGGGAAAATTCACTTTTTGCACCATAGTTTGTAAACGCTATAACTTTTACCCAAACCAATAAATATACACTGAATGGGGTTTTTTTTAATCAAAAACATGTTTGTCCACATTTTTCGCGATGCATGTATACAGAAATTTTACTTTATTTGAAAAATGTCAGCACAGAAAGTTAAAAAAATCATTTTTTTGCCAAAATTCATGTCTTTTTTGCTGAATATAATAAAAAGTAAAAATCGCAGGAGCAATCAAATAGCACCAAAAGAAAGCTTTATTAGTGACAAGAAAAGGAGCCAAAATTCATTTAGGTGGTAGGTTGTATGAGCGAGCAATAAACTGTGAAAGCTGCAGTGGTCTGAATGGAAAAAAAGTGCCTGGTCCTTAAGGGGTAGAAAGACTGTGGTCCTCAAGTGGTTAAGATTAAGAGAGAAGACCGCAGGAGGATTTTTATAGTACTTCACACTCCTAGATACATATATATTTCCTTTTTTGTATAGCGCTTTTCTCCTGTTGGACTCAAAGCACTTGCGAGGCACCCACTAGAGCACACATAGTAGGCAGTAGCAGTGTTAGGGAGTCTTGCCCAAAGAACTCCATGCTGAATAGGTGCTGGCTTACTGAATAGAAAGAGCCAAGATTTGAACCTAGGACTCCTATGTCAGAGGTAGATCCCTTAACCATTACACTACCCAGCCACCTCTATGGCAAATATATATATAATTTCCATTTCCTTCAGATCACCTCAGGCTATTTTTCTTCCACACTCTGTATTTTTGTCTGCCTACTGTACTCTATTCTGTGACAGATTTATGTTTATCTTTTCTGTCCGCTGGTCTGTCTGTCCTAAGGTAGCCATAGATCTAGCGATGTATGGGCAGATTTGACCAAGGGACAAATCTCTCTCTAAACAAATCTGATAAGCGAGAGATCTGTCAGCTGCCCATACACTGCAGGCAGATTCCCAAACAATTTCAGCATGAAATCTCTTGGGAATCGGCCTTGTGTGCTGTATACATCAGCCTTGCCGCCCCGACATTGTGCCCCCCTAATGAAAAATGTTTCCCGTGCCCAGGGCAAGGTGTACATTACCTTTCCACTGTCTCTGCAAACTTCGGGCGCACTCTGCTCATCATACACACGCAACACGTTGTTGCCTCGTAACGTGGCCACATGTGTGGCGTTTGATGTCATACGCACACCCCTTACTAGGAAACCACATGGAGCACCCCTGTATGGCAAGTGGAATACACTCGGAGCCTGTGGAGACTAGTGGAGGTGGTGGAAAGGTAATGTATTACATGCACGGGACACGGGGTGGAACAGCGCCGGGGGGTTTGTCGCATTTGGTGATCATTGCGAACTAGCATGCTTTTATCCCAGAGCACCCAATCGAGCAAGTCGGCCCAACATCTTGCAGCATGCGTGATCGACTATGCGACCAATTTCGGGACCGAAATAGGTCGCATTGTTGGTTGGGCATGCACTTGGCAGCACTGATTTTCATCCGATTTGACTACAATAATCGAATTACACGGTCAAGTCGCCTGATGTATGGCCACCTCTACTGTCTGTGGTGAATTTATCTTTTCAGCCTCACTATCTTATTTCTGTTTTCTGTATGCTCCTTCTGCACCGCTTTCTCTTTGCTTATCTAACATTTCCTTCTTCTTGTATTAAGATAATATCTCGTACTCACTCTTCCTCAACTTCTTTACTGACCTTTCCTTTGATAACTTCCTGGCTCTGACTGACTAATGCTGGGAATACACGGCTCGATTCTGTGCCATTTAGATGGCTTGATAGATAATTTCCGACATGTCCAATCTCCCACCCGATCGTTTCGCCGCTTGATTCTGCGTTGAGGACAATGCAAAAAGATAAGAAAAAATTAGTGGAAGATAAAAAAATCGCCTGTGGAATCGAGTGGGGTATTGATCGAGTGGGAGAATTGAGCGGAAAAATCGAGCCGCGTATGCCCAGCATTAGGGCCAGTTCACACGGGAGCGGATGCAGAACAGAAAGGGATGCATATCATTCATTCTGCATCCGTATGTGACAAGTACACCCGACCATTCTACGTCTGTTCTGCGTCCACACGCCAGCCTGTACACTCATACGCATCGCCGCTTGCATGTATCACCGCTGCTGATTGGCCCCTTCAACAGCACGCAGGTGAGCAGAAGCATGTGGCTCTCCATAGGTTGTAGAAGGCCAATTCTCCCTAGATACAGGGATAATTTTCATTGGCCCAACATGAACCAATGAGAATTCTCCCTGTTGCTGATAATTCCCATTGGTCTTTTGCAGCCAAATACAATAATACAATACAATATACAATTCAATAACATTTCTATAGCGCTTTTCTCCCATAGGAATCAAAGCGCTTAGGCTCTCTCAGATTCAGTAGTTGGTAGTAGGATGAAGTATTCACACAACAAAAGTTATATTTCTGCAAATGCCAAACTGAACAGGTGGGTTTTCAGTCTGGATTTAAACACGTCCAGGGATGGAGCTGTCCTGATCTGTTGAGGTAAGGAGTTCCAAAACGTAGGCGCAGCATGACAGAAGGCTCTGGGACCAAAAGTTTCCAAGTGGACTCTGGGTATGACTAGATTATTAGAACCTGTGGATCTGAGAATGCGTGGATTGCTACGCAGCTGTGACATATCTTTCATGTATCCAGGGCCCAGATTATTCAGGGATTTAAATGTCAGTAGGCCGATCTTAAATAGGACCCTCCATTCTATAGGTAGCCAGTGAAGGAAGTGCAGGACTGGCGTTATGTGGCAGTGATGGGGTTGGTTGGTTAACAGTCTGGCAGCAGTATTCTGTATCAGGAGTAGGCGGTACAAGACCTTTTTTGGACGGCCAGTGTAGAGAGCATTGCAGTAGTCCAGTCGGGAGGTAATGAAGGCATGAACTAAAGTTGGTAGATCTTCTGGGGGGATGAGGTGCTTGATTTTTGCGATGTTCTTAAGGTGAAAATAGGATGATTTCACCACAGCAGAGATGTGAGTTCTGAAGTTTAAATCCCCATCAATTAGAACTCCCAGGCTACGCACATGATCAGAGCTGCGTAGATCCGTGCCTCCTATTCCCAGTGGTGAAGACTGCAAGTTAAGTTGTTTTGTTGTCATGCGCTGCCCTCCGATCAGAAGGACTTCAGTTTTGTCTGCATTCAGTTTCAGCCAGTTGTCATTCATCCATTGCTGTAGTTCACGTAAGCAGGCGTTTATAGTTAGAGTTGGGTCTGTCACACCAGGCTTGAAAGAAAGATATAGTTGGGTGGAGATACCAAATGGAGATACCTCGGCCACTGGGGTGTTTTGAAGGGACCGATTGGTGGCGATGGGCAGGGGGACACTTGAGCATGACGTAACTCTGGCAACGCAGTTGCATGCAAAACATGTGACGCAGTTGCGGCAACCAACTAGCCAAGTTATAACAGACAGTGTCCATTCTCATAGGCTTTCATTGGACACATTTTCCCATCTGATCCTGGAACATGTGCCAAGTTTGGACCCTGCGTTCCAATTTCATTCCGCAGCACGTTATCGCATGGATACATTTTTAAAGCAAGTGTAAACCAGCCCTAATCTGTGTATTCTTAGGGTGGGTACACATTGCCAATTGATGGGGATGGGGGGCCGCCGGCTGCTGTACACACATCTGATTGTCAGCTGAGGCGGTCGTTATTGGTCAATTCAGCCAAATTAAAGTGACACTGAAGCAAGAATAATCTATGATATAATGAATTGTATGTGTAGTATAAATAATGAATAGAACATTAGTAGCAAAGAAAAGAGTCTCATATTTTTATTTGCAGTTATATAGCTATTTTTTATAACATTGCACCATTCTATCATATTTTCAATACAAACCACACACTGCATTTCAAACTATGCAACAGAGTAGAGCTAATGTCCCTTTGAACTCCCCTGCAGTAAAATCTTATCTGAAGCTGTGTCTCACTGTTTCTTTAATGTAGGAGTGCTTCAGAAAATAGGACTGTTTCTGACCCATGTTGGGTCAGAGAGCTCAGAGAAGCTCTTTTGCATAGATAACTAAAAGTTTTTTGTTTTGTTTTTTTACTCTTCCTGTACTGGAAATAATATGAGACTCTTTCCTTTTGCTACTAATGGTCTATTTCTTACTTTACTACACTACAATTCATTATATCATAGGTTTATTTTCACTCCAATTTGTAAGAGGCTTTACTTCATGTCTTACTTGCTCAGCTATTTACTTACTCTCTTGGATCTGTGTTGCATCTCTTCTCCTTCTGTCTCCTGTATGTGATATTTTCTCTCTGGAGTCTCTAACAATTAGGGCCGGTTTCCACTATAGAGAATCTGCATGCGGTTTCTGCATGCAGATTCGCATAGCTAATGATAGTAAATGGGCCTGTTTCCACTTGTCAGGAAATTTGTGTAGTTTGCTGTGCAGGAAAAATCTGCTCAGCAGAGTCATCAGAATTCGCACACCCCAAGGCGGTGTGCGATTCGCATGCAATGTAATTAATAGGAAATTTGCATGCGTTTTCGCGATGCAAATTTTAACTTGAATTTGTGTACGAAAAAGCACACAAGCACTGACATGGTTAAATTTGCATACTTCCAAAAATACGTGAAAACTTTGCATTCATTTGCATTAAAATTTGCATACACACGTGTACTAATTCGTATCCGCAAGCAAATTCGTTTTCGCGTTTTTCCACAACAAATTCGCACCGCACAAGTGGAAACGTGCCCTTACTCTCTTTCTCCTGCTGCCACTCTGGTTCTCTTATCTCTTCCCCTGCCAGCCTTGTTTCCTCTGCTATCTGCTCTGCTGTTTTCCTTAACTATTCCAGCCGGATGGATGTGAGTCTCACGTCTGCGGCTCCTGCTGCTACAGCCGCAGGGATGCAAGACTCACGTCCGTGCAGTTTGCGGAGCTGCGCATGCGATTGTGCAGATGGAAGCCCGCGTTCCCGGAGACAGGGGGGATTGGTGGCAGGGGACAGAAGTCCCTTGAGCCAATCCATTCTTGTACAGCGAGAATGATTACTGTTTTTGTTCAAAAACAGTGATCATTCTCAGATGTAGGCGCGATCGCGCCGCCGAGCTCCCTCACGCTCACTCACTCCCGCCACTCCTGCCACTGATCATTAGATTAATGAATGGGAACTTTTTTCCCATTCATTCATCTCCCCTTATGTCCCTGTGATCGCCAGCATAAATGAGATGCCTGCGTCACTTCCGAAATAACGCATGACTTCCTATTTGCATACTTTAGCATAGTGTGCTAAAAGAAAATACTGTGCAAGGACATCTTGTGGCCAAATAGTAAAATTACAGATACATACATTAGGGACCGACTTTTTTATATGTATGTCAAGAGCGTATCTTACTGTTAAATTATGGGTTTGTAAATAGTGATGGATATAAAAGTGAAAAAAATACACCTTATTTTCAAATAAAATATTGTCACCTTACATTGTACTAGGTATATAATTTAAATGTTGCAATAACCAGGACAAATGGGCAAATAAAATCTGTAGCTTTTATCCGCAGTAAAAAAACAAAAACTGAGAAATAATGAATTTAGAAGAAAATAATACTTAGCATAATGTGTCACCTAAAGAAAGCCTAAATGATGACAAAAAACTAAACAAAAACAAGGTATAGATCATTTTGTTGTGATAAGTAGTGATAAAGTTATTGGGGAATGAATAGGAGAAGCGCTGAAATGTGAAAATTCCTATTGTCTATAAGGTGGAAACAAACCGCAGGCTGAAGTAGGTAATCACTACCAGCTTAGCACATATGCTCTTGCCATTTTGTCTTCTCCTCATAACGATACCATATTACCTCACAGCTTCAGTTCCCTCACAGCCAGCATATGTGTCATTACCTTCTGCATGAGCCAGCTCAACTGAATCTATGCATGCTGCTCTCTAACAGCTGAAAGCCATGAGGTGTGTGTGTGGCTGGTCTCTGGGGTGAGTGAGTCACGTGACTCCTCATGTGCTGCCTCCCTGCAGTCTGGCTGCCATCTTGGATATTTGCTGCCCAAAATCCTTGTGCCAGCAGCATCCAATGGACTGCAGCTGCTGGTTGATTGCCAGAACCCTCTCCTACTCGTCTAGTAATCTGTGCTCGTACCAGGGCTACAAGAATCTTACATTACAGGAGGGATATTTATGAATTCTTTCACACACTAGGGAGCACAAGCTGAGTTAGTTCTAGCTACAATGAAGAGCCAGAGCAAAAGTATAGTTGTCTGATATGCCCCTAACAACCCTCTCCCTCTATCATAGTAGCCCCCTCCCCCGCCGCATTATGGAAGCAGGTGAACAGGCGCACACTTACCTTGTCTGCGTTCCAGGTGATGCAGGTCCTGTCTGTCTCTTCTGTAGTGTTGGTGCTCCTGCTCCTTGCACCAGACATTAGAGCCCAAATGGAGAAGCAGAACAAGCAAAAGACCAGCACTACAGAGAACAGACGGGACCTGCATCAACTGGAGCTCAAAAAAGCTGAGTGTTTGCCTATTCCCACTGCCTCTGTAATGGTGTGGTGGGAGCACATGGAGGGGGCAGTGTTCAGAGGAACCTCTGGCCGGCAGGAATATAGTCTAATGGGTTAGTTGTAGTGTTGGGCGAACAGTGTTCGCCACTGTTCGGGTTCTGCAGAACATCACCCTGTTCGGGTGATGTTCGAGTTCGGCCGAACACTTGGTGGTGTTCGGCCAAACTGTTCGGGTTCGCCCGAACGGCTCAATGCCTGACCGAACAGGGCCCCTGTTCGGCCGAACAGGGCCCTGTTCGGCCGAATACGGCCCCCCTATGGGGTCGCAGGCATAAGGGGGGGGCATGCCCTGATCGCGGGGGGGTCAGAAATTCCCCCCACCCCCTCCGCTAGCGCTCCCCCCTCTGCCCGCTTCCCCATACAAAAGTTTAAGGAAAGTAAAATAGTACCGGTGGTAGTGGCTGGCAGTGGCACTGTGAAGTGAGTGAGGAGGAGGAGTCCGGAGAGTGACGCATTGAGGGAGGCCGGGCAGCGGGCGGTTCAGCGGTAGTACCCTTGTGGTACTTCCGCCCTTTCTCTGAACTCACGTCCTCTGCATACGAGGGTACGCGTCACGCGTACCCTCGTATGCGTCATCACGCAGAGGACGTGAGGTCAGAGAAAGGGCGGAAGTACCACAAGGGTACTACCACTGAACCGCCCGCTGCCCGGCCTCCCTCAATGCGTCACTCTCCGGACTCCTCCTCCTCACTCACTTCACAGTGCCACTGCCAGCCACTACCACCGGACTATTTTACTTTCCTTAAACTTTTGTATGGGGAAGCGGGCAGAGGGGGGAGCGCTAGCGGAGGGGGTGGGGGGAATTTCCGACCCCAAGATCGGGGCATGCTCCCCCCTTATGCCTGCAACACCATAGGGCCCCCAAAAGCGGGATGTTCGGGGAGTTCGGGGTTCGGCCCGAACATACCGAGCATCGCGGCCATGTTCGGCGAACGTTCCCGAACATCCAGGTGTTCGCCCAACACTAGTTAGTTGGTGGCAGATACTTGGGAAGCCCTATGGATGCTGGGGCACTGGGGTAATTTGCCCCTTTGCCTATATGGTAGCGCCAGCCTCAAGGACAAGTGGTGTACTGTAAAGTACAATGGAGTAGTGTAAGAAAGTGTATTGTCACCAAGTAGCTTGATTCAGGGGAGAAAAAAAAGCTCCATGAGACCCGCCATCATGGTGGGGCCAGGGGGCTAAGGAGGTTCAGTTGTGGTGCAAGATGCAGAGCAGTGGAAGCGTCATACTTTACAGATCCTCACTCCTCTTTTTGCTGCAGCCACTGTACAGTCTATCTCCTTGTGACGCTTGATGCATGTCATGTGACATGCACAGATCCACAAGGTAAAGACTGTACAGTGGCTACAGAGAAGAGAGCAGTGAGGACATCTCACTCCACTGGAAGACGATAAAGTTTAACATTTCTGCTAGACCCCCTAGCCCTTACAACCCATCTAATGCACTGTAATCTTAGTAGGGTAAGCAGGGGGGCCCATCTAGTTGAGTTTTGTTGGGGAGCTTGCCAGAACCATGTTACCACACTGGCATGATTAATAATTTACTCCTTATGCCGCTACCACTTGTTACACACATATATTTTGTGTGACTTAAATCTATTGTAAATGTAACAAAACATTTTTGAGTGCAGAAAAACATAAAGGTTTGAAAAAAATCCAAGCAAATCTGTTGACAATAAGAAGTAGCAGGATTTGTACCAGACACATTTCTGATTCTGTCCTCCACACATTATAAAACAAAAATACCCTGTTATGCTTCAACACTGCTTCTATCTCTGTATTGCAACATTTTTCCTGATATGATCATATTCTATCACAACAGCATACTTTAGTATAGACAGTAAATCACTTGGGTGCTACTCAGGCAGACAGTTCAGTTTGTAGACACTTGTGGTTTTTTTAAGATGAGACAAGGAGCATTCAGCTCAGCATCTTTGTAGGAAAGGGTTTATTTGTCTCTTGCACAGGAATACCAGCAAAACTAAGCAATCTGACACAGAGGGAAAACAAACTAGAAACTATATTACTGAGTAGAACAGAGAACAGAGTAACAGAAGAGAACATAACACTGAGCATTCACAATAACAAAATGCAATCTACCATTGTGTGGCTACTGAACACGCAGAGAGTTTAAAGGGATACTGTAGGGGGGGTCAGGGGAAAATGAGTTGAACTTACCCTGGGCTTCTAATGGTCCCCTGCAGACATCCTGTGTTGGCGCAGCCACTCACCGATGCTCCGGTCCCGCCTCCAGTTCACTTCTGGAATGTCTGACTTTAAAGTCAGAAAACCACTGCGCCTGCGTTGCCATGTCCTCACTCCCGCTGATGTCACCAGGAGTGTACTGCGTAGACACAGACCATACTGGGCCTGCGCTGTGCGCTCTTGGTGACATCAGCGGGATCGAGGACACGGCAACGCAGGTGCAGTGGTTTTCAGACTTTAAAGTCTGAAATTCCAGAAGTGAACCGGAGGCGGGGCCGGAGCATCGGTAAGTGGCTGCGCCAACACAGGATGTCTGCGGGGGACCGTTAGAAGCCCCGGGTAAGTTCAACTCATTTTCCCCTGACCCCCCTACAGTATCCCTTTAAACATGAAAACGGTTGCATTGATATGTTCTAAAACAGTTGACCACTTTTCCTTAGTAGAACATAGTACTCATTGACATTCTGATATATCTTTTTAATGGTTCAGATATAGATAAAAAATAGTTTATGGCATTCAGCATTGGGTACTTACTTATTATACTGTCTGAAGAGTTTGGCAGTTCCTTGTTTAAGTTCTTTTATGCGCCACTACCAAGATTTAAACTTTTTTGAAAAGCTGAAAGTTCTGGCGTTCCATTACACCAGGTCCCATGTCAGTGTAATTCTCTGTTGTAATCATTAACAAACTGTTCTCCGTTCCCTTCTTGCACCTCTGACACTGTAGTTGCCATTGGCAGGTTTTGGTGTGCCATATCAATTGTTATATATAGAGAGTGCTTGGGGGGCCCCATTGTAAAATTTGCATCGGGGCCCACAGCTCCTTAGCTAAGCCACTGGCTGTGAACTACTAAATATGGTGAACTTCAGAGCATCTGTCCTCTTTGCATCACTGATGATCCATGTAAACACCACAGGAGGTAGACCTGGGTTCTCCTGTAGGGAGGAGAAGGCCAACTTCTTAAAAATTTTTTGCAGCAATTGTTTTTTTGATTTTCGCTTAGCAAAAGTTTTAGGGTATTGAAGCCAAACGTTACCATCTTTTTGCATTTGCATTGAAGTATTTGGGGTCGATTTGGGGTTGATTGCAAAGCATCTATACGTGATATCAACATTAAATGTGTATGAATGTTAAAGGAGAACTGTAGTGAGAGGTATATGAAGGCTGCCATATTTATTTCCTTTTAAGCAATACCAGTTGCCTGGCAGCCCTGATGATCTATTTGGCTGAAGTAGTGGCTGAATCACACCAGAAGCAAGCATGCAGCTAATCTTGTCATATCTGTCAAAATTGTCAGAAAAACCTGACCTGCTGCATGCTTGTTCTGGGTCTATGGCTGAAAGTATTAGGGCCCGTTTCCACTATAGCGTTGCGGAATCGCCGGCGAATCACCGCAGGCAAAATCGCATGCGGGTGCGATTCTGCATGCGTTTTTTGCCGCGATTTCGCATGCGATTTCGCATAGGTAAGGCTGTATGCGAATTTAACCATGTCACTGCCTGTGTAAATTAACATTAATACCTATGCGAAATTGCATGCGAAATCGCGGCAAAAAACGCATGGGGAAAACGCATGCGATTTCCCTATTAAATACATTGCGTGCGATTCGCCTGCATTCCACGCGCAGGAGAATTCTGAGGGCCCTACCCTGCAGATTTTTTCTGCACAGAAAAACGTGTGGGGAAACGCACAAGTGGAAACAGTCCCATCCACTTGTACTGACTGTGCGAATCCGCATGCGGGCAACGCATGCGGATTCGCGATAGTGGAAACGGGCCCTCAGAGGCAGAGGATCAGCAGGAAAGCCCGGTAACTGGTATAGCTTAAACGGAAATAAATATGGCAGCCTCCATACATCTCTCTCTACAGTTCTCCTTTAAGGCTTACCTAGGAACCATGTCAAAAATGTTTGAAAATAAATTGTTTTTTAAAAAAATGTATTTTAAAATTCAAAGGGAAAAACATTACCAGTGTAATATTGTATTGCAGCAGCTTCAGTCTCATTATTTCTCTATGCTTTTATCTGTAAAAGCCTGAACACACTAGCATGCTTTCAGTGGACAGAAGCACACGAGTGTGCTCAGGACCTAATGGTGCGTACACACATATGACAAAAATCATTCATAATACGTAGTTACAACAGCAACTGGTCAATAAAGCAAAGTAATAACTTTAAAAGTGGCCAACGATGCAGTCGTTGAAAAGCAAACAATGCTGAAAGAATATGTTATTTAAAAGTTGTGGTTTGTGAATGATTGTTTCCTTAACGATCTCTGTACACACACTTTTATTAAAAATAATTATTTACAAAAATCTGGCAGGTTGGAACGGGCTTTTGGAAAAACTTGGCTCACTGATTTTAATTATTGCTTTGTAGATTTTTACCAATGATAGTTGGCCGATACCTACTGGAACAATTGTTTCAAATGACTGTAGTCAGATGTGTGTATGAGGTTTAAGACAGCTTTCACACTTATCAAGTGGTGGGCCAAAATTTCGCAAATGCAAAATTTTGCTTTGAAATTCGCATTTACTCATTGTAATCGTAATGTGAAATTTCAGGGAAAATCATAATTAATTTAAGTAATATTTCTAAATTTCTCGTGTAATTTTTCATGTAATTTTCAAGCAATTTCATTAAATTTTGTGCCAACTTTAGTGGCTAATAGCAAAGCCCCCCATACATGCTATTGCTATAACCAAAATTGCTACACATGTTAAGGAGAATATTGGGTGCAAGTCAAAAGAAGAATTTTTCAAAAAGACATTGTAGTTTTTGAGAAAATCGATTTTAACCACTTCAGGACCACAGTCTTTTCGCCCCTTAAGGACCAGAGCCTTTTTCTCCATTCAGACCACTGCAGCTTTCACGGTTTATTGCTCGGTCATACAACCTACCACCTAAATGAATTTTACCTCCTTTTCTTGTCACTAATACAGCTTTCTTTTGCTGCTATTTGTTTGCTGCTGCGAGTTTTAGTTTTTATTATATTCATCAAAAAAGACATGAATTTTGGCAAAAAAATGACTTTTTTAACTTGCTGTGCTGACATTTTTCAAATAAAGTAAAATTTCCTATACATTTGAGCGCAAAAGTTATTCTGCTACATGTCTTTGATAAAAAAAAAACCATTCAGTGTATATTTATTGGATTGGGTAAAAGTTATAGCGTTTACAAACTATGGTGCCAAAAGTGAATTTTCCCATTTTCAAGCATCTCTGACTTTTCTGCGCACCTGTCAGGTTTCATGAGGGGCTAAAATTCCAGGATAGTACAAATACCCCCCAAATGACCCCATTTTGGAAAGAAGACATCCCAAAGTATTCAGTGAGAGGCATGGTGAGTTCATAGAAGATTTTATTTTTTGTCACAAGTTAGCGGAAAATGACACTTTCTGACAAAAAAAAGAAAAAAAAAAGTTTCCATTTCTTCTAACTTGCGACAAAAAAAAATGAAATCTGCCACAGACTCACTATGCTCCTCTCTGAATACCTTGAAGTGTCTACTTTCCAAAATGGGGTCATTTGTGGGGTGTGTTCACTGTCCTGGCATTTTGGGGGGTGCCTAATTGTAAGCACCCCTGTAAAGCCTAAAGATGCTCATTGGACTTTTGGCCCCTTAGCGCAGTTAGGCTGTAAAAAAGTGCCACACATGTGGTATTGCCATACTCAGGAGAAGTAGTATAATGTGTTTTGGGGTGTATTTTTACACATACCCATGCTGGGTGGGAGAAATATCTCCGTAAATGACAATTGTTTAATTTTTTTTACACACAATTGTCTATTTATAGAGATATTTCTCCCACTCAGCATGGGTATGTGTAAAAATACACCCCAAAACACATTATACTACTTCTCCTGAGTACGGCGATACCACATGTGTGGCACTTTTTTGCACCCTAACTGCGCTAAGGGGCCCAAAGTTCAATGAGTACCTTTAGGATTTCACAGGTCATTTTGAGAAATTTCGTTTCAAGACTACTCCTCACGGTTTAGGGCCCCTAAAATGCCAGGACAGTATAGGAACCCCACAAATTACCCCATTTTAGAAAGAAGACACCCCAAGGTATTCCGTTAGGAGGATGGTGAGTTCATAGAAGATTTTTTTTTTTTTGTCACAAGTTAGCGGAAATTGATTTTAATTGTTTTTTTTCACAAAGTGTCATTTTCCGCTAACTTGTGACAAAAAATAAAATCTTCTATGAACTCACCATACTCCTAACGGAATACCTTGGGGTGTCTTCTTTCTAAAATGGGGTCATTTGTGGGGTTCCTATACTGCCCTGGCATTTTAGGGGCCCTAAACCGTGAGGAGTAGTCTTGAAACCAAATGTCGCAAAATGACCTGTGAAATCCTAAAGGTACTCATTGGACTTTGGGCCTCTTAGCGCACTTAGGGTGCAAAAAAGTGCCACACATGTGGTACCGCCGTACTCAGGAGAAGTAGTATAATGTGTTTTGGGGTGTATTTTTACACATACCCATGCTGGGTGGGAGAAATATCTCTGTAAATGACAATTGTTTGATTTTTTTTTACACACAATTGTCCATTTACAGAGAGATTTCTCCCACCCAGCATGGGTATGTGTAAAAATACACCCCAAAACACAATATACTACTTCTTCTGAGTACGGCGATACCACATGTGTGACACTTTTTTGCAACCTAGGTGCGCTAAGGGGCCTAACGTCCTATTCACAGGTCATTTTGAGGCATTTGGATTCTAGACTACTGCTCACGGTTTAGGGCCCCTAAAATGCCAGGGCAGTATAGGAACCCCACAAGTGACCCCATTTTAGAAAGAAGACACCCCAAGGTATTCTGTTAGGAGTATGGTGAGTTCATAGAAGATTTTTTTTTTTGTCACAAGTTAGCGGAAAATGACACTTTGTGAAAAAAAAAACAATACATATCAATTTCCGCTAACTTGTGACAAAAAATAAAATCTTCTATGAACTTATCATACACCTAACAGAATACCTTGGGTGTCTTCTTTCTAAAATGGGGTCACTTGTGGGGTTCCTATACTGCCCTGGCATTTTAGGGGCCCTAAACCGTGAGGAGTAGTCTTGAACCCAAATGTCTCAAAATGACCTGTGAAATCCTAAAGGTACTCATTGGACTTTGGGCCCCTTAGCACAGTTAGGCTGCAAAAAAGTGTCACACATGTGGTATCGCCGTACTCAGAAGAAGTAGTATAATGTGTTTTGTGGTGTATTTTTACATATAACTATGCTGGGTGGGAGAAATATCTCTGTAAATGACACATTTTTGATTTTTTTTACACACAATTGTCCATTTACAGAGAGATTTCTCCCACCCAGCATGGATATGTGTAAAAATACACCACAAAACACATTATACTACTTCTCCTGAGTATGGCGATACCACATGTGTGACACTTTTTTGCAGCCTAGGTGCGCTAAGGGGCCCAACGTCCTATTCACAGGTCATTTTGAGGCATTTGTTTTCTAGACTACTCCTCACGGTTTAGGGCCCCTAAAATGCCAGGGCAGTATAGGAACCCCACAAGTGACCCCATTTTAGAAAGAAGACACCCCAAGGTATTCCGTTAGGGGTATGGTGAGTTCATAGAAGATTTTATTTTTTGTCACAAGTTAGTGAAAAATGACACTTTGTGAAAAAAACAATAAAAATCCAATTTCCGCTAACTTTTGACAAAAAATAAAATCTTCTATGAACTCATCATACACCTAACAGAATACCTTGGGGTGTCTTCTTTCTAAAATGGGGTCACTTGTGGGGTTCCTATACTGCCCTGGCATTTTACGGGCCCAAAACTGTGAGTAGTCTGGAAACCAAATTTCTCAAAATGACTGTTCAGGGGTATAAGCATCTGCAAATTTTGATGACAGGTGGTCTATGAGGGGGCAAATTTTGTGGAACCTTTCATAAGCAGGGTGGCCTCTTAGATGACAGGATGTTTTGGGCCTGATCTGATGGATAGGAGTGCTAGGGGGGTGACAGGAGGTGATTGATGGGTGTCTCAGGGGGCGGTTAGAGGGGAAAATAGATGCAATCAATGCACTGGGGAGGTGATCGGAAGGGGGTCTGAGGGGGATCTGAGGGTTTGGCCGAGTGATCAGGAGCCCACACAGGGCAAATTAGGGCCTGATCTGATGGGTAGGTGTGCTAGGGGGTGACAGGAGGTGATTGATGGGTTTCTCAAGGTGTGATTAGAGGGGGGAAATAGATGCAAGCAATGCACTAGCGAGGTGATCAGGGCTGGGGTCTGAGGACGTTCTGAGGTGTGGGCGGGTGATTGGGTGCCCGCAAGGGGCAGATTAGGGTCTAATCTGATGGGTAACCGTGACAGGTGGTGATAGGGGGTGATTGATGGGTAATTAGTGGGTGTTTAGAGGAGAGAAGAGATGTATACACTGCACTTGGGAGGTGATCTGATGTCGGATCTGCGGGCGATCTATTGGTGTGGGTGGGTGATCAGATTGCCCGCAAGGGGCAGGTTAGGGGCTGATTGATGGGTGGCAGTGACAGGGGGTGATTGATGGGTGGCAGTGACAGGGGGTGATTGATAGGTGATTGACAGGTGATCAGTGGGTTATTACAGGGAATAACAGATGTAAATATTGCACTGGCGAATTGATAAGGGGGGGTCTGAGGGCAATCTGAGCGTGTGTGGGCGGGTGATTGGGTGCCCGCAAGGGGTAGATTAGGGTCTAATCTGATGGGTAACAGTGACAGGTGGTGATAGGGGGTGATTGATGGGTAATTAGTGGGTGTTTAGAGGAGAGAAGAGATGTATACACTGCACTTGGGAGGTGATCTGATGTCGGATCTGCGGGCGATCTATTGGTGTGGGTGGGTGATCAGATTGCCCGCAAGGGGCAGGTTAGGGGCTGATTGATGGGTGGCAGTGACAGGGGGTGATTGATGGGTGGCAGTGACAGGGGGTGATTGATAGGTGATTGACAGGTGATCAGTGGGTTATTACAGGGAATAACAGATGTAAATATTGCACTGGCGAATTGATAAGGGGGGGTCTGAGGGCAATCTGAGCGTGTGGGCGGGTGATTGGGTGCCCGCAAGGGGTAGATTAGGGTCTAATCTGATGGGTAACAGTGACAGGTGGTGATAGGGGGTGATTGATGGGTGATTGATGGGTAATTAGTGGGTGTTTAGAGGAGAGAATAGATGTAAACAATGGATTTGGGAGGTGATCTGATGTCGGATCTGCGGGCGATCTATTGGTGTGGGTGGGTGATCAGATTGCCCGCAAGGGGCAGGTTAGGGGCTGATTGATGGGTGGCAGTGACAGGGGGTGATTGACGGGTGATTGACAGGTGATTGACAGGTGATTGACAGGTGATTGACAGGTGATCAGGGGGATAGATGCATATAGTACACGGGGGGGGGGGGGGGGGGGGTCTGGGGGGGGGTCTGGGGAGAATCTGAGGGGTGGGGGGTGATCAGGAGGGGGCAGTGGGCAGGGGGGGGGATAAAAAAAAAAATAGCGTTGACAGATAGTGACAGGGAGTGATTGATGGGTGATTAGGGGGGTGACTGGGTGCAAACAGTGGTCTGGGGGGTGGGCAGGGGGGGGTCTGAGGGGTGCTGTGGGCGATCAGGGGGCAGGGGGGGGGAAATCAGTGTGCTTGGGTGCAGACTAGGGTGGCTGCAGCCTGCCCTGGTGGTCCCTCGGACACTGGGACCACCAGGGCAGGAGGCAGCCAGTATAATAGGCTTTGTATACATTACAAAGCCTATTATACATATGTGCAGCGGCGATCCGGGTGGTAGTAACCCGCCGGCGCTTCCGAACGGCCGGCGGGTTACTACGAGCGGTGGGCGGAGCCAGTCCCCGGCGGCTGATCGCGTCACGAATGACGCGATCGCCGCATAGCCACTCCCGCAGCCGCCCCCGCCGATGGGCGTATTGCGGTCGTTTGGGCCCGGACTTTGCCGCCGCCCATCGGCTGGGGGCGGTCCTCAAGTGGTTAAATATGCAAAGAAAAATGTTTTTTAAACTGTCATTTTTTAGTTTAAAAACCTTTTTTCTTTGTATTATTAAAATTGTTTTTCTCAAAAACTACAATGTCTTTTTGAAAAATTGTTTTTGAAAAAAATCTTTTTTTGACTTGTACTCACTAGCAATTTTGGTGTCACTACCATGTATGGGGGCTTTGCTATTTACTGCCAAAGCCGAAATTATGAATCACTATATGAAATCAATCGAATTTACAAACCGTAATTACGTATAATTGTAAATGTGAAAATTAGTGCAAAATTTTGCATATTGGTAATTAGCTGATTACGATCATCACTGCACTTATCCATATGAATTCCACATGCAATTTTCCACTTTTTCACATTAATGAATTTGAGTTTTATGATTTTTGGCTACTTTACTTTGTTTTTCCCCCTTTTGCAGTTTTTGTGTGCATCTGTATGCAATTTATCCATGTTTTTTTCCTTGCATACCAGTGAAGCTCCCCACAAAAGTCTGGTGCAAAAGTTGAGGATGCAAGGACTGGGGAAGAGTCTGTGTGCATGGATAGGAAATTGGCTAATGGACAGAAAACAAAGAGTTGTGGTCAATGGATCTTATTTAGAGATGGCTCGAACCTCCGATTTTTGGCTCGTGAACCTCGAACGCGAACCTCCGCAAAAAGTTTGGTTTGCGCGAACTTTTGCGAACCGCAATAGACTTCAATGGGGATGCAAACCTTGAAAACTAGAAATGTTTATGCTTGCCAGAAAAGTGATGGCAAAGATGTTTCAAGGGGTCTAACATCTGAGTTTTTGCATGGCAGAGTGGGATAGACGCCAAAAGTCCCGGGGAAAAATCTGGATTTGACGCAAAGCAGCGTTTTAAGGGCAGAAATCACATTGCATGCTAAATTGGAGGCCTAAAGTGCATTAAAACATCTTGCATGTGTATACATCAATCAGGGAGTGTAATTAGAGTACTGCTTCACACTGACAGACCACACTCACTGTGTAACGGATCGCAAACAGCTGTTTGTGTAGTGACGGCCGTGCTGGACTACTATTGTGCACCATGGCGAGATTGCTCTTCCTCACTCAGTGATGTCAGGTAATGTCTGACTGCCTTATCCACTTTTGATGGTTCTTTCTCTAACCTTGTCAAAGCTTACATCTATTTTTTTAAATACTTGTTCTGCTTGCTGTTCAGTACCTTTAACGAGAATCTGTTATGGAGGGCAAGTCTGCCATTCATTCAACTGTGTGACTGATAAACAAGTTTCCATGTTACTTTCTCAGTACCATGGTGACCACGGGTAATGGCCGGGGAATCAGGGTTCGATTCTGGTCCGGAGTGGGAGCCTGAGAAATGGCTACCACCACCACACATCCAAGGAAGGCAGCAGGCACGCTGTGGGCAAAGGAGCAGGAACGGCTACCACCACACATCCAAGGAAGGCAGCAGGCATGGCATGCAAGTCCTGACTCAGGGAGGTAGTGACAAAAAATAACAATACAGGAGGACTTTTAAAGCCCTGCTGTATATGGGATGAATCAACTTTAAATCCTTTAACGAGAATCTGTTATGGAGGGCAAGTCTGCAATCCATTCAAGTGAAAGGTATGCACTGACTGCCAGGTATAATACAATGTGCAGTCAAAGATGCAGTGAAAGGTATGCAGTGACTGCAAACAGCTGTTTGTGTAGTGACTGCCGTGCTGGACTGGTGCGCACCATGGCGAGATTGCACTTCCTCAGTGATGTCAGGTAATGTCTAACTGCCTTATCAACTTTCGATGGTTCTTTCTCTACCACTGTTAAAGCTTACATCAATTTTTTTAAATTCATTTCTCTGCTGGCTGTACAGTACCTTCAACGAGAATGTTATGGAGGGCATGTCTGCCATTCATTCAACTGTGTGACTGATACATTTTCCATATTACTTTCTTACTTTTTTCCTGTCTGTGCAGTTCCTACAACGAGAATCTTATGGAGGGCAAGTCTGTCATTCATTCGAGTGAAAGGTATGCACTGACTGCCAGGTATAATACAATGTGCAGTCACAGATGCAGTGAAAGGTATGCAGTGACTGCAAACAGCTGTTTGTGTAGTGATGGCCATGCTGGACTGGTGCGCACCATGGCGAGAGTGCAGGTGATGACGGCTTTCCAGCCCATATGGTTGGGCTGAGGTAGCTCAATGACAGAACAACATTGACTGTCCAGCTGATCGAATTTGGTCTGTCCACAATGAAGCAACAACCTTATTATCTTTGGTGTTCTCCTCCCCCCCCCCCCCCGAGACACTCATATAGCCCCCTCGCCGTGGCCAGGTAATGATCACGAAGGGGAATTGGCACATGTACATGCCTTTTGTTTTGTTGTTGCAGCTGCAGCCAGAAAAATTAGGCAGGCATGTGCACGCACCAGAAAAATTAGTATAGCGGCCGGTGCTAGCAGCGGCCTTAAAAATTCAGGAATCCGCCTGGAGTCCTGGACCCTGTTGGTGGTGGCGGAGAAGGCAGTCAAGCGGCCTGCAGGCAAAGATGCTGTGTGGGGGGACTGACTTAATTTTGGGTCAGGCAGCAGCAGCCGGCAGGCAGGCAGAGATGCTGTGTGTGGGGACTGACATAGTCTTTGGGCGGGCAGTAGCCCTCCGGGATGCATGCCTCATTCATTTTGATAAAGGTCAGTGTAACGATTGGTGTCAGCAAGCACAGATTTTCTGATTTTTGGTGATCTGCAGTATCACCAATAATACAGACGCTATACCCGATTATTTGGTGATCTGCAGAATCACCAATAATGCAAGTATAGCGAGACACAGAACAACTGGATGCAAGATTGGTGCTTGGTGCAACAGCAAAGTGTAGAGACACTCACTACCTAAAAGGAATAAGAAGGTATCTCTATTTGGCACTGAAATATAACCTCCAGCAAGCTGGAACTGTAGACAACAATAATATACAGTGTAAATTCACAAGTCTGTGGAAAAGTCCACCACACAGTAATTCCTCAGAGTTGTGGTTACTAGTGATGGGCGAACAGTGTTCGCCACTGTTCGGGTTCGCCCGGATTTTGGCCTGTTCAGGTTCGGTTCGGCACCCCCCGAACACCTCATGGTGTTCGGGAGGGTGCTCGGCCACGCTGCCCGAACCCGAACGTGCCTTCTTTGTTCGGCCGAACACAGCCGTGTCCGGCCGAACATAGCCCCCTATAGGGTCCCAGCATAAAGGGAGAGCAAGCCCCGAGCGCGGGGGGGTGGGGGGGGGGGGGGGGGGAGGGGGGTTCGGTAATTCCCCCCACCCCTCCCTGCTAAGCTCTCCCTTTTGCCGGTACCCTATAACGTTAAATTTAAGCCCCCCAAAAGTACCTGAGGAGGAGGGCAGGAAGCGGGCAGCCGGAGATGCTAGGCGCTAGTACCATCTGGTACTTCCGCCCTCTCTTGACGCACTTCCTGTTTACATTTGAAGTCGCGTCAAGAGAGCGCAGAAGTACCGCGATGATGCGTACGAGGGTACGTGTCATCATGTACCTGACAAAACCACTTTAATCTAAATATAGATGTCCCCATCTATATTTAGATTAAAGTGGTTTTGTCAGGCTGGCTCCAGCCTATTTATCTCTATTGATTACAATTTAAACCATATGATTGTGATATGAATCATGTGTATGCTTTATGTGTGAAGTCTGTTCGCCTATGAATCATGTGTATGCTTTATGTGTGAAGTCTGTTCGCCTGCACCACACAGTTACAGTCACTTACCATCTTTCATTCGTTACCATCTACGTGTGAGCTATTCACACGCTGGAGTTGTTTACACTTCGTGTTGGCCCCTCCCTACAATGTTTGATTGGCTGTGACTGTTCTGAGGGTGGATGACTCATGTGAATGCCGGTTTGGATGGCTGCGCATGAGTATTTAGGCAGGGCATGAACAGGATATGCTACCACGCCTCCCTTTGAGAAAGCCAGAAGTCCCGGCGAAACATGTCAGGGCATCTGGCGTGTGTGACACATCGCACATGGTGCTAGCCGGATCCGCCCTCCGCAGCTCTCTGCTTTACCCTCCACCGCTCCTTGGGGTCCGCTGATTGCCTTGGCCACCGCCGGGTCCGCTTCAGACATTGACCAGAGGATGAATAGACTGTACTTTGCAGCAGGTGGACTTTCCTGGACTGCACTGTCTCTCTCCTAGCCGTGAGCTCCGGCAGTGGATTGAGGGACTTGTAATATCAAGTTTGTCTTGTGGATGCCGCCGCCCGGAGTGGGTAGAGTATATGGCCTCTTGTACTGTTTACATCTTTGCACGAACAGTCTATGTGCATGTTGCTAACTGCTGCTACACTGACTTTGCATGCCATGCAACACCTTGTTACTGGACCGCTTTTCCCGTGGTTTTATTGCTGCAGCTTGCCTTTTTGCCTTAATCCAGCTGGACATTTAACTTTGCTATACTTATTTGGCAATAATATTTGTGGGATCCCTGACCACACAAGGTGGTCTCAGTAAGGAGTGGTTGGATGTGTGGTTGTGAGTTGTGGTCGGTGCTGGGTGTCTGGCTGCACTTTATATGTGTGTGTTTTTTAATGAAGTATTGATAAATTAATTAATAAAGTTTTTTTGTACTTTCAATACAATAGGATTTTTGTTATACTTATTGCACATACCTCCCAACCCTCTATTTTCCTTGGCTTTTACACCTGTCACACACAGACAGGTACCAGACAGGCACAGTGACACTGCGTGCACTCACGTAGGTGGCTGGGTGCACTGACTGAAGTGAACAACAGGTAGGTATATGCAGTGATGGGTATTACAATGTGCACCTGTCACAAACAGACAGGTACCGGACAGGCACAGTGACACTGCGTTAGAGATGGCCCGAATGGTTCGCCCGCGAATGGTTCCAGGCGAACTTTGGGTGGTTCGCGTTCGCCAGCGAAGGTAAACTTTTGCGGAAGATCGATTTGCCCCCAATAATGCTCCATTAGGGTCAACTTTCACCCTCTACATCACAGTCAGCAGGCACATTTTCGCCAATCAGACTACACTCACTCCTGCAGCCCCCCCCCCTTTAAAAGGCAAGGTTCTCAGGCCGTTTTACTCACTCGTCTGCCTACAGTAATTAATGAAGGGACAGCTGCTGACAGGCTCTGCTAGGGAAAGCTTAGGTAGGCTCTTGTAGGCTTCTTAGCTTGTTCATGGCTGATTTTTATACCTTATATAGCACCCCACAACACCTCCTCCACTCCTTCTCTTTTTTTCCTCCACCTCCGGAGGATCTTGTCTTCCAGGGATTTGTAGGATGTCAAAAGCACACTCACATACATTGGCCAGGAATCGAACCCAGGTCAACTTCTTGGAGCGCAGCTATGCTCACCATTATACTACCAACACTATGGGCTGAAGTCAACATAGCTGGCCTGGGAAGGATGAAATGCTAGAGGGCCATGCAACCATTCCTGCTAACCTAAAGCTTACTTGTGTCTTACAACACATTGGCTTAAGAATTTACCAAATCCAATGCTCTAATATGGGACAGCTTCTCTGTTTGCTGTTTTATTTAAGTGCGGTGTCACAGTTCACTCATCTCTTCAACTACAAGAAAGGCCCAGGAGTAGTCTTAGCTACAGTAATATCTATGTTACGGCAGGGCCCTTATTACACTTTCTCTTACAGGGCTATGGAAACTGTTTTGCCCATGAGATAAAGTGAGGTGCAAAAATGAAATCATGCCTAGCAGAGGATGGTTTCAATCCATCAACCTCTGGGTTACAGGCCCCGCACACTTCCGCTGCATTACTCTGCAGTCTGCTTATATTTGTATACAATCTTCAAGTTTAAGAAGAGTACATTAGTTGAAATAGTTACACTACAATCTATGTTACAGCAAGGCCCTAATGACACTTTCTCTTAAGAGGCTATGGCCGCCGATTGGCCCATGTGGTAAAGCAAGGTGTAAAAAATAAAGTACCCTTAGCAGAGGATGGTTTCAATCCATCAACCTCTGGGTTATGGGCCCCACACACTTCCGCTGCGCCACTCTGCTTACATTTGTATACAATCTTCAAGTTTAAGAAGGGTACATTAGTTGAAATAGTTACACTACCATCTATGTTACAGCAAGGCCCTAATGACACTTTCTCTTAAGAGGCTATGGCCGCCAATCAGCCCATGTGGTAAAGCAAGGTGTAAAAAATAAAGTAGACCTAGCAGAGGATGGTTTAGATCCATCAACCTCTGGGTTATGGGCCCAGCTCACTTCTGCTGCACCAGTCTGCTTACATTTGTATAGAATCTTCAAGTTTAACCTCCCTGGCGGTCTATTAAGATCGCCAGGGCGGCTGCGGGAGGGTTTTTTTTAAATTAAAAAAAAACTGTTTCATGCAGCCAACTGAAAGTTGGCTGCATGAAAGCCCACTAGAGGGCGCTCCGGAGGCGTTCTTCCGATCGCCTCCGGCGCCCAGAATAAACAAGGAAGGCCGCAATGAGCAGCCTTCCTTGTTTTGCTTACATCGTCGCCATAGCGACGAGCGGAGTGACGTCATGGACGTCAGCCAACGTCCTGACGTCAGCCGCCTCCGATCCAGCCCTTAGCGCTGGCCCGAACTTTTGTTCCGGCTGCGCAGGGCTCGGGCGGCTGGGGGGACCCTCTTTCGCCGCTGCTTGCGGCAGATCGCCGCAGAGCGGCGGCGATCAGGCAGCACACGCGGCTGGCAAAGTGCCGGCTGCGTGTGCTGCTTTTTATTTTGCTCAAATCGGCCCAGCAGGGCCTGAGCGGCGACCTCCGGCGGTGATGGACGTGTATAGTCGTCCATACCGCTGAGGAGGTTAGGAAGGGTACATTAGTTCAAATAGTTACACTACAATTTATGTTACAGCAAGGCCCTAATGACACTTTCTCTTAACGGGCTATGGCCACCATAGCTTCTTAAGAGAAAGTGTCATTAGGGCCTTGCTGTAACATAGATTGTTACATCCTGATGACGCAAGACTGCGAAACCAGTCGGGAAGGTAACAGGCGGCACCATTGTCTATTGATCTACGATTGACCATTACATGCGCGCTAATCTTCCGGGGTTCCCAGTTTATGGGCCCCGTATGTGAGTTATTGTTTTTATATCTACTGCCTTTAAAATCAATTTTATCTAAATAAACAGGTTACGGTTAGATATTGCCATTTTTGTTTTCCTATATAATTTCCTGAAACTTTACCTCCATACGGATGTCCACTGGATCTTCACGACGTCTGATGTTCCCTGGACGTTATCTGTGACCTGAGCCATTTTACAATCTTATAATGTGGGTTGTTGGGAGCTGGTAAGCCTTTTCTTGTTTTGATGTTTGGCGGATACCTACCTCTGAGCATTTGATATATTGTGGTGAAGAATTTATCATTCCCTACATACAATGACTTTCTAAACCTGAGCTGACCTTTGATGTAATATTGGGGGTTGATGGCACGTGCCTTCTTCTGAACACTGTACTTTGGTCAAGGGCCGCACGACTTTAAAAAGACCTGCCAGGTGGCCTGCCTCTGGCTCTGCCTCTTGTTTTGTCCATATTGGGGGGGATGAAGTGAAAGATATGCACTGACTTAACTAATACAATGTACGGTTACACAGGTGCAGTAAACAGGTTGCAGTGACTGCTGGTACAACAATGTGCGTTTACACAGGTGCAGTGAACAGGTTGCAGTGACTGCTGGTACAACAATGTGTGGTTACACAGGTTCAGTGAACAGGTTGCAGTGACTGCTGGTACAACAATGAGCATTTACACAGGTGCAGTGAACAGGTATGCAGTGACTTGTATTATAAATGTGCAGTTGTCACACGCACACACAGGTACTGTGAACAGGTGCAGTGACACTGCGTGAGGTCACGTAGTTGGTAGGTAGGTGCACTGAACAACCGGTGGGTATGCAGTGATTGGTATTACAAATGTGCACCTGTCACACACACACACAGGTACCGTGAACAGGTGCAGTGACACTGCGTGCGGTCACGTAGGTAGGTGGGTGCACTGAAAAACTGGTGGGTATGCAGTGATTGGTATTACAAATGTGCACCTGTCACACACACACAGGTACCGTGAACAGGTGCAGTGACACTGCGTGCGGTCACGTCGGTAGGTAGGTGCACTGAACAACAGGTGGGTATGCAGTGATTGGTATTACAAATGTGCAGCTGTCACACACACACACACACACACACACACACACACACACACACAGGTATCGTGAACAGGTGCAGCGACACTGCGTGCGTTCACGTAGGTAGGTAGGTAGGTGCACTGAACAACAGGTGGGTATGCAGTGATTGGTATTACAAATGTGCACCTGTCACACACACACAGGAAATGTGAACAGGTGCAGTGACACTGCGTGCGGTCACGTAGGTAGGTAGGTAGGTGCACTGAACAACAGGTGGGTATGCAGTGATTGGTATTACATATGTGCAGCTGCCTGTCGCACACACAGGTAGTCACTGAATGTGCTGGGCCTGGCAGTGGCACAGTAAGAATTACCAAGGCTGTCTGTGGGACACACACACAAAAAAATAGATCACAAGAACAACATTAGCTCTCAAAAGAGCTGTTGTGGATGAGGAGTGATTTTTAGCAATAAGATAAGCAAGAAGGAGCAACCTAACAAGCCTAACACAAGAGCCTAACTAAGCTTTCCCTATGTCAGCAGCAAGGTTCTCTCCCTTCTCTAATTACTGCAGCCACACAAGTGAGTGAAATGGCTGAAGCTGCCTGCGTTTTATAAGGGGGGCTCCAAGAGGGAGTGTAGCCTGATTGGCTACCCTGTGCCTACTGACTGTGATGTAGATGGTCAAAGTTGATTCTAATGATGTAGTATAGGGGGCGGGTCGAACCACCATAAAGTTCGCGTTCGATCGCGAACGCGAACCACCAAAGTTCGCACAAATAAGTTTGCGTGCGAACTGTTCGGGCCATCTTCCTCAGGAAGATAGTGACATATTGCAACAGGATCTGGATAGGATGGCTATATGGGCACATAAATGGCAGATGAATATCAACGTTGAAAAGTGTAAAGTCATGCATTTTGGTCATACCAGTGGTCTAACACCATACAAAATAAACGGGATACAGATGGGGACATCAAACTTGGAGAAGGACTTAGGAGTACTCATCGACAACAAGTTAAATAATTGTATTCAATGCCAAGCCGCTGCAGCTAAAGCTAATACAATTTTGGGATGCATTGAAAGGGAAATAAAAACTTGAGATGCTAACATAATATTGCCCCTGTTTAACTCTCTAGCAAGGCCACATCCGTAATATGGAATTCAGTTCTGGGCACCACATCACAGGAAGGACATTGCAGTTTTAGAGCAGGTGCAGAGACAAGCAATAAAATTGATACAAAGGATGGAAGGTCTCACTTACCAAGAAAGGTTAGATAAACTGGGTTTATCTAGTCTAGAGAAAAGACGCCTTAGAGGGGATCTAATTAACATGTATAAATACATCAGAGAGCAATATAAAAGCTCGGCAGACATGATCTGTGCATGGAGGAAAAATGTTTCAGCCATTTATTTAGGAAAGGGTTCTTTACAGTAAGAGCGATCAAGGTGTGGAATGCATTGCCACAGGAAGTAGTTATGGCAAATTTTATATCTGCATTTAAAGGGGGCTTAGATGCGTTCCTTGCATTAAGAGACATCCATGGCTATAATCATGGTCGGACTGGGACCCTTGGTGCCCACCAAAGAAATTTCAGTCTAGGGCCCACCCAGCCCATAACTCGGAGGCGGAGCACACATACCCAACCCCAAGCATCATCACTAAAAACAAAACAGCGTTGTGATGATTTGCTCAGCTGCCTGTGCAGGCGGGCAGCCCTTTGACCATTGTGTAGGTTTGCATGCTGCAGGACTCTGGAAAGAAGAGTTTCTGTCAGTTTTGCAGCTTGTGCTTGCAGAGGAATTTGCATACGTTGTCATGCAAATTGCCTGGCCACATTCATTGGAGGCGTGTACTATAAGTACTATGTCTTTCCAACAATGCTTCGCTGGACATTTCCTTTCCATGGTCTGTTCCTGATGGACACTGCTGGAGTGTCAGCCATTGCTATCTAGTATAGTTAATTCCTGGGGGTTGCTTTAGGCTCCCCTTCTAGCCCAGTCAGGTTGTATTATCTGTATTGCCTGTTCTGTCTTGTCTTGCCTGTTGCCATTGTCCTGCCCCAAAGGTGGTCGACAGGAAATGGTTCTGATCTCTGTTCTTGGAGTATAGCTGGTGCAGCGGTTGCTACCAGCTATCTCTTCTGTTCTGTCTCCTGGGATCACGCTAGCTACTTTTCGCTAGCGCTGGGGATCCTTCTGTTCTGTCTTCTGGGATCGCGCTAGCTACTTTTCGCTAGCGCTGGGGATCCTTCTGTTCTGTCTTCTGGGATCGCGCTAGCTACTTTTCGCTAGCGCTGGGGATCCTTCTGTTCTGCTACTCTGTACCTGGATCACGCTGGCCACTTTTCGCTAGTGCTGTGGATCCTATCTCTCGTTTGTCCCTGTTTTCGTGTGTCTGTCTTGTCCGCTATGCTTGCTGCAGGCTCGGTGAGGTAACCGTTAAGCAAGCGCTCGCGTCCTCTGTTTCATGTTTGTCTGTTAATGGTTAGTTAGGCGTGCTTGTCTCTATTGTGCTTATCACGTGGAGATCGCGCATAACCGCGTGCACTGTTGCGAATGAGTGCGGTGTTCGCGGTTAGCTAGCGTTTATTATTTTCTGTATCTCCTTATTGTATTATTTGCTGTGCCTTTGCTACCCTCGTATTCTATTCTGATCTGCCTTGTGTCACGTCTGGCGATCGCACCTCTCGCGATCGCGTTCCTATTTCATATCTGCTGTTGTGTGTGCGCGGTCGCGGAGTGGCGACTGGATTGGCGCACACACATACAACCTGTCCCTTTGCTCAATCTCATTCGCAATCGCCTCTCTTGCGATTGCGTTCTGCGCTTCGTACAATTCCTGTCTGGCACTTGTGGAGGTACAGAGGATTGGTTCCTCTGCACTCCCCAGCGCCATCTGCCGACAGGAATTTCCCTCTACAGGTGCGTAGCACCTTTTGCTGGGTGCCTGCAAATATATACGCTTGTGGAGGATTTCCGCCGTGTCAGCGCACGCGTTGTGCGCTGATCACGGAGAAAGTTCCACAATCGTTACAGAATGTCCACCCCAACCCAAAACCCCAGTGTAGACGGAATTTCCGATTTGTACGATTTTGTCGAATATGGCTCTTGTACCTTTAAAAGATTTAAAAAACTTGAACCTGAATCAGCAGACGAATTTTTGTCTGAGTGTACGAAACTGTTAGCGAACCCTGAATTCCAATGGGGGGCGAAATGTCAATGTGGGGTTATGATGTGTTAAATCATACCACCCTGAGTCAAAGACCCCTGGAATTCTTGGCCTTTTTAATTCACAATTGGCTGAGATTACCTCAATTACCATACCCCCTTAATGAGTTGTTGTCAGCAGCTCAATCAGTAGAAATATTCGCGAACCGCAATAGACTTCAATGGGGAGGCGAACTTTGAAAAATAGAAAAAATTATGCTGGCCACAAAAGTGATGGAAAAGATGTTTCAAGGGGTCTAACACCTGGAGGGGGGCATGGCGGAGTGGGATACATGCCAAAAGTCCCGGTGAAAAATCTGGATATTACGCAAAGCAGCGTTTTAAGGGCAGAAATCACATTGAATGCTAAATTGCAGGCCTAACGTGCTTTCAAACATCTTGCATGTGTATACATCAAACAGGGAGTGTAATTAGAGTACTGCTTCACACTGACACACCAAACTCACTGTGTAACGCACCGCAAACAGCTGTTTGTGTAGTGACGGCCATGCTGGACTACTGCGCAACATGGCGTGATTGCTCTTCCTCACTCAGTAATGTCAGGTAATGTGTGACTTCCTTCTCAACTTTCCATGGCATTGTTAAAAAGCTTACGTTTTGTTTTTAATTTACATTTTCTACTTGCTGTGTACTTGTTCAGTACCGCTACAATGAGAATCCTGTGGAGGCGGGCAAGTCTGCCATTGTGACCCCAGGTAATGGCCGGGGAATGAGAGGTTTGAATCCGGTGTGGAGCGTGAGCAACGGCTACCACTACACATCCAAGGAGGGCAGCGGGCAGGCATGCACGCCCGCCCGCCCCGAGGTAGTGACCAAAAATAACAATACAGGAGGAGGACTTTCGAGGCCCTGCTGTGTATTTGAAATGAATGTACTTTAAATCCTTTAACGAGAACCAGTTATGGCGGGCAAAGATGACACCACATTCCTTTCACGAGAATCATATGGAGGCGGGCAAGTCTGTCATTTGTGACCCCGGGTAATGGCCAGGGAATGAGGGATGGAATCCGGTGTGGAGCCTGAGAAACGGCTACCACTACACTTCCAAGGAGGGCAGCAGGTAGGCATGCACGCCCGCCCCGAGGTAGTGACCAAAAATAACAATACAGGAGGCGGACTTTCGAGGCCCTGCTGTGTATTTGAAATGAATGTACTTTAAATCCTTTAACGAGAACCAGTTATGGCGGGCAAAGATGACACCACATTCCTTTCACGAGAATCATATGGAGGCGGGCAAGTCTGTCATTTGTGACCCCGGGTAATGGCCGGGGAATGAGGGATGGAATCCGGTGTGGAGCCTGAGAAACGGCTACCACTACACATCCAAGGAGGGCAGCAGGTAGGCATGCATGCCCGCCCCGAGGTAGTGACCAAAAATAACAATACAGGAGGCGGACTTTCGAGGCCCTGCTGTGTATTTGAAATGAATTAACTTTAAATCCTTTAACGGGAATCCGTTATGGAGGGCAAGTCTGCCATTGTCACCGCGGGGAATGAAGGTTGGATTGCGGCCCGAAGTGGGAGCCTGCTGAGACCCATGCTGTAGCTGCCCTGACCGTGCTTTGCAGACCAGGCATCTGTGGTCAGATGGACCCTTGAGCCAGCGGAAGACAAACCAAGTCGAAAGCATTTGCCAAGAATGTTTTACGGAGGGCAAGTTTTTTTGCCCTTTTTTTAAATTTTTTGAAAATGATAGATGGTTGTATTTTTAAATTGTTTGAAAGTTTAGATGGTTGTATTTTTAAATTGTTTGAAAGTTTAGATGGTTGTATTTTTAAATTGTTTGAAAGTTTAGATGGTTGTATTTTTAAGTTGTTTAAAAGTGTATCCATTCTTCCTCCCCCCAGCCACGAACAATACCATGGGAACGTGGAGCAGCAGAAGCCCCCTGTGACGGCTGCCACGGTTGTTCTCCGCTGCTTGTCTTTTGAGGGGTGCTTCTTTTCCTCAGGTGTTCTTGCCATAGCTGTTTGTGCCTTCTCTCCAGGTGCCTTCGTAAAGCACTTGTCCCTACGTGACAGTTGGCCTTTCCACGGCTCAATTTTTGCTGGCAGAGACAACAGATGGCTTTGCTCCGATCTGAGACACACACGTGAAAAAATTTCCAAACCGCTGAGCCCCCCTGGGCTGATGGCGCTACGGTGGCATCAGCAGCTGACGTTGAAGGGCATGTTGGCTGTCTGGCCATAGCTGGCGATACATGGCACCTGACACTGCCCCCAGCTGTTTCTGAGGACGAGCTCCCTCTGCTTCTATCATGGAGTCATCTCCTCCTACTCCTCTCTGACTCCTCCTCTGAACTGTCCCCCTGGTCATCTCCTCTACCGGGAACATATGTGGTATCCGTATAATCGTCATCATAATCCTCCTGGCCAGCTGCGCTTTCCTCAGACACCTCCTCAAGTGCACCAACTTCAGGTGGTCCACCATCATCCCCATCCACACACGTTACGTCCATACTATCGCCACCTAACTCAGACGTATGAGGTGGTGTACCTGCGCCTTCTTGTTGTTGTTGCAGTAGTGGCTGGGAATCAGTGATTTCACCACCACCACCAAATAACTCCTGCGAAGTGTCAAATGCAGCGGATGTGGTGCTTGTTGTAGCGCTGGTGGCTGCGGGAGATGAGGTGTTCTGTGTTAAATACTCAATCACCTCCTCACGATTTTGGGAAGTGATGGCACGTGCCTTCTTCTGAGCACTGTATTTTGGGGCAGGTCCGCATGAAATCACAGCAACACCACCTCGCACAGCCACAGACCTGCCGGTGCCTGGTGGCCTTCCTCTGGGTCTGCCTCTACCTCTTCCTCTACCTGGTTTGTCCATTTTGTCCATCTCGGGGGTATGCTAGCTATATGCAGTGAGGTGGGTTCTCACTCAACACAACAGGTAGTTAGATGCAGTGAGGTGGCCAGGTGGGTTCACACTCAACACAACAGGTAGTTAGATGCAGTGAGCTGGGTTCACTCAACAGTAAAGGTACTTAAGATGCAGTGAGGTGGGTTCTCACTCAACACAACAGGTAGTTAGATGCAGTGAGGTGGCCAGGTGGGTTCACACTCAACACAACAGGTAGTTAGATGCAGTGAGCTGGGTTCACTCAACAGTAAATGTACTTAAGATGCAGTGAGGTGGGTTCTCACTCAACACAACAGGTAGTTAGATGCAGTGAGGTGGCCAGGTGGGTTCACACTCAACACAACAGGTAATTAGATGCAGTGAGCTGGGTTCACTCAACAGTAAAGGTACTTAAGATGCAGTGAGGTGGGTTCTCACTCAACACAACAGGTAGTTAGATGCAGTGAGGTGGCCAGGTGGGTTCACACTCAACACAACAGGTAATTAGATGCAGTGAGCTGGGTTCACTCAACACAAGACTAGGTATATGCAGTGATGAGGTGGGTTAAGTAAACACAACAGGTACTGGGTAGTTAGATGCAGTGAGCTGGGTTCACTCAACAGTAAAGGTACTTAAGATGCAGTGAGGTGGGTTCTCACTCAACACAACAGGTAGTTAGATGCAGTGAGGTGGCCAGGTGGGTTCACACTCAACACAACAGGTAATTAGATGCAGTGAGCTGGGTTCACTCAACACAAGGCTAGGTATATGCAGTGATGAGGTGGGTTAAGTAAACACAACAGGTACTGGGTAGTTAGATGCAGTGAGCTGGGTTCACTCAACAGTAAAGGTACTTAAGATGCAGTGAGGTGGGTTCTCACTCAACACAACAGGTAGTTAGATGCAGTGAGGTGGCCAGGTGGGTTCACACTCAACACAACAGGTAGTTAGATGCAGTGAGCTGGGTTCACTCAACAGTAAAGGTACTTAAGATGCAGTGAGGTGGGTTCTCACTCAACTCAACAGGTAGTTAGATGCAGTGAGGTGGCCAGGTGGGTTCACACTCAACACAACAGGTAGTTAGATGCAGTGAGCTGGGTTCACTCAACACAACGCTAGGTATATGCAGTGATGATGTGGGTTAAGTAAACACAACAGGTACTGGGTAGTTAGATGCAGTGAGCTGGGTTCACTGAACAGTATACAGTAAAGGTACTTAAGATGCAGTGAGGTGGGTTCTCACTCAACACAACAGGTAGTTAGACTTAGATGCAGTGAGCTGGGTTCACTCAACACAACGCTAGGTATATGCAGTGATGAGGTGGGTTAAGTAAACACAACAGGTACTGGGTAGTTAGATGCAGTGAGCTGGGTTCACTCAACACAAAGCTAGGTATATGCAGTGATGAGGTGGGTTAAGTAAACACAACAGGTACTGGGGTATATGCAGTACTGGGTAGTATAATGTGCAGCTCCCTGTCACACACACAGGCAGTCAGTCACTGAATGTGCTGGGCTGCTGGCAGTGGCACACACACTATCAATTAGCAAGGCTGTGCATGCAACAAAAGTGTCAGAAAAAAAAAATGTACAGGTTGAGCTCTGAAAAGAGCTGTTGCTGGGTGCTTTAAAAGCAATATTAATCAGTCAGGAACAAGCAAAGCAGCCTAGAACCTAACTAATCTGTCCCTAAGAGAAAAAGTCTGCAGCAGCTGTCCCTTTCCTCTCTCTAGCAGGCACACGAGTGACTGTAATGGCCGCCGTAGGCTGCCTTATATAGGGGGGGGGGGGCTCCAGGGCTTACTGTAGCCTGAATGGCTACAATGTGCCTGCTGACTGTGATGCAGAGGGTCAAAGTTGACCCTCATAGTGCATTATGGGGCGAATCGAGCTTCTGGAAAAGTTCGCCTGGCGCAGGCGAACGCGAACCCCCAATGTTCGCCTGGAACCGTTCGCCGGCGAACCGTTCGGTACACCTCTATCAATCAGCTGTTTCATCTACTCTTTCATCCACAAAGCAGCCATCCAAAGCCTCTAAGTCTAAACGTAAAAGATCTAGGAAGGCTTCCCAGCGGAAAGATCCGTTGCCCATAGCAAACACAAATCAAGAGGTTATTTCTGTCAAGTCTGAAATGGGCAAAACCATGCAGTATGATAATGATGTTTATAATGCATCTGCTGATCAGTTTCCAGGTTTTTTGCCCCAATCCAAAGCTTATGTGGATCCTGCTATAGGTAGGATCGCACACTACATTAAAGCAGTTAAAAAATCTGTTCTTGTTCCTGAACTCCACCCCTATGAAGATTATCTGGATACTGGCCTGTTTGAACCCCCATTTGCTTCCTGGGATGTTGGGGCCTTGCTGGAGGAATTCGATTTTGATTGGAAAACCTTTTGCGATTTTTACATTGCAAAAAGCGGAGATGTCTTGAATGCTTGTCTTGATTCTATGTACCTTCTGATTGATTCCGATGAATGTGACAAGGATGATGTGGATCTGGTGATCTATGTATGGCAAACGATTTTGGATGAGTTGCACACACACCAACCAATTGATTCCAATAAAGAGACATCATTGTCGGATGATTGTTCCTGCCTTTCTGGGGTAAAGCATGAGAGTCTTGACTTTGTGCAATCTGAAATGAATGAGTATGCCGCTGTGGTTGATTCCTGTGCGAATCCTGGAGGATTCGCTCCTGACAGTGTGCGGTTTGAATCTGTGCGATCTGGTGCCTGTTTCTCGGATGTTCCTGCAGATTGTGATTGGCATAAGTCTGCCGGTTTCCTCAAGGATGTGTGGTATCCTTTGTCATTTAGAAACAGATCTTTGAGATCTTCCATCTGTGACCCTGCTATGGGGAAAGTTTCTAGACTGTGCAGCGTCAAAAGTAAAAATGTAAAAAAGTAAAAAAATTAATATGTCTAATAGAGTTTTTCCTGATGTTGTCGCTATTTCTACTGCAAATGCGCCTTTGTCTCACCCTGTTAACACCTGTGAGGGCCTGTGGCCTGATGACAGTTGCTTCAGTGTTTCTGTCCTAAACGCTTTGCAGTCTGCTCCGCAGATCGCAGAGATGTGCACTAGGGAAGCGTCAGTTTCACAACCTAAAGCGATCCTGGATTCGCAAATTTTGCGCTCTGTCTCCTCAGATTCGACATCGTTAGCCGAGTCTAAGAGTGAGACAGCACTTTTGTTTTGCGAATCTGACTCTGAAGCGTCTTGGCTGGGTCCAGAGAGGGTTTCTCTGAGTCTGCCCTGTACCATGAATAACAAAATGATGTCCAATCACACTGACATTTGGGAGTCCCTTTCTTGCTTTGAAGAAAGTTCTGACTCTCCACCCTGTACTCTGGATGAGTCAATATTGTCTTGTACAATATCTCCTGCCCTGCCCCTAGAGGCTCGTCTAGGTATTGCTGCTATTTTTACCTGTCTTTCTGCAGTTTTGGAGTTGCAAGCTAGTTTGACTGCTACGCAGAATTCTGGGTGCAGCGAGATTAAAGTTAGGGAGTCAGCGTGTGGTTCAGTGAATATTCCTGTATGTTCCACTCATGATGATGAAATTCAGTCTCAGTTTATGGTGGAACCTTCCCTGGGACATCTGCCCTGTTCTCAAAATAAAGTTCCAGTTTTGCCCTGTAACATGGATAGTACAGAATCCTTTTTAGAAAACTTGAAAAATGATATTCCTGAGGTCTTGTTTGATGTTCTGGAGGTCTCCGAGTTCCTCCCAAAGGGTGCAGAACTTGTAGGAGATGTCTCCTGCCCCCCAAGTCCTTCTGAGGGGTTACCCTCTTCCGTAGGCATTGCTGCCTTGCTGGCTACCTTTTCAGCTCTGATGGAGCTTCACTCATATGTAGTCAATGATGATATTATTGTCACAGAAATTTCTGAATTTGTATCCGAGTCTTCTTTTGAAAATCCAGTGCCTGTGACCTCCACTCATGATGATTCTCTGTCCGGTACTGGTTTTGGTCTTGTCGTGCTGGACTCTGAGGTTGGCAGTTCCCCGACATGTCCTGAGGTTTCTCCTGTGCTGGTGTACCCCAGTGTGCTCTGTGACCCAGAAAGCCCAAGTGTGCCTCGGTTACCAGCGTACTCAGATGCTTCCTCGGTGGAGACATGCTCTGATATGGCCTGCCTGCTTGCATGCCCAGAAGTGGTCCCTGAAAGTCTTGATCTTGATGGGTGTCCTCGTAATTCTGAATCCGGAATTGTCATTGGTTCCATTGGGGTTCTTGGTAATTCTCCATGTGAGCCTGGTGATTGTTCTGCCCTCTTGGGATCTCTGTGGAGCTTCAAAAGGTTCTGGGAGATTCCGAGAGAAATTTTGCTTGGTACACTGGATAAGATCAACGGTGGCTTTTGTGTTGTAAGGGACACTTCGAACAGGTATTGTGGCAGGTTTGGTATTTTCGGACGCTCCTTGGAAGGTGGTGGGTTTTGTCTGGAGGGTGTCGATGGCTTCTTCTCTGGCGTTCACAGTCCTGATGGGTGTTATACTGAGACTGGTAGTACTGATGGGCATGTTTCGGTGGCTTCTGTTTCCGATGAGGTCGGTTTCGGGTGGACTGACTCTGGAATTGGACCTTGTCGGGCTGCCCCGACCTTCATGAGTCTTCAGTTTGAGGCTGTTGCTAATAGCAGTTTTGAGGGTCGTCTGGAATTCGACCCTGGAGGGGGCTGGGTACTGTGATGATTTGCTCAGCTGCCTGTGCAGGCGGGCAGCCCTTTGACCATTGTGTAGGTTTGCATGCTGCCGGACTCTGGAAAGAAGAGTTTCTGTCAGTTTTGCAGCTTGTGCTTGCAGAGGAATTTGCATACGTTGTCATGCAAATTGCCTGGCCACATTCATTGGAGGCGTGTACTATAAGTACTATGTCTTTCCAGCAATGCTTCGCTGGACATTTCCTTTCCATGGTCTGTTCCTGATGGACACTGCTGGAGTGTCAGCCATTGCTATCTAGTATAGTTAATTCCTGGGGGTTGCTTTAGGCTCCCCTTCTAGCCCAGTCAGGTTGTATTATCTGTATTGCCTGTTCTGTCTTGTCTTGCCTGTTGCCATTGTCCTGCCCCAAAGGTGGTCGACAGGAAATGGTTCTGATCTCTGTTCTTGGAGTATAGCTGGTGCAGCGGTTGCTACCAGCTATCTCTTCTGTTCTGTCTCCTGGGATCGCGCTAGCTACTTTTCGCTAGCGCTGGGGATCCTTCTGTTCTGTCTTCTGGGATCGCGCTAGCTACTTTTCGCTAGCGCTGGGGATCCTTCTGTTCTGCTACTCTGTACCTGGATCACGCTGGCCACTTTTCGCTAGTGCTGTGGATCCTATCTCTCGTTTGTCCCTGTTTTCGTGTGTCTGTCTTGTCCGCTACGCTTGCTGCAGGCTCGGTGAGGTAACCGTTAAGCAAGCGCTCGCGTCCTCTGTTTCATGTTTGTCTGTTAATGGTTAGTTAGGCGTGCTTGTCTCTATTGTGCTTATCACGTGGAGATCGCGCATAACCGCGTGCACTGTTGCGAATGAGTGCGGTGTTCGCGGTTAGCTAGCGTTTATTATTTTCTGTATCTCCTTATTGTATTATTTGCTGTGCCTTTGCTACCCTCGTATTCTATTCTGATCTGCCTTGTGTCACGTCTGGCGATCGCACCTCTCGCGATCGCGTTCCTATTTCATATCTGCTGTTGTGTGTGCACGGTCGCGGAGTGGCGACTGGATTGGCGCACACACATACAACCTGTCCCTTTGCTCAATCTCATTCGCAATCGCCTCTCTTGCGATTGCGTTCTGCGCTTCGTACAATTCCTGTCTGGCACTTGTGGAGGTACAGAGGATTGGTTCCTCTGCACTCCCCAGCGCCATCTGCCGACAGGAATGCGTAGCACCTTTTGCTGGGTGCCTGCAAATATACGCATGTGGAGGATTTCCGCGGTGTCAGCGCACGCGTTGTGCGCTGATCACGGAGAAAGTTCCACAATCGTTACAAGCATTCTTTCACCAATATTGCCTTTTATTTTCAATTTTACAACATTATCACAGCAGCAGTGATACATTAAAGAATACAAAATCTTGGCAAGTTATTACAAGTTAACATGAAAACATCCACTTATGAAATACCATTATATATGCCTTTGGTACAATATGTAATGTTCAAAACCCCAGAAGTTGTGTTAAACTATTAACCTCAACAAATCTACTCAGGTTCCAGATGTAACAGGATAAATTTACAAGTGTGATCATATACAGCAGTGTTTCTCAACATTTTATTGGTATGTACCCCTTTTAAAACCCTGAATTCACCAAGTACCCCCTAGCATAGTAAACATTATCACAAGTACCCCTTGACAAATATATATTCAATTATAGTACATGATAATTGGTCCCAAACAATTTCCAAGCCTTAACTATAGCTTTTAACTATCTAAAATACTATTTTGGTGTTGTTTTTATATAAGATTTATCATTTTTTTTAAAACTCAATTTGTTATTCTTGGTTAAGTATATTAAACCCGAGTACCCCCTGGAACCATCAGAAGTACCCCCTGGGGTACACGTACCACACGTTGAGAAAGTAGGATATACAGTATAACCTCATGATAAACTATATAGTAGTAAACAACGTCTCCTGGCCCCAGCCAATATCCATAATAAGTCTATGGGAGCAATTCCTTGTATAGTAAACTCTGACATAATAAATCTTCTGTTATAGTAAACATTTTTTGGCCCCTACATGATGCTGACTCTCGATATAGTAAACAGTGGGCAGTGCGTGAGTCATGTCAGTGAGAAACCCATGGTCTGGTGCTCTCTTTAGGCTGGTTAAAAGCGAGTTGATGCCTGATAACAGTAAGACAAGAAGAATGGCACCAGCGCTCATACAGAACTGTACAAATAAGCAGCCTGGGGAAAATGAGGAATAATGTGAACTTAAGAGGATGCAGTGTTCAACCTTCCACTCTGCAATAGTCAAAAGTATTGTCACATCCCTCTCATAGGATTGTATGCACTCCTGGACATCTCTGCTCCACACACTACCAAGGAGGGTCATTGCTAACAAGGGAAGAGTACAGGCTACTTTCATTTGTAGTGCAGATCAGCGCAGACCTACTTGCTGCAAAACTAAAGGCAAGTACGCACAGATAGAAGTCTTTGGAAAAGGAAAGATCAGACCAGTTTTACCCCCTTCCATGTAGTATGAGTGCCAAACTCTACACAGTCTATTCTATTGGCCTGAACTCCCCATCAGACAGAAATCTTTGCACGTGTACAGCATCTTGCAAAAGATCTGTTCCTGCAAAATGCATTCATGGCCTGATATTTGCAGATCTCATGCACACCTTATTTAACAGACATTCATCTGAAGATCAGACAATTATCTGCAGATTCATCCTGGTGGATCTGATCTACAGATACATTTCCATTAAACAATGTGTGTATATGAGATCTGCAGATATAGGCTATGAATGCATTTTGCAGGAACTGATCTTTTGCAGATACTGATCTGTGTGTGCAGCATCTCGCAAAGATTTTTATCTGATGGGGAGTTCAGCTCAATAGAATAGACTGCAGGTATGGCTCTCATACTACATGGAAGGGGGTAAAATTGGTCTGTGATCTTTCATTTTCCAAAGACTTATCTGATGTGTGTACCCACCTTATTAGTGGAGAGGTAAGTGCCAAGTCACGCTTCCATCTGAAAATGGCGCCTGTGAATAATGGCGCACAGTGTTGCCGCTAATCCGTTTGCCGCTTATCGCTATTTAACGTTAAAGCCTTATTGTTATTTAGCGTTAAAGCCTTATCGTTATTTAGCGTTAACACACAGAACCCTCTCTGTACCTATCCCTAACCCATAAACCCCCCCTGGTGGTGCCTAACCCTAGCCACCCCCTGGTGGTGCCTAACCCTAACCACCCCCTGGTGGTGTATACTGTATACCTAACCCTACTATCGCACAGAACCCTCCCTGTACCTATCCCTAACCCTAAGACCCCCCTGGTCGTGCCTAACCCTAACCACCCCCCTGGTGGTGCCTAACCCTAAGACCCCCCTGGTGGTGCCTAACCCTAACCACCCCCCTGGTGGTGCCTAACCCTAAGACCCCCCCTGGTGGTGCCTAACCCTAAGACCCCCCCAGTGCCTAACCCTAACCTTGACAGTGTTACATTAAATCCATTCACCGTTTTGCAGTTAAATAACGTCTGCAGTTTGGCTTATGTAGGGCGCTATTGATAAATAACGTTAGTGTGTGCCACTATTGATAAATAACGTTAGTGTGTGCCGTTTTTCTTCTTTTTTCCCTGTGCGCCATTATTATGTAGTACTAACGATAAATAGCGATAAGCGTATCTTTTTAATGCGGTGCCATTTTTATGCATAGGCGCTGTGCGCCATTATTCACTGATCCCCCAAGTCACACCTGCAGAGGTATGGTAGCCACTTGCATTGAAGATGGGTGTGGTTCATGATTGGCTCAAGTGTTATGGTGTGTACACACTTGAAAGTTAAATGAAAGATCTCATACTACATGGAAGGTGGTAAAATTGGTCTGAGAGCCATACTCTACACAGTCTATTCTATGGAGCTGAACTCCCCATCAGATAAAAACTCTTTGCAAGATGCTGTACACAAAGATGCTGTACACATTCAAAAGATCAGTATCTGCAAAAGATCTGTTCCTGCAAAAGATCCGTTCCTGCAAAATGCATTCATAGTATATGATATCTGCAGATCCTCATACACACCTTGTTTAACAGACATTCATCTGCAGACCAGATTCACCAGGATGGATTTTTAGATCTGCAGATGATTGTCTGATCTGCAGATGAATGTCAGTTAAACAAGTTGTGTATGATGATCTGCAGATATCAGACTATGAATGCAATTTGCAGGAACGGATCTTTGGCAGGAACAGATCTTTTGCAGATACTGATTTTTTTGTGTCTGTACAGCATCTTTGTGTGCAGCATCTTGCAAAGATTTTTTTCTGATGGGGAGTTCAGCTCCATAGAATAGACTGTGTAGGTATGGCTCTCATACTACATGGAAGGGGTTAAAATTGGTCTGTGATCTTTTTCAAAAGACTATGGTCTGATGTGTGTATGTGCGTCAGCTGCACTGCTGCAAGCCTGCAAAAACAAGGTAGACATTACATTGCTGCAGCCTGCAGATGCCTGAGATATACAGGTAGTAGGACATTCGACTATGGTAGGATTAGATTGTGAGCAGTTCTGAGGATAAGCCAGTGACATGACTATGGAGTCTGTAAAGTGCTGCAAGAGGTGTCAGCGCTATATAAATACATAATAGTAAGATGGTAGGACATTAGATTATGACTATGGTAGGATTAGATTATGAGGACCTCTGAGGACAGTCAGTGACATGACTATGGAGTCTGTAATGTGCTGCAAGAGGTGTCAGCGCTATATAAATACATAATAGTAAGATGGTAGGACATTAGATTATGACTGTGGTAGGTTTAGATTGTGAGCAGCTCTGAGGATAAGCCAGTGACATGACTATGGAGTCTGTAAAGTGCTGCAAGAGGTGTCAGTGCTATATAAATATATAATAGTAAGATGGTAGGACATTATGACTGTGGTAAGAGTCTCAGCTCCCGTATAGGACACTCACCTAATGTCGTGGGCAGCTTCTCCTGGCAGCAGACCAAAGCCTGTGGGGAGGCGGCGGTTTGTCTCTGGCAATCTGATGGCGGTGTTACTGCGTGCGTCAGCTGCACTGCTGCAAGCCTGCAAAAACAACAAGGTAGACATTACATTGCTGCAGCCTGCAGATGCCTGAGATATACAGGTAGTAGGGCATTTGACTATGGTAGGATTAGATTGTGAGCAGCTCTGAGGATAAGCCAGTGACATGACTATGGAGTCTGTAAAGTGCTGCAAGAGGTGTCAGCGCTATATAAATACATAATAGTAAGATGGTAGGACATTACATTATGACTGTGGTAGGATTAGATTGTGAACACCTCTGAGGATAGGCCAGTGATATGACTATGGAGTCTGTAAAGTGCTGCAAGAGGTGTCAGCGCTATATAAATACATAATAGTAAGATGGTAGGACATTACATTATGACTGTGCTAGAATTAGATTGTAGGCACCTCTGAGGATAGGCCAGTGACATGACCATGGAGTCTAAAGTGCTGCAAGAGGTGTCAGCGCTATATAAATACATAATAGTAAGATGGTAGGACATTAGATTATGACAGTGGTAGGATTAGATTGTAGGCACCTCTGAGGATAGGCAGGGACAGGAATAGGTGTACTCTGTAAAGTGCTGCTAAAGTCTTATCCACCATTACCATCCCCCACAACAACTTCCTGTCCCTGGGGGCCTCATGTGTCATTGCCAGCACCACACCAACCGACCCCCACAACACAGTCTGGTCAGTCACGCCCCAAAACACACACACCATGTCATCCAATCCCCTACTCACCCACCACAAGTTCACAACAACTTCTACTGTCCCTGGGGGTCTCCTTGTGCATAATTTGCTGCCAGCGCCGCACCAACCCCTGACAACACAGCTATCCCTAGGCTGGACCTCATCCCTGTGAGTAAATTGGCACCAGCTAGGCCAATCCCCCCACTAACACACTGCATTGTGTGCCACTGCCTGAGACTGCCCAATGTGCCCATCATCCACCACCCATGGCTGGCAGGCAGACTCACAGCAGGCACACACCACAGCCAGACAGCAACTCCCCCCAGTTGCCCACACACTGACCTATCATCTCCTCTCTGAGTCCTGCGGCTGCCTCTCTGGCATCCAAAATCCAGGCCACACCAATCGACTCCAGTCCAGGCCACACAATCTGGTGTTCCCTCTGTCCTCACTCAGTGACAGTCTCCTGGGCTGAGTCTCCTCCCCTTCCCCACACACAAAGTCCCACCATGTATACAGTGCAGCCAGGCTGGTCTGGTGATTCCCCTCTCTCTCACACTCGGTGACAGTCTCCTGGGCTGAGTCTCCTCCCCTCCCCCACACAAAGTCTCACCGTGGGTGCAGTGCAGCCAGGCCGGTCTGGTGATCTCATCATCCCTCTCCTCACACTCGGTGTGACCGTCTCCTGAGCTCGCCTCTCCTCACTCTCCTGAGCTGAGCAAGTCTCCTCCCCCCTCCCCGTCCAAACACACAAAGAGCCCACCATGCGTGCAGCTGACTCGAGTCTGCACTGGCAGCGTGGCAGCAGGAGACAGGTCTTGACGGGCGACAGGTCAGAGCAGACCGTCAGACAGACTCACAGTGTGTGTGTGTGGCTGCGTGCAGCAAGCGGCTGCCTCGGCTCTCCTCTCCCTCAGAGTCCACTCAGAGGCCAGGCGTTTCCCCTGCGGGCTGCATCTTCAGCCAGGCCTCTGTCTGGCGCCGGACAGCATACACCGCTGATTAGAGTTGGGCCGAACCTCCGATTTTAGGTTCGCGAACCGGGTTCGCGAACTTCCGCGGAAGGTTCGGTTCGCGTTAAAGTTCGCGAACCGCAATAGACTTCAATGGGGATGCGAACTTTGAAAAAAAAAAATAATTATGCTGGCCACAAAAGTGATGGAAAAGATGTTTCAAGGGATCTAACACCTGGAGGGGGGCATGGCGGAGTGGGATATACGCCAAAAGTCCCCAGGAAAAATCTGGATTTGACGCAAAGCAGCGTTTTAAGGACATAAATCATATTGAATGCTAAATGACAGGCCTAAAGTGCTTTAAAACATCTTGCATGTGTATACATCAATCAGGTAGTGTAATTAAGGTACTGCTTCACACTGACACACCAAACTGTTCACTGAACAGAACAGGTATGCAGTGGCGGGTTCACTAAACAGGTATACAGTGGCGGGTCCACTGAACAGAACAGGTATGCAGTGGTGGGTCCACTGAACAGAACAGGTATGCAGTGGTGGGTTCACAGAACAGGTATGCAGTGGTGGGTTCACAGAACAGGTATGCAGTGGCAGGATCACTGAACAGGTATGCAGTGGTGGGTGGGTTCACAGAACAGGTATGCAGTGGCAGGATCACAGAACAGGTATGCAGTGGTGGGTGGGTTCACAGAACAGGAATGCAGTGGCAGGATCACTGAACAGGTATGCAGTGGTGGGTGGGTTCACAGAACAGGTATGCAGTGGTGGGTTCACAGAACAGGTATGCAGTGGCAGGATCACTGAACAGGTATGCAGTGGTGGGGGGGTTCACAGAACAGGTATGCAGTGGCAGGATCACAGAACAGGTATGCAGTGGTGGGTTCACAGAACAGGTATGCAGTGGCAGGATCACTGAACAGGTATGCAGTGGTGGGTGGGTTCACAGAACAGGAATACAGTGGCAGGATCACTGAACAGGTATGCAGTGGTGGGTGGGTTCACAGAACAGGTATGCAGTGGCAGGATCACTGAACAGGTATGCAGCCAGGAAAAGCTAAGCCTAACTAATCTTTCCCTATGAGAGACAGACAGCAGCTCGCCCTACTCTCTCTAATGCAGGCACACGAGTGGCCGTAATGGCCGCCGCTGCCTGCCTTATATAAGGGGGGTGGGGCTCCAGGGGCTAGTGTAGCCTAATTGGCTACACTGGGCCTGCTGACTGTGATATAGAGGGTCAAAGTTGACCCTCATAGTGCATTGTGGGGCGAACCGAACTTCCGGAAACGTTCGCCTGCGGGAGGCGAACGCGAACCACCGAAGTTCGCCGGGAACCGTTCGCCGGCGAACCGTTCGGCCCATCTCTACCGCTGATGCAGTGTGGTCGGAGGCTTGTCACAAGATTGATGATGATGCTGCCTCTTCTTATAGGCCTCCGGACCGCACCGCACGGCTAGCGTGATTACGTCAGGAAAATCTAATTGGCGAAGGCCTGGCCTCCGGATAGGAGAGAGTGGGGGCCCTCTGGTCATGTGACTGTGACGTCACATCCAGTGGCGTAGCTAAGGAGCTGTGGGCCCCGGTGCAAGTTTTACATGGGGCCCCCCAAGCACTCTATACATAACAATTGATATGGCGCACCAAAACCTGCCAAGGACAACTCCAGTGTCAGAATTGCAAGAAGGGTATGGGGAACTATTTGTTAGTGATCACTACTATTCAAAGCATCTATAGAAGTGTTTATTACCAGCACAGGACCAATAGAGAGCTAATACTGTGATAGAGGGTGGACCCTTCGGGGCCCCTCTGGTCCAAGGGCCCCTATGCGGTCGCTACCTCTGCACCCCCTATTGCTACGCCCCTGGTCACATCTCTTAAAGGAGGCCCACCGAACCTTACGTCAGTGGTTCGGTGGGTCAGTCTGAGGCTGGCTATAATTTTTTTTTTTTAATTCTTTTTATTTGCGACAGCAAGGGGAATATACAAGTCAAAAACTTCTGTAATATTGTCAGGACAATCATAGATTTACAGATTAGACATCCACTTCAAATAGCATAAATATGAAGATTACAATTTTAAATGTCTGGTATATATCTTTTACTCCATAAATTGTCTTGCACCTGTGTTATAAACCGATTATAGGCAGGTCCCTCGGCTTGTCGAGGGCTTCATAACCTGTCTATAGAGTCTTTTCCTGCTGTCACATTATAATTACAACTTTCTAGCATAATATAGTACAGATTCTATGGCTTAAGGCCTACTGCGGTTGATATTTTTATTTTCTCTACAAAGAAAAAGCAAATTTAAACTCCTAATTAAAATAAAATAAAATAAAAATAAAAATAAAATAAAATTTCAAACTCCTGCCTCTCCTCCCCCTTTCCCCTCAACCTAACAGAGTGTAGTGCTAGTGTATTAACATGTTTAACAAGAGCCTTTTCTGTTCCTCTCATTGATTTATATTTCCAAACGGCCCAGGTAACCCCCAATCTTGCCCTTTAGATACCAAGATGTATCTTCAAAAGTTTTCATTAGGTTAACAATTTGGTTTCTCGTGAATGAGCACTCAATATAGGTTTGCCAGGTTTTGAAAAACCTTGAAACTGTTGTTGCCTTCATCACTTCCATCGACAGTCTCTCCAGATGCAGAATATGTGTGAGAATTTGTTTTAAATCCCCTACTGTAGGTGCTTTAGGTTCTAACCACTTTTTCATAACTGCCTTTTTGGCTGCTAAGAGTAGATGTTCCCATCTCGTAATCTGAGGATTATCTTCATTCAGAGGCCCGTCAATGATATGAAAAAGGCAAAACAGTGGATCTATTGCCCTTGTTTTTTGGGTGATCTCCCGAGAAAAGACCAGAGCATCCTTCCAAAATCCCTGGATTGCAGAACAAAGCCACAGCATATGATTTAGGGCAGGTGTTGAGTCACCACATTTAGGGCACACCGTCGATGTGTCTTGTCCAGCATGTCTATATGGACCCTTTATGGGGATGTATGCCCTATACACTGTTTTAAAATACATTTCCCTCCATTCCTCTCCCACAATGGCTGTTCTGACTGCTAGCCAACCCTCCTTTAGAAGGTCTATCATTTTATCCTTAGGAATTTCAAACAAGTCAGCCCATCTATGAATTTGTTGAAAAAGATTTTTCTTCTCTGGGTGGGATTCCCTGAATTGTGTATAAATCCATGACAGAGATTGTTTATATTTTAAATTGCCTATTAAATTACTAAAACCTGCATGTGATTTGACCGCCCCTGTTCCTCCTGACCTTTGCATAATATATCCCCTCATTTGGCCATAGTAAAAACCGTGGTTTGAAAGGATTTCTTTAGTCGACAGGGCCTCTTCCCAGCCGAGGACCTTAGCTTCTTTGTCCAAGAAATCACCCACTGAGTGTAATCCCATGTTTGCCCACAGATCATAAACTGCATGCATGTCCCCGGGCGGGAAGCTAGGGTTTCCCTTTAGAGGAGCTAGTGGGGAGAGGTAAATCTGAAGATTAAATCGCTTTCTAGACTCCCTCCATGTTATGAGTGTATCTCTTATCAATATATTATTTTTTATTTGTTTAGCTAATTTGCTTAAGGGGGTATGGAGAATCCCCAGGAAGGAGTATAGGGTCACTATTTCTTTTTCCAGCTGTGTTGGTGTGTAAAAAGAGGTATCTCCCACCCAATCCCTAATGTGTCTAAGTAGCGCTGAAAGATTATAGGAACGGATGTCTGGAAAATTGAGTCCCAATTTGGGGATAGTTTCTTTTAATTTCAGTAGGGCTATTCTGGGTTTCCCCGATTTCCATAGAAACTTTGTAAAAGCTGATTCCAGTCTAGCTATGTCTTTATGTTTTAACAAAATGGGTATTGTCTGGAGGGGGTATAGGAGCCTGGCTACACTGAACATTTTGATCAGATGTATCTTTCCTGATAAGGATAAGATTAATTTTTCCCATCCCTGGAGTTCTTTTATAATCTGTTGAATTAAAGGAGTGTAGTTTAAATTGTATAGTTGGTCTGTCTGTCTGGGGAGCCTGATCCCTAGATATGTGATGAAGGACTGATTATGTCGAATGCCTAATTTCATTAACTGGGGATGCTGTCGTCTGGCTTCTATGTTAGAAAAGAATAAGAGATCGCTTTTGTGTGAGTTTATTACAAACCTAGAACAAAATCCAAAGTCCTCAATATGAGACATTGTCCTTTGGATATCCCTCTCAGGGTCTGACATGCAGAGCAAGATGTCATCGGCAAACAGCATGGTGGAGAGTTTAGTTTTCCCTATAGATATCCCCTCAAATATCCTAAACTGGAGAAGGGAGCGCGACAGGGGTTCCAGTGCTAAGTTGAATAATAATGGTGATAAAGGACATCCCTGCCGCACTCCCCTCCCCAGTGCGAAAGGCAAGCCCACATCCCCAGAGGTGACCACTCGTGCTCGGGGACTAGCATGCATTAGTTTTATATAAGATATAAAGTTCCCCTGGAATCCAAACCTCCCCAGAGACCGCATCAACCATGACCATTCTATGCTGTCGAAGGCCTTCTCGGCGTCAAGAGCCAAGAAGGCCTCCGACAGCCTGGTCCCCTGTCCCAGCCTGTGGTTCTCCAGAAGCAACAGTGCTTTTCTAATATTTGTTACTGCACTACGTTGTTTCACAAAGCCAACTTGTGAGTCACTGATTAAAGATGGTAGGAAATCTGACAACCTGTCGGCCAGTATCTTTGAGATTATCTTAAAATCTATATTTAATAGAGAAATTGGTCTAAATGATGCTGGGTCTAGAGCATCTTTTCCTGGCTTGGGGAGGAGTTTGATAAACGCTTCATCAGCCGTAGGAAGAGGGCTGTGTTTTTTATACATATAATTATATAGAGTAGTCAGCTTCTCTCCCAATTCAGTTTTCAGGATCTTATAAAATTCTGGAGATAGGCCATCAGGCCCTGGAGCTTTTCCCAGTTTTAAATTTTTTATAGCATTGTTTACTTCTCCCAGTGTAATGTCTGAATTTAGGAACTCCAAGTTCTCCTCAGAGATTGTGGGGAGTTTAATTTTTTCCAAGAATTTGTTCTGAGCTTCCGTGGACCTTGGACGAGGGGTATATAGATTTTTATAGAAATCATGAAAGATACTGGAGATTTCACATGGTTTCTGTACTGTAAAGCCTTTAGCATTTCTCAACTGTGAGATCATAACCGGTGAGAATCTAGCTCTTGTCATGTTAGCCAGCAATTTTCCAGACTTATTTCCCCATTTAAAAAACTTTGCAGAACCTGAGGATCTATAGGTTGAATCATATCGTTCTAGGTATATATCGCAATTTTTTTTATCTTCCATCCATTTCTCTCTGTTTAGGTCAGATGGATCCTTGATATATAATAGATATGATTGTCTTGCTTTTACACTAGATGACATGTAGTGCTCCAGGGTTTTTTTTCTATACGCTGCAGAATAGGCTATAATTTGACCCCTTAGTACTGCCTTAGCCGTCTCCCAAAAGAGGACTGGCTGGGACAGGTGTTGTTTGTTATTATATTTATAGTCTTCCCACCACATAACCAGGTCTTTAGAGAATTGCTCGTCTTTATATAGATAAGATGGAAAGCGCCATGTGCCTGTCCCTCTCCTTGGGCTGAGATGTAACTTTGCTACCACAGGTGCGTGGTCCGATATGACCATTGCTTTTATATCTATCTGCTGTAGAGAGGTAACTAAATTTTGTGAGAGTAATATTAGGTCAATGCGAGAATGGGAGGAGTGTACATGGGAGAAATACGTGAAATCTCTGTCTAGGGGGTGTAAGTGGCGCCATCCATCGATTAAGGCTGTTGTTGATAAAAATAAATTTAATGCACCATCTTGGGGATTAGGTCTATGATTTGTAGAGTTATGAGTCTGTCTATCTTCTGGCGGGGACACCACTGCGTTAAAATCCCCTAAGATTAGACATTTAGTGTGTTCTGCTTTTGACATCACATCTGCAGCCAGCCTTCTAAAGAAGCTGCCGTTATTGCTATTCGGAGCGTATATACCCCAGAGCACTACATTGGTTGTCCCTTCCCTAAATTCGACTCTGACCCACCTACCTTCCTTTTCATCAACCTCAGTGGATATAATCTGACCCTTGAAAGATTTTCCCAACAGCAGTAAGACCCCTGCTTTCCTCCCTTGTGCTGGAGCACCTATCACCTGATGTACCCACATTTTAGACATCAGCTCAAACTCATGTGACCTGAGGTGTGATTCCTGCAATACTGCGATCTCAACCTTCAGTTTACCCAGGTGTCGCAGGATCTGAGACCTCTTTTGCGGGGTTCTTAGGCCTCTAACATTCCATGTGGTGATTATCAGCTATACCAAAATAATTTTGAATAATTCTCGTATATCTTATGACATTATATAGGTGGAGCATCCACTGTCCCAGCAGCAGTGGGCGCACCTTTAACACTTGAGAGGAACTGAGTTTCACCAGCTGATTCTGCTATAGGGGTGGGGGAGAGAGAGCAGGAAATCCTATTCCTATTAAACCCTAACATCAAAAAAACATTAGTAAGAAAAATAACAGAAACTAAACCAAAAAAGAAAACTAATAAAATCACTAGATTTCGTTTTCCCTTCACTTCTAGCCCTATCCGGGTACATTCAAGGGAAAAAGTTCCTAACTCTACAGAAAAGTGGAGGAATCTGAAGGATCTTAGATCCCACTTCCCCCCTGCTGTGTTCCATTTTTCAGTTTCCCAATACACCTTTAAATGACCTTCTGACTTCCTTTTTTCTGCAGGAGTGCTATCTTCAGTATATGGGTTAACATTAGTTAATGTCAATGAGCCACCATATATTGATAACTGTAGTAGTATTAATTGAAAAATAAAATAGAGCCCCAAATAATACTCTTTTTCCGGGATCACCCTCGCGTTTAGAATTGCGTAGGGCTCCCAGAAACATGTTAGACTGTATAGCCATATCCCACCCGCTATATTAAGATGTTCATCTTAAAGTCTAATACTTATACGCTCCAGCTACCGAGCAGAGTCCATGTCTTTATGGATGTAACACATAGCTGGAGTGTAAATTGGATCAAAGTTAAGACATTTCAGATTTGTTAATTTCTATCCCCCCTATTTTGAACGTCCATTATGGCAGTTCTTTATCTTGCTAACGCACTGAACAATAGTTACTCGTCCCATGTTGAAGAATCCTGGCTCTGGGTTAGATCTCTTGTCTTCTCCGGGGAAGGTGTTGTCGACTTATTCTCCTGTGATCGCCTAAGTTCAGAAGGGGCAATGGGAGACGCTTGTCTTGGTGATAAAGGAGTGTCCAGATATCTTTGGGCCTCGGAAGGCGATGTAAACGCTACCGGTTTTCCTTCATCTTGGTATATTACCAATGTGGCTGGATAGTTCAGTGCGAATTTAAGTTTGCGGCGTATCAGCGCCTGACAAATCAGGTTGAAAGATTTGCGGACTCTGTTGACTTCGGCGGAATAGTCCGCGAAGAGTAGCAGTCTTTGATTGTTAATCACCAGCTCTTTATGCTTTCTGTACGCCTGCATTATGAGGACCTTCTCTGAGTAGTCCAGGTAGCGTGCAATTGTAGGACGAGGTGATTTCCTCTCTGTACGTAATGGGCCTATACGATGCGCTCTTTCCACTTTAAACACAGTGTCCAGACCCAGTGCCCTTGGAATCTCATTTGAACATATATAGGCTAGATCTACAGGTTTAACTGATTCCGGGATCCCTATTATCCTAAGATTGTTCCGGCGGGAACGATTTTCCAAATCGTCAAGTTTATCAAAAATAATCACTTGCCTGGCATTAGTATGATGAGCCAATTTTGAAGTTTCCTCCGCCTTGTCCTCCAACGAGCTAATCCTGGCCTCGGCCTGTTGGATTCTGACTGTCTGGGAGGATATTTCATCTTGGATTCCTCTTAGCTGCCTCTCGATCACCTCCGTTATAGTTGCAGTCAGCTCTGGTTTTAAGAGTTTAACTACTTCCATTGCCAGAGAGTTGTAGTCAATTATTTGCTGGGATGCCGATTGTGTTTCAGGCTCTGGCTCTGAGACCTCGTTATCTGGCTCAGACGCTGCACTCGCCGCCATCTTGGGTGCGGTCGCCTTAGGGCCTGTTTTAGAAGTCTTTCGCGCTGTTTTGTCTCGTGGTGCCCGGAGGACGTAGCGGTCCATGGTTTGATTCTCCTGTGGTTCCGCCATAGGTTCGGCGATGTTCGCTATTTTAATTCAGCTGCGGGGGGCAGGATGTTTAAGCGGGCGGGACGTAGCTCTCAGCCTATGCTTCCATCTCCCACGGCGCCGGAACCGGAAGTCGGCTGGCTATAATTACTAGGTAATGTCCAGTGATGTTGAATCAGGGATTTTATCTGATTGCCAACTGAAGTCGGGAAGGAATTCTTTCCCTTTTGGGGCTAATTGGACCATGCCTTGTAAGGGTTTTTCACCTTCCTCTGGATCAGCAGGGATATGTGAGGGAGCAGGCTGGTGGTGTACTTTTTCTGGATGAACTTGATGGACAAATGTCTTTTTTCAACCCAAATAACTATGTAATACATGAAAATGTATCTAATTAAATTCAAAATTGCATTTGTACCAAAACAAAAAAAAACTCAAAAAACATGATTTTCCTGCATTCCCACTGACGTGCATTAAATGTGAATCACACATCACACTTGAAAAAGCAAACCTGCAGCATGATTTACCAATACAGAGCAAACACACAATTCATTAAAAAAACCTGAAAATTAAAATAAATCAGCAAAATCACAACAGCCCACAATGGACACAAATTCTGATGAGACCTTGTTAATGGGGCCTAATCGTGAAAGTGAATGGGGCCTAAAAGTCAGATTGGTGAGAGTATACATTTCCTTTAAGGCTGGGCACACTGCCTCAATTGTAATGAATTTTTATTGGCAGCCTAAGTCTCCACAATTGTTCTGCATTTGTTTGCGCCTTTGTTATGAAAAAAAAAAAAAACCTGTTTTCATTCATCTATTTTTCACTTGCCACAAGCAATCCTAATTCTACTGTATTTTCCCAAAATTTATGAAACAGTAGGAAAACCAATTTCCAAAAGTAAAAATTAATTGTTTTTATTGGACATTCAAAAATACTTTTGGCACTGGCTTAGTCATTACACAAATACAAGTTGATAGATATCTATCTATCTATCTATCTATCTATCTATCTATCTATCTATATATATATATATATATATATATATGTATAATTTTTTTTTTTTTTTTACAAAACCCCATAGAAAGGTATATTGCCAATAATACTGTAATTTACTTCCATGTCCCTGTTTTAGTTTTCTCTTAGAGATGTTTCCACACCTTATCAATAAAACAGTTTTCCCGCTGCCAACAAGCAAAACGTGCACAGAATAGGTTGTTCTTTTAATTTATTTAGAGGACTGGAAAGGCTCTATGGCATCCAGAGCATTACATAGGGTAGGTTTAGAACCAAAAGTTAATTTTTCACATCAGATTCCCTCTAAGAAGTTTACTCGCCTCTTGCTGTGATGCATTGCATTTTTTGTTAAAATAGCACATTTTGAAATTATTTTATCTATTCCACTGTAGTTAGTTGAAATACAGTGAACAGGAAATGACCGTTATGATCACAGAATGTTTAAATAGGTGTTCCAAAGCTCCACTGGGAGTGCTTGTACTACCTTGCAGCTTTGTTGATAGACAGCACAGAAAATGAGTGTCTCTGTACGTTATGTGACCTATTTTTAGCTTCAGCAGTCCTTTGAAAAGGTCACTTGCCTGTTCAGAAACATTTTAGTATTGTTCTTGTACTGCATAGCCATCTCTCACATATAATACAAATGTCATGTTTTTGTCATTCGACAAAACACACAACCTCTCATGCTGAAAAAAAGATTAGCACACCTTATTGACAACGTAAATAGAAATCTTTGGTAGAGATGTGCTTTAAAAGAGAAACAAAAAAGTTGCTGCTTCCAAGGACGTGGAATAGTGAGTCTTTTAAATTCAAATCCTGAATTACAATTTAGTGCCTATATTATTTGCTGATATGCAATAACAAGTTCTGCTTTGTTTATTGCAACTGGGAGAAGAAGATAGCCAATGCATAATGCAAAAAGTTTGTGTTTTCTGAACATGATTCTGCGAGAAAGGTGGACTTGGACTCCAGAGTTATACTAAGTCATAAAAAATCAAGCAACAAATACAAAATGGAGATTAACCAATTTAAATGTGTTAGGCCTGATTCACACTGCCATAAAAATGTTCCAGATCCTAATGGAGGTAAACTGATCCTACCTTAATCAATAGGATTCATTGACATTGCTCCATTTGAACGGATCCGTTTTGGTCCGTTCCGCTGAATGGACCATAAGTTTGGGGTGGGAGAGATTTTTCCAAATCGATGGATGTGTAGCATTGACTGCATGCTAATGTTAAGTGAAAAAACATACAAAGGCCAACGGTAAGCTGGGCGCAGGGTGCACCAAATGACGGCTCACCCTGCTGCCACTCAAATCCTTCGTGATGATAAATATTATTCCTCCTCTAAGTCATCATAACTCAGAGGGAGAAGTTATTTAAGGTCCGGCGTTTGCCGGATCTCTGAATTACCCTTGTGCTGGGTGCATAGCATTAGCATAGCACTGGTGCTATAGTGGTGCCCAATTTCAGTGATCGGTTCTAAACCCTGTGGACCAAAACCACCTGCTTCAGGTTTCATTTACATAAAAAGCAACCTAAAAACCACTGCTGCATATGGATGTGATGCTTGCAGAATTTGGTGCATATGATGCTTGCAGAGTGTATGCATCTGATGCAGAGAGTTTTGCATTGTACATGTAGCTACCTCTCCTCATTGGCCACCTTACCGTCTCCCTTGCAGCTCTGTGCTCATGTTTCAAGAGCTCTAATACCTGGAGGCACACCTGATTGAGTGAAATACACATCACTGCTGGAGGACCCACCCTCCCTTCTCCAAGCTAGGTCATTTATACCATTTGACTCAGTTGTCTGCCTACACTAATTAGTTATGGGACAGCTGCTACACACTTTGCTAGGGAGATTTTAATTGGCCTCCTCCCTTCTACCCTTCTACCTATTCCCTCCTCCCTCCTACCGGAGGGAGGAGGGTCTCATCTGCCAGGGAATTCCAGTATTTCAAAAACCAGCTTATATACCATGATAGGGATTTGAACCCAGGCCTCAGTGTATGGTAGGCAACTAACATATCCATTGTACCACCAACACTACTAGCTGAAAGTAGCTGAAAGTAGCTGAAAGTAGCTGAAAGTAGCTGAAAGTCGCTGAAAGTCGCTGAAAGTCGCTGAAAGTCGCTGAAAGTCGCTGAAAGTCGCTGAAAGTAGATACAGGCTTTAGTGCCTTTTGGTTTCTGGGAAGCCATCTAGCAAACAGAGTTGCATGGAAGATGCTGCCAGGAACAAGGAGAGGTAACTTTACCAACACCTCCGACACATGACTCGCATATAAGCTGACCCCCTACTTTTGGAAAAAAATGTTGTCCCAAAAATGTGGATCATATACAACTATATACAGTACACTATCTTTCCATCATAGCCACCATTGTCCTCTTGTTCTTTTGCTCTCAATTTTTCTAAGCATAACGGATTTCTCCCAAAAAAAAATGGTCTTCTTATTATGGGCCATATGCAATTGACTTTTTCTCCTGAGTTTTCTCCTAGGAGATTATTATTTCTCTTTAATTCAAAATAATTTTTCAGCACTTTCAAATGGAAAAAGTATCAAAAAGTGGATACTTTCAACATTATCTTGATTATTTGTTTGCTTGCTGGTGGTTTAAAGGGCATTTTATTGACAATTTTGAAAATACCACCTAGGAGAAAACTCAGAAGAAAAAGTGAACTCCATGTGTGTCCAACGTTAAGTTTTAATAGTAGTATAAACCCTTCTAGTGAACACTCTACCCTTACTTACAGTGCTGCCCATAATTATTCATACCCCTGGCAAATTTTGACTCAAAGTTACTTTTTGACAAGAAATGACATAGGTGTCTCCCAAAAGATAAGACGATTACCACGTCCTCTGAGATTTTCCATAGTGTGGAACAGCTTGTATTTTTTAACAATACTTTGCACTGTAGCCACTGGAACTTAAAAAACATTTAGAAATGGCCTTATAGCCCTGACTTCCTGACTTGGGAGCAGCCACAATGTGCAGCCACAGGTCCTCATTAGAGATGTCGCGAACCTCCGATTTTCGGTTCGCGAACCCTGTTCGCGAACTTCCGCGAAAGGTTCGGTTCGCGAAAAAGTTCGCGAACCGCAATAGACTTCAATGGGGAGGCGAACTTTGAAAATTTGAAAAAATTCTACCAGCTAGAAAAATGATAGAAAACATGTTTCAAGAGCTCTAATACCTGGAAACACACCTGATTGAGTGAAATACACATCACTGCTGGAGGACCCGCCCACCCTCCCTTCTCCAAGCTAGGTCCTTTATACCATTTGACTCAGTTGTCTGCCTACACTAATTAGTTATGGGACAGCTGCTACACACTCTGCTAGGGAGATTTTAATTGGCCTCCTCCCTTCTACCCTTCTACCCTTCTACCTATTCCCTCCTCCTGGAGGGAGGAGGGTCTCATCTGCCAGGGAATTCCAGTATTTCAAAAAACAGCTTATATACCATGATAGGGATTTGAACCCAGGCCTCAGTGTATGGTAGGCAACTAACATATCCATTGTACCACCAACACTACTAGCTGAAAGTAGCTGAAAGTAGCTGAAAGTAGCTGAAAGTAGCTGAAAGTAGCTGAAAGTAGCTGAAAGTAGCCTAGCATGTACCAGTTATGCTTAATGCAAGAGAAAAATTAGACAAGACAAATAACATTTATATCACACTTTTCTCCTGGCAGACTCAAAGCACCAGAGCTGCAGCCACTAGGGCACACTCTATAGGCAGTAGCACAGATATGTAGCCAGACATGGCCTTGTATTTTGTGTTCAACAGTTGTCAAGAGAAAAATTAGAGACGAGTTTCAAACTCTGGTATCCTGTGTCAGAGCCATTCACCATTGCACCATGCAGCCACTGCTTACCGACATGTAGCCAGACATGGCCTTGTATTTTGTGTTTAACAGTTGTCACAAGAAAAATTAGACAAGATAGCAGTGTTAGGAAGACTTGCCTAAGGTCTCCTACTGAATAGGTGCTGGCTTACTGAACAGACAGAGACGAGATTCAAACTCTGGTCTCCTGTGTCAGAGGCAGAGCCATTCACCATTACACCATGCTGCCACTGCTTACCGACATGTAGCCAGACATGGCCTTGTATTTTGTGTTCAACAGTTGTCCAAAGATAACCTCAGATAGCCAGGTAGATTCATATCCCTCTCTCTCTCTCTTGGCTTCAGCATGTAGTGTTGGTGAGAGAGAGAGAGAGAGAGAGAGAGAGAGAGAGAGATGAATCTACCTGGCTATCTGGGGTTCTCTTTGGACAACTGTTGAACACAAAATACAAGGCTATGTCTGGCTACATGTCTGTAAGCAGCGGCTGCATGGTGTAATGTTGAATGGCTCTGCCTCTGACACAGGAGACCAGAGTTCGAATCTCGTCTCTGTCTGTTCAGTAAGCCAGCACCTATTCAGTTGGAGACCTTAGGCAAGTCTTCCTAACACTGCTATCTTGTCTAATTTTTCTCGTGACAACTGTTGAACACAAAATACAAGGCCATGTCTGGCTACATATCTGTGCTACTGCCTATAAAGTGTGCCCTAGTGGCTGCAGCTCTGGTGCTTTGAGTCTGCCAGGAGAAAAGTGTGATACAAATGTTATTTGTCTTGTCTAATTTTTCTCTTGCATTAAGCATAAATGGTACATGCTAGGCTACTTTCAGCTACTTTCAGCTACTTTTAGCTACTGATCAGCTACGTTCAGCTACGTTCAGCTACGTTCAGCTACGTTCAGCTACGTTCAGCTACGTTCAGCTACGTTCAGCTATGTTCAGCTATGTTCAGCTATGTTCAGCTAGTAGTGTTGGTGGTACAATGGATATGTTAGTTGCCTACCATACACTGAGGCCTGGGTTCGAATCCCTATCATGGTATATAAGCTTGTTTTTGAAATACTGGAATTCCCTGGCAGATGAGACCCTCCTCCCTCCGGGACTCGGTAGAAAGGGAGGAGGGAGGAATCAACAAACAGGCTAATTAAAATCTCCCTAGCAGAGTGTGTAGCAGCTGTCCCTTAACTAATTAGTGTAGGCAGTATAAGGACCTTACGAGGAGGAGGGAGAGGGGGTGGGCCTCCAGCATTGAGAGCAGTGTGTATGGCAATAATGTGTCTGCTGGCTGTAATATAAAGAGTCAAAGTTCTGCTCAATAGAGTTTTATGGGGCAAATCGAACTTCTGGGAAAGTTCGCGTTTGGTAGGCGAACGCGAACCCCCGAAGTTCGCCGGCGAACAGTTCGCGACATCTCTAGTCCTCACTGAGCTCCCGTCTTAGCCATGACTGTCCACAAACCAACTGCAGAGAGCTGCTGTTTTTCACCTGTTGAGTTGATGAAAACAGTTGTTGCCAATTGATCAGGGTAATTAGGATGGACTATTTGGAATGGTATAGAATTTTGAATTTTCCCACAGATTTTGACAGTTTGTGAAGGGTATGAATCATTTTGAACAGGACACTTTTTGCTCAAATAAAAATAAAAGCTGAGAAATGTTTTTTTTTTCCACAATAATGCCTCTTGTTCATTGTCTTATTATCTTTTGGGAGACACCTATGTCATTTCCCGTTAAAAAAAAAAAAAAAAAAACTTGCTGTTTGAATAAAAGTAACTTTAAGTCAAAATTTGCCAGGGGTATGAATAATTATGTACAGTACTGTATTTAAGGTATGACTGGTTTGATCTTCTGGCAGTCCAGGGAACTCTCATATGTTACTAATGGGAAGACCATAGCTTTAACTTTCTGGAACTTTATTAGAGATGGCCCGAACAGTTCGCCGGCGAACTTGTTCGCGTGAACAACGAACACATAGTGAGTTCTACCCGCCCCCTATACCACATCATTGGGCTAAACTTTGACCCTCTACATCACAGTCACCAGACACATGGCAGCAAATCAGGCTGCACTCCCTCCTGGACCTCCCCCCCCCCTTATAAAAGGCAGCAGTGTCAGCCATTTCTCACTCTGTCTGCTGCATGCTTTAGTGAGAGAAGGGAGAGGTTGCTGCAGAGACAGGGAAAGCGTTAGTTAGGTCTTGTTAGCTTGCTCCTTGCTGATATTTGTTGCTGAAAAGCACCACAAAAAAAACTCTTTTGAGAGCTAATGTTCTTATGATGTGTTTTTTTTGTGTGTGCCACTGACACTGCATGTACAGCCCTGTCTGTCGCAGCTGGCCCTTGCTAATTGCTATACTGTGCCCGGCCCAGCACTTTCAGTGCATACCTTTCACTGCATCTGTGTGACTGCACATTGTATTGTACCAGCAGTCAGTGTTTACCTTTCACTGCATCTGTGTGACTACACATTGTATTATACTAGCAGTCAATGTATACCTTTCACTGCATCTGTGTGACTGGACATTGTATTATACCAGCAGTCAGTACCTTTCACTGCATCTGTGTGACTGCACATTGTATTATACCAGCAGTTATTGTATACCTTTCACTGCATTTGTGTGACTGCACATTGTATTATACCAGCAGTCAGTGTAATAAGGCAAGTGGTGTCATCTCTGGCACACAGCGTTGGGTCAAGGATCCATCTAACCACGGATGCCTAGTTTGCAAAGCACGGTCAGGGCAGGTACATTATTTATACAGCACATTGGGTCAACCTGGTGACTGCTGGCAAGCAGGGAGTACGTGGCTGTGCAACGGACCTAGTTGTGACGCCTCCACGGCTTGCAGGCAGGCCTGCTCCCACCTCCTCTCCTTCTCCTCCTACTCCTCCTGCTACATCCTCTTTGCTGTCATCCTCCTCCTCCTCCTCCTTGGCTGAGTGGCAGTGCCACTCTACTGGTGCTGCGATCTCCTCTCCAGCTACACAGCCCCATCTCCCCAGGGGCCAGGGCCTATGCTGCATGCCAGGTATGATGGTGTCACGCCATCTTAGACATGTCTTGCCTCAAAGTGGAGGTAGAGTCACACTGAAGCAGCTCTTCTGGCTGCTCTTAACAAACAGGTGGATCAGTGGCTGCTGGAGATCGGCAACGTGGTGTGTGACAACGGCAGCAATCTCATTTATGCTTTGAATTTGGGAAAGCTGACACATGTATCCTGCATGGCACATGTGCTGAATCTAGTCATTTAAAGATTTGTGTCAAAGTCCCCAGGCTTAGAGGACGTCCTGAAGCAGGCCAAGAAGTTGTGTGGGCATTTCAGGCGGTCTTACATGGCCATGACACACTTTGCCGAGATTCAGCGGAGAAACAAGTTGCCGGTGAGACGCCTCATTTTCGATAGCCCAACTCGCTGGAATTTGACTCTCCTTAAGTTCTCTCGCCTGCTAGAACAGGAGAAAACCGTCACCCAGTACCTGTACAATTACAGTAAAAGGACACAATCGAGGGAAATGGGGATGTTCTGTCCCAACAACTGGACACTCATGCGAAATGCATGCAGGCTCATGCGGCTGTTTAAGGAGGTGACCAACCTGGTAAGTCACAGTAAAGGCACCATCAGCGACTTGATCACGTACGCTTACTTCCTGGAGCGTGCCGTGCATAGAGTGGGGAGATGGAGTCAGACACAGATGATGAGAAAGGTGTTTCTTTGGGGGAGGAGGTGACAGCAGAAGAACAACCGCAGCACGCATCGCAGGGGGCTTGTGCTGCTCGACGTTCCCATGGTATTGCTCGTGGCTGGGGGGAGGAGGAGGACTTACCTGACGTCCCTGAGGAAGAGCAAGAGGAGATGGATAGTACGTCTGGATCCAACTTTGTGCAGATGGCATCTTTCATGCTGTCCAGCCTGTTCAGGGACCCCTGTATAAAAAAACTCAGGGGGAATGAGCTGTACTGGGTGGCCTCGCTTCTAGAACCTCGGTATAGGCACAAAGTGGCAGATATGTTACCAACTCACCTGAAGGTAGAAAGGATGCTGCACATGCAAAACAAGCTGGCAACTATGCTTTACAATGCATTTAAGGGTGATGTCACAGCACAACGCAATAAAGGTACCACTGCCAGTAATCCTCCTCCCATGTCCACGCAGGCAAGGACAGGACTCTCCAGCGATCTCATGGTGATGTCGGACATACGGACATTCTTTAGTCCAACGGCTCACCCTAGCGCTTCCGGATCCACCCTCCACCAACGCCTGGACTGGCCGGTAGCCGACTACCTGGCCTTAAGTGTGGATGTAGACACTGTGAGCATCGATGAACCCTTGGACTACTGGGAGTACAGGCTTGACCTGTGGCCAGAGCTGTCACAATTTGTCAGAAAGGACCTTCAGCGCAGCTAGGGGCATTGTCACTGAGAAGAGAAGTCGTCTAAGTCACAAAAGTGTTCAGTATCTCACCTTTATGAAAATGAATGAGGCATGGATCCCGGAGGGCTACTGCCCGCCCGAAGACTAAGTCAGTCCCCACACACAGCATCTCTGCCTGCACGCCGTGTGACTGCCTTCCTGAAGACCAAGTCAGTCCCCACACAGCATCTCTGCCTGTAGGCCGCTTGACCACCTTCTCCACCACCACCAATAGGGTCCAGGACTCCAGGTGGATTCCTGAATTTTTAAGGCCGCTGCTAGCAGTAGCCGCTAACAAAAAGAATAATAATTTTTTCTGGTGCATGTACATGCCTGCCTAATTTTTCTGGCTGCACTGTGGCTGCAACAACAAAACAAAAGGCATGTACAAGTGTCATTTCCCCTTTGTGATCTTTACCTTGCCGCAGTGAAGGGGCTTGCGTATCACAATGAAGCAATGACCGCTGGCTATATGAGTGTCTCGGGGGTGGCACACCCAAGATAATAAGGTTGTTGCTTCATTGTGGACAGACCAAATTCGATCAGCTGGACAGTCACTGTTGTTCTGTCATTGAGCTACCTCAGCCCGACCATATGGGCTTGAAAATCGCCATCGCCTGCACTCTCGTCATCGTGCGCACCAGTCCAGCACGGCCATCACTACACAGACAGCTGTTTGCGGTGCGTTACACAGTGAGTTTGGTCTGTCAGTGTGAAGCAGTGCACTACTTATACTACCTGCTGATCCATGTCTACACACGCAAAATGTTTTCAAGCACTTTATGCCCCCAATTTAGGAATGCAATGTGATTTCTGCCCTTTAGGGATCACAATCATGCTGTGCGTCAAATCCATAATTTTCCCCCGGGACTTTTGGTATTTATCCCACTCCACCATGCCCCCCTCCAGATGTTAGACCCCTTGAAACATCTTTTCAATCACTTTTGTGGCCAGAAACAGTGTTGTAGTTTTTCAAGTTTGCCTGCCCATTGAAGTCTATTGGAGTTCGCCGAGTTCGCAAACTTTTGCGGAAGTTCACGGTCGAGGTTTGCGAACCAAAAGTTCGAGCCATCTCTCATCTTTATTGGTAAGTGGTAAGGTGACATCACTTTCCTTTAGTATCTTGTCCAAATTTGCCAGAGCCAGTGGTGGGCTGATAATTTGCATAAGCTAAGTTTTTGCTTCAAAATTTTGCAATTACGCATCGTAATTGTAATGCAATATTTTAGGGAAAATCTTAATTAGTTTCGAATGTAATAGTCATATTTTATAATTTCGCGTACATTTCCACGTCATTTTTGTGAAATTTTGCATGATTTTGTGCCAATTTTAGTGGTTAATAGCAAAGCCCCTATGCATGCTATTGCTACCAAAATCGCTACACATGTTAAGGAGAATAGTGGGTACCAGTCAAAAAAAGATTTTTTCAAAAAGACCTTGTAGTTTTTGAGAAAATCAATTTTAAAAATGCAAAGAAATAATGGTTTTCTAAACTGTCCTTTTTGTGAGTTTAAAAACCATCTTTGCATTTTTAAAATTGTTTTTCTAAAGAACTACAAGAAAATTCTTTTTTTGACGTGTTGCCACTATTCTTCTTAACGTATGTAGCAATTTTGGTGTCAATAGCATGTATGGGGGCTTTGCTACTCACTGTCAAAGTCAGCACAAAATTGCGAAAAAATGATGCGAAATTACGAATGACTAAACAAAATCAATGAAATGTACAAATCGTAATTACGTATAGGCGAAATTGCGAAAATTTACATGAAAATTTGCGGAAACATAATTAGCTGTTTACGATCATCACTAGCCAGAGCTATACAGTCCATGTTCTACCAGAACTCAAATTCAAACCTCATAAAAGTTAATTAGCAAAGTATTAAGTCCTTTGAAGGGTACTTATAGCAGCAAACTGCATCAAAATGGCATGTGAGGTTCACCAAACACACCAATATTTCCAAATATGAAAAACAATTAAAAAAACTATTAAGTGGCGGGAAGGAGTAGATTTTACAGTAGATTTTACATTGGTGGTATATTTATTAAACCCCACCTTAAACTTATCATGGTACCTATCCACATAAAGTTTACCAGAATTTGCGCAAACTATGTTACACAGTTCTGGAATTTGGGTAGCTGAAAAAGAATATGGCCCAATTTGCTTAAGAGAACAACATTTCCCTACCATAATCCTCCCAAATGAAGTCAAACAAAAAACCCATAGCAAATGCTGAGTGTGTGCCAGATGGAAGAGGAGGCACCAATAATTAGATTTCATTTATTTGTCTATTCTTATAACCCTGCCATATTTTACTGGCCTTTTTCCCTTTCCTATATTCATGTCACTTACTGTCCCCCAAGGGAGCGCAAAATTAGTCTACCACTATGTTTTAAGGTGTGGAAGGAAACGGGATGCTTAGAGAAAGCCCAAAAACACATACAGGCTTCACATTTGAACTTTGGACCCTGCTGCAAGGTGAGAGGGAATAGCCACATGCTTAGATTTTACTCTGTACATCTCCCATCTTCTGACCCTTGGATTTGCCTTGGCTTCTGACCCCTGGCTTCTAACCTCTGTCTTTTCTCCAATCCTGCTAGACCTACAATGGTAAGTCCCAATGTATTTGGCATGTCTGTTAGGAAAAGTGATATAGTCAAATTCTCTATATTTGGCTTTGTTTTAACCTGGAAACGTGTGAGAATAGATTTTGGAAGGATTTAAAACTAAGTCCTATATCACATGAAAAATAGGAAAATGTTTTTTGATTACCCGTGACAGGCTGTAGAATACATTTTGATGCATCTTACAGCTTGGATCCATGTCACATAAAAATAGGTAAGTAGAAACTCAGTCAGACAATAAAAAATGTCATTTTCAAATTATGATCACACTTGAGAAAGTTTAAAGAAAACCTGAACTGAAAATTAAAAGTCAAAATAAGCATACACAAGTCATACTTACCTTCCATGTAGTCTACTCCTCAGTGTCTTTCTCCTGTCCCGCATCCTGTTTGTTCACTGTGATCAAGGGAATTTTCCGTCCTCCATTTTGAAAATGACCATTACCCATAACAGCTTTCTGGTCAGCACACAGTTAAACTGTAACATTGCCCACTTGAGCCATAGGGAAATATGGACATTTACCTGGTACATCAGTTCTCCTCTCAGCTATAACTGACAGCAACTGATATTTTACTGACAGCAACTGATATATTTCAGATCTGACAAAATATTGTCAGAACTGGAAAGGATTATTGTCAGAAGAAAATGGTGAGCTTCTGAGAGGAACTGATGGCAAGGTAACTATGTAATGTTCATTTGAAGTTACCTCATGTGTTTATTTTAAATATTTTTACTCAGTACAGGTTCTCTTTAAGCAAAACTGCATGAGTTGGTAGCTCACAAAACATCCACTTTTGAATAGTGCCCTGGTTGTTTGCGTTCCATAATGGTGACATATTTGGCCTTTTTCTGCTGGTCAGCAGGGCTGCTCATCAGGATTCCGGATATCCGGGTAACCCAGATATCCAAACTTTTTAGGCCTATCCGACCGGATCCAGATTCTAGATAGCTGGGCCCAAATCCGGATAGCTATCTGCGGATAGTTGAGCGCGTAATGCGGATATCTGCGGATATTGCGGGTATCCGGATCCAAAATACTGTAACTAAGGTGATGACATCCTGTAGACAATCAGAGGGCTCCCAGCAGAAGCCCTAGCAACCAATCACAGAGGGGAACCCTGGCCGGCACCACTAGTGTTGGGCGAACACCTGGATGTTCGGGTTCGGGTCCGTTCGCCGAACATGGGCCAGATGTTCGGCCCGAACCCCGAACTCCCCGAAGATCTCGCTTTTGGGGGCCCTATGGGGTCGCAGGCATAAGGGGGGAGCATGCCCGTCCTCTACGTGATGACGCATACGAGGGTACGCGTGACGCGTACCCTCGTATGCAAAGGACGTGAGGTCAGAGAAAGGGCGGAAGTACCACAAGGGTACTACCGCTGAACCGCCCGCTGCCCGGTTTAAACGCGTCACTCTCCGGACTCCTCCTCCTCACTCACTCTACTGCCAGGCCAGCCACCGGTACTTTCATCAAACTTTTTTATGGGGAAGCGAGCAGAGGGGGGAGCGCTAGCGGAGTGAATGCCTGCGACCCCATAGGGGGGCAGTATTCGGCCGAAAAGGGCCCTGTTCGGCCGAACAGGGGCCCTGTTCGGCCTGTTCGGCTGGGCATTGAGCTGTTCGGGCGAACCCGAACTAAAAAGGCCGAGCACCATCAGGTGTTCGGCCGAACTCGAACATCACCCGAACAGGGTGATGTTCTGCAGAACCCGAACAGTGGCGAACACTGTTCGCCCAACACTAGGCACCACCTGACCTTATTGAGCCAATCAGAGGCCTCCCAGTCTAAGCCCTAGCACCCAATCACAGAAAGGAACACTGGCCAGCCCCCTGTATAATAAGGAGGGCTGCCATGATGCGACAGATCGTCCTGGCTTGCTGAATGCACACTGAGAGACATGCTCTAGTGCTGTTGCCCTACAAAGGGCTGTACACAGTTATAAACCTAAAGCTGTTCATTGATTAACCCCTTCACTACTATCACTACTCTATAGTTAAAGTGGACCCAAATTAAAAATACAAGATTTCAGAAATGAAATCTATTTTCTAAATTATAATAATAAATAGCAGCCTTTTTTCAGCTGCATGATGACAAATATCAAATATTTTACATTTATTGGAGAAACCCCTCCCTTCCTTTCAAATTGCAGGGACAGAATCCGGCAAACTGGTAGAGTAGATGGTGTCCAGAAAAGGAGGAATTGCTAATGGCTGCCACCTGTATAACCCTAGTTATGAAAAGAGAAGGGTGAAAAGCATGCACTGAGATGCTCATAGGCTTGAAGGAGTGTTTATTTATCTTTGTATGTGTCAGAGTGGTGCAACTAAATATTTTGAATTAAAAAAAAATTTGGTTTTGGTCCGCTTTAAATCGTTAATTAGCTTGATTGATGTCTCATAGTGTGACAGTTAGAGTGTGTGCTGCAGTGCTGCTGGGCCAAGGGCTGTACACAGTGATAAGCTGTTCAGTGATTAACCCCTTCACTATCACTACATTATAGTTAAATCATTCATTAGCTTGATTGATGTCATAGTGTGACATTTAGAGTCTGTGCTGCAGTGCTGCTGCAGCTGCTATGTGTCTGTGTGTGTGTTGTGCACACACCAGGCCAGCTGCTGCCTGCCAGCCACGTGCAAATACATGCAAAGTGCAAAGTGCCATGTGCAAAGTGCAAACACATGCAAAGTGCAAACACGTCCAAAGTGCCACGTGCAAACTGCAAACATGTGCAAAGTGCAAAGTGCCATGTGCAAACACGTGCAAAGTGCCATGTGCAAAGTGAAAATACGTGCAAAGTGCCTCGTGCAAACACGTGCAAAGTGCAAAGTGCCACGTGCACACATACAAAGTGCAAACACATTCAAAGTGCAAAGTGCCATGCGCAGAGTGCAAACACGTGCAAAGTGCAAAGTGCCACATGCAAACACATTCAAAGTGCAAAGTGTCACGTGCAAAGTGCAAACACGTGCAAAGTGCCACATGCAAACACGTGCAATGTGCCACATGCAAAGTGCCACATGCACTTTGCACTTGGCACTTTGCACATGGCACTTTGCACGTGTTTGCACGTGGCACTTTGCACTTGGCACTTTGCACATGGCACTTTGCATGTGGCACTTTGCACGTGTTTGCACGTGGCACTTTGCACTTAGCACTTTGCACGTGGCACTTTGCACTTGGCACTTGGCACTTTGCACATGGCACTTTGCACGTGTTTGAACGTGGCACTTTGCACTTAGCACTTTGCACGTGGCACTTTGCATGTGTTTGCACGTGGCACTTTGCACTTTGCATATGTTTGCACGTGGCACTTTGCACTTTGCACTTGGCACTTTGCACATAGCACTTTGCACGTGTTTGCACGTGGCACTTTGCACTTTGCACGTGTTTGCACGTGGCACTTTGCACTTAGCACATGGCACTTTGCACATGTTTGCACGTGGCACTTTGCACTTGGCACTTTGCACATGGCACTTTGCACATGTTTGCATGTGGCACTTTGCACTTTGCACGTGGCACTTTGCACTTTGCACTTGGCACTTTGCACATGGCACTTTGCACATGGCACTTTGCACTTTGGACACAATGCGGCCTGCACGACTGCTCTCTGGAACCTAGGCCTGATGTTAATTGACAGTCATTTTTTTGGGGGGGATTTTAAGTCCCCACATCATCAATTAGTGTTCCCCTTTGCAAAATAATGATGATACATGCCTCATTGACCCTGAAAACCCTTTTTAAAGCAATTTAAAGGGCACTTCTGTTTTTTCTATCCAGATATCCGAATCCAGCCAGATATCCCGGATACTGGGGTCAGATATCCGATTCGGATTCGGTTTGGAAAATTTTGAACTCGGATATCCGACCCGGATCGGATAAAGGGGTATTCGGATCCGAATTAGTTCCAGATAGTAAAAAATGGTATCCGAACACCACTGCTGGTCAGACTCTTCTAGGGCTATGAAAACTAAGAATGTAACAATGAGTGCAAAACAATGGACTGCAAAAAGCCACAACTGTACCTTGAGTAAAATGAATAGAGATGGCCCAAACCTCCAATTTTAGGTTCGCGAACCGGGTTCGGGAACCTCTCGCGAAAGTTCGGTTCGCGCAAACTTTCGCGAACCGCAATAGACTTCAATGGGGAGGCGAACTTTGAAAACTAGAAAAATGTATGCTGGCCACAAAAGTGATGGAAAAGATGTTTCAAGGGGTCTAACACCTGGAGGGGAGCATGGCGGAGTGGGATAGATGGCAAAAGTCCTGGGGAAAAATCTGGATTGGATGCAAAGCAGCATTTTAAGGGCAGAAATCACATTGAATGCTAAATTGCAGGCCTAAAGTGCTTTAACACATCTTGCATGTGTATACATCAATCAGGGAGTGTAATTAGAGTACTGCTTCACACTGACACACCAAACTCACTGTGTAACGCACCACAAACAGCTGTTTGCATTGTGACGGCCATGCTGGACTGGTGCGCACCATGGCGAGATTGCTCTTCCTCACTCAGTGATGTCAGGTAATATCTGACTGCCTTATCAACTTTCAATGGCTATTTCTCTACCATTGTTATAGCTTACATCTATTTTTTGAAATAGTTGTTCTGCTAGCTGCTCAGTACCGAGAATCTTTTATGGAGGGCAAGTCTGCCATTGCGAGTGACCATGGGTAATGGCCGGGGAATCCTGGTTTAATTCCGGTCCAGAGTGGAAGCCTAAGAAACAGCTACCACCACCACACATCCAAGGAAGGCAGCAGGCACGCTGAGGGCAAAGGAGCAGGAACGGCTACCACACACATCCAAGGAAGGCAGCAGGCATAGCATGCGCGTCCCGAAGTAGTGATCAAAAATAACAATACAGGAGGACTTTCGAGGCCCTGCTGTATATGTGAGATGAATCAATTTTAAACCCTTTAACGAGAATCTGTTATGGAGGGCAAGTCTGCCATCCATTCAAGTGAAAGGTATGCACTGACTGCCAGGTATAATACAATGTGCAGTCAAAGATGCAGTGAAAGGTATGCAGTGACTGCAAACAGCTGTTTGTGTAGTGACTGCCGTGCTGGACCGGTGCGCACCATGGCGAGATTGCTCTTCCTCAATGATGTCAGGTAATGTCTGACTGCCTTATCAACTTTCGATGGTTCTTTCTCTGCCATTGTTAAAGCTTACATCAATTTTTTTAATTTAGTTTTTCTGCTATCTCTACAGTACCTTCAACAAGAATGTTATGGAGGGCAAGTCTGCCATTCATTCAACTGTGTGACTGATAAACTTTCCATATTACTTTCTTACTTTTTTTCCTGTCTGTGCAGTTCTTACAACGAGAATCTTATGGAGGGCAAGTCTGCCATTAATTCAAGTGAATTGTATGTTCTGACTGCCAGGTATAATACAATGTGCAGTCACTGATGCAGTGAAAGGTATGCAGTGACTGCAAACAGCTGTTTGTGTAGTGATGGCCGTGCTGGACTGGTGCGCACCATGGCGAGAGTGCAGGTGATGACGGCTTTCCAGCCCATATGGTCGGGCTGAGGTAGCTCAATGACAGAACAACAATAACTGTCCAGCTGATTGAATTTGGTCTGTCCGCAATGAAGCAACAACCTTATTATCTTGGGTGTGCCCCCCCGAGACATTCATATAGCCGGCAGTCATTGATTCATTGTGATACACTAGCCCCTTCACCGCGGCAAGGTAACGATCACTAAGGGGAATTGACACATGTACATGCCTTTTGTTTTGTTGTTGCAGCTACAGTGCAGCCAGAAAAATTAGGCAGGCATGTACACGCACCAGGAAAATTATTATAGAGGCCGCTGCTAGCAGCGGCCTTAAAAATTCAGGAATCCACCTGGAGTCCTGGACCCTGTTGGTGGTGGCAGAGAAGGCAGTAAAGCGGCCTGCAGGCAGAGATGCTGTGAGGGGACTGACTTAGTCTTGGGGCAGGCAGTCACACGGCATGCAGGCAGAGATGCTGTGTGTGTGGACTGACTTAGTCTTCGGCCAGGCCTGACCGTGCTTTGCAGAACAGGCATCCGTGGTCAGATGGACCCTTGACCCAACGCTGTGTTCCAGAGATGTCACCACTTGCCTTTCAACATCACGGTACGGTTTAGGTATCGCCTTTTTTTGAGAAATAATTGCGGCCTGGTATCTTCCACTGTGGTGTGTGGCTTTGCTTTTGTGTGCTGATTTCCTCAAGTGGTCATCCCATTGCAGTTTGTGCTTTGTAATCATGTGCCTTTGTAAGGTAGTTGTCCCTATGCGGGTCTTGGTCTTTCCATGGCTCAATTTTCGGTGGCAGAGAGTACAGATGGTATTGCTCTCATCTGAGGCAGACACACAAAAAAAGTTCCACACCGCTGAGCCCTTTGATGATGGCACTTTGGTGATGGCTGCCGACGGAGTGTTAAGTGGGGTGCCAGAATCAGAGCAGGAGGAGGAAGATATGTCATGCTTCCATGCGGAAGCTGAGGTGTTTTGTGTTAAATAGTCAACTGCGTCCTGACAATATTGGGGGTGCATGGCACGTGCCTTCTTCTGAACACTGTACTTTGGTCGAGGGCCGCATGAAATCATGACAATGCGACCTCGAACAGACCTGCCAGGTGGCCTGCCTCTGGATCTGCCTCTTGTTTTGTCCATATTGGGGGGAATGAAGTGAAAGGTATGCACTGACTTGACTAATACAATGTACAGTTACACATGTACAGTGAACAGGTTGCAGTGACTGCTTGTACAACAATGTGCGGTTACACAGGTTCAGTGAACAGGTTGCAGAGACTGCTGGTACAACAATGTGCGGTTACACAGGTGCAGTTAACAGGTATGCACGGACTGGTATATAAAACAGCGTGTGGTCATACAGGAGCAGTGAACAGGTATGCAGTGACTGGTATTACAAATGTCCAGCTGTCACACAGACACACAGGTTCCGTGACAGCAGTGTCACTGCACCTGTGTGCAGTGACACTGCATGCGGTCACGTAGGTAGGTAGGTGCACTGATCAACAGTTGGGTATGCAGTGATTGGTATTACAAATGTGCAGCTGTAACACACACACAGGTGCCGTAAACAGGGCCATGTAGGTAAGTAGTTAGGTAGGTGCACTGAACAACAGGTAGGTATGCAGTGATTGGTATGACAAATGTACACCTGTCACACACACACAGGTACCGTGAACAGGTGCAGTGACACTTCATGTGGTCACATAGGTAGGTAGGTGCACTGAACAACAGGTGGGTATGTAGTTATTTGTATTACAAATGTGCACCTGTCACACACTGAAAAACAGGTGGGTATGCAGTGAGTGGTATTACAAATGTGCAGCTCTCACACACACACACAGGTACCGTGAACAGGTGCAGTGACACTGCATGCGGTCACGTAGGTAGGTAGATAGGTGCACTGAACAACAGTTGGGTATGTAGTGATTGGTATTACAAATGTGCAGCTGTAACACACACACAGGTGCCGCGAACAGGTGCACGTAGGTAGGTAGGTAGGTGCACTGAACAACAGGTGGGTATGCAGTGATTGGTATTACAAATGTGCAGCTGCCTGTCACACACACAGGTGGTCACTGAATGTGCTTGGCCTGGCAGTGGCACAGTAGGAATTACCAAGACTGTATATGCAACACAAGTGTCTGTGGGACACACACACACACACACACACACACACACAAAAATAGATCATAAGAACAAAATTAGCTCTCAAAAGAGCTGTTGAGGATGAGGAGTGCATTTTAGCAATAAGATCAGCAAGAAGGGGCTACCTAACAAGCCTAACACAAGAGCCTAACTAAGCTTTCCCTATGTCAGCAGCGAGGTTCTCTCCCTTTTCTAATTACTGCAGCCACACGAGTGAGTGAAAAGGCTGACGCTGCCTGCGTTTTATAAGGGGGGGGGGCTCCAGGAGGGAGTGTAGCCTGATTGGCTACCCTGTGTCTGCTGACTGTGATGTAGAGGGATGTTGTTGACCCTAATGATGTATTATAGGGGGCGGGTTGAACTCCCATAAACCACCGAAGTTTGTGTGAATAAGTTCACGGGCGAACCGTTTGGCGGGCCATCTCTAGTGATAAGTTTAAGAATGCATTTTAGGGTGTTTTATGTTTGAGACCCATATTTTGTGAATTATTTTAATTAATAAACCGAAAACAATAACATTTTATTTTTATATATGTTGTACCAAAATAGAAAAAAAAACAAAAAAAAAAAAACTAAAGCACAGAATTTAAAAGTGAATATATAATTTGTTACTTTAGGAATTAGGCTTTTTAAGTATGTAGCTCATGAGGGTATATTATTATTATTTTTGCAAATAAGGGCTTGTAATTATTGATAGTATAATTTAAAGGTTGTGGTGGCCAGGACAAATGGGCAAATAAAATGTGTGGGTCTTATCTTTAGTAGCATTGTTTATTTTAAAACCATAAGTACTGGAATTTGAGAAATTGTGTAGTTTTTCATTTTTTTCCTTGTGTTACCCTTTAAAATGCTTGGAAAATCAAGTATTTTTTAAAAATAAATATTACCCACAAAAAGCCTGATGATGGGAATACATGGTTCGTTTCTGACAATCGATTCTCCTCTCGATCATTTTTTGCCACTCGATTCTACAGTTGATTCTCTAATCTTCCGCTCGTTTTTCATAGCTTTTTCTATTTGTTTCTATCAGAAATCATGCAGATTTTGGGTCTTTAGACCGCAGACGCGAACTTACGCAAAAGTCTGAGTTTGTGCAAGCCAGGTGAACCGCCTTAGACTTCAATGGACAGGCGAACTTTAAAACCTGCAAAGACTTTTTTTCTGGCCACAAAAGTGATGGAAAAGATGTTTCAAGGGGTCTAACACCTAGACCTTGACGTACCGGAGTGGGATGCATGCCGAAAGTCCCTGGGAAAATTACGTATATGACGCAGAGCAGGGTTATAATCCCTAAAGGGCAGAAATCAGATTGCATTCCTAAATTGGAGGCATAAAGTGCTAGAAAACATCTTGCGTGTGTATACATGGATCAGCAGGTAGTGTAAGTAGTGTACTGTTTCAAACTGACAGACCAAATTCACGGTTTAACATACCACTGCAAACAGATGAAAAGGGTTGTCATTAGTTGACACTCAGAGGACATAAAATGTCAGTCCTCTGGGCAGCAATGTTTGTGTAGTGATGACCGTACTCATGCGCACGTTGGTGAGAGTGCAGGCCATGAAGATAAAAATTGAAAAATACGTTTTTTTTTGATTGATTGAAAATTGAAGAGTTATTTATCGAATTCTACACAGTTTTTTTTTTCCTGATATGGTACTTTGATAACTGTGGTAATTCCAGAGCTAATACCTGCTAACGAGAGTTGACTTGTACGGTGCCATAAAGAACTTGTGCTGTGTACAAACACCTATGCCTTCTCAAGTTGTAGTATCTGTTTTGATCAATTTTAGGGAGAGATACCGTATTTTTCAGACTATAAGACGCACTTTTTCTTCCCCAAAAGTGTGGGGAAAAAGTCAGTGCATCTTATAGTCCGAATGCTACATTTTTTATTAAGCCGCATCTGGCCAGTAATAAAAAAAAACCACTTTCCCCGCAGCAGCCCCTCCCCCCTCTACGTCTCTTATGACGCCAGAGTCCAGAGAATAACAAAAACAAACTTTCTCAGTGGCGTCCCTCCCCCCGCTGAGCCTCTTGTTGCCCCCGGCAACAACACAATAGCCAAATGTTACTACCGGAGCGGCTCCAATGCCGCTATATGCCTCTTGGATGTCACCAGCAATTGCAGAGTCTGAAGCGCTACAGCGGAAGCCTAATTACCTGTTCCAGCCGCCACGATCCTCCATCCCGTGTCCTCCCATGCTTGCAGCCTCGCGCTGGCATCCTCTCACTGCCTGACCTGACGGTGCACATCATCACGTGACCAGACTGCGCATTGTCAGTTCACGCAGTGAGAGGACACCAGCGCGAGGCTGCAAGCATGGGAGGACACGAGATGCAGGATCGCGGTGGCTGGAACAGGTAATTAGGCTTCCGCTGTAGCGCTTCAAACTCTGCAATATAGTAACAATTGGCTATTGTGTTGTTGCCGGGGGCAACAAGAGGCTCAGCAGGGGGGAGGGGAGGGACGCCACTGAGAAAGTTTGTTTTTGTTATTCTCTGGACTCTGATGTTATAAGAGACATAGCGGGGGAGGGGCTGCTGCAAGGAAAGTGTTTCATTTTTATTACTGAGCAGTTGCTAGGGGCTACAGGTTGGGGGTGGGGACACCATGGAACAGGTATTTTTTTTAATTCTGGGTTGCCAGGAGGAGCCACAGGAGGAGGGACAGGCACCACAGTAAAGCTTTTTTCCCTGCTGTTGCCAGGGGATACAGAAGCTTGAGGGGGGGGAAGGGTACCCGTGTAACTGGGAGGCAGCTGGGGTTAATATAGCTGGGGAAGGCAGCATGGGTTACTTTAGATGGGCAGTGTAGCTTAGGAGACAGAGCTGGCTTGGGGAGGGAAAGCTCCATGAGACACCCCTGCACCATAGTTGAACCTAGGTATAGTTATATTTTTTTTCCTGATTTGTGTCCTTAAAACCTGGGTGCGTCTTATGGTCCAGTGCGTCTCATGGTCCGAAAAATACGGGTAGGTTATTGAAAAAAAAAATATTTTTTTTTTAAAATGTATTTACGGATAGATTTGTTATTTATAACAAATTAAGGAATTCAAATGTATTTATAAAAAATAAAAAATATCAAGGTAATAAAATAATTTTAATTTATAAAAAAAAAAAATCAAAAAAAGTAAACAAGGTCAGCAGGTGTCAGGCTGGCAGTAGCAGCCTGCTTGCCATTCGTGGTGGGGGTGGTGTCACTCAACTCCAATGCAGAGCCACGCAGTGGAGACTTGCAAGCAATGGAACACTTCTCGGCTTTTTTGGCTTTTTTAGCATCTGTTTTGATAAGTTTCAGGGAAAGGTAGGTTATTCAAAAAAAAATATTTTGAAAGTTATTTATGGTTATGGATAGATTTGTTATTTATAACAAAGTAAGAAATACGAATTAGTTTATAAAATATATATATATAAAAGTTAAAGAATAATTCTAGTTTCAATGATAATTTTTCTGCTCTCCCACCATCTCAGGCAAGGATGTGGCATTTCCACTCACTACATATGTGTAATGAAAACGGCAAACCTCAGACCTGACAAAGGTTGACTGTCAAATTGTGACACGTTTGCATTATTTATAACAAAGTAAGAAATACAAATTTATTTATTAAAAAAATAAATAAATAAAAGTAAACCCATTCTCGTTCCGTCGTTTTCACTCATTAGCCTATAACTATATCACTACTTATCACAATGAACTGATCTATATCTTGTTTTTTCCGCCACCAATTAGGCTTTCTTTGGGGGGTACATTTTGCTAAGAGCCACTTTACTGTAAATGCATTTTAACAGGAAGAATAAGAAAAAAAACGGAAAAAAATTCATTATTTCTCAGTTTTCAGCCATTATAGTTTTAAAATAATACATGCCTCCATAATTAAAACTCACGTATTGTATTTGCCCATATGTCCCGGTTATTACACCGTTAAAATATGTCCCTATCACAATGTATGGCAACAATATTTTATTTGGAAATAAAGGTGCATTTTTTCCGTTTTGCATCTATCACTATTTACAAGTTTAAAATAACAATAACAACAATAACAATAATATTTATATAGCGCTTTTCTCCCTGGGGACTCAAAGCGCTGTGACCCTGCATTATGCAGTCTCAAAGGCTAGGGAAAAGAGGTGAGTTTTTAGCCTTTTTTTAAAGCTGTCCAGAGAAGGAGCCTCTCGTACTGATTGTGGAAGTGAGTTCCATAGAGTAGGGGCTGCATAGGAAAAGGCCCGAGCACCAAATGTTAAGTGTATCCTGGGAATAACCAGCTTCATCTTGTTGGCAGAGCGGAGGGTGCGTGGAGGGGCATAAAGTTCCAATAGATCCGCTATGTATTTGGGTCCCATGTGGTGTAGAGCCTTGAATGTCAGCAGGCAGATCTTAAAATTGATTCTCCATTTTACTGGAAACCAGTGAAGAGTTTGCAGTACTGGGGTGATGTGTGAGCTGCGGGGGGCATTGGCTAGGAGTCTGGCTGCAGCATTCTGTACTAGCTGTAAGGGGCGCAGAACCTTATCTGTAGATCCAATTAACAGGGCGTTGCAGTAGTCTAGGCGGGAGGATACAAATGCGTGAACCAGGGCAGGTAGGTCTTCAGCTGGGATAAGGTGTTTGATTTTCGCTATATTTCTTAGATGGAAGAAGGAAGACTTGACGACAGCTGATACCTGCTGTCTGAGTTTTAGATTTCCATCCAGGATCACCCCAAGGTTTCGCACAGAGTCTTTATACTGTACAGTATCTCCCCCAATTGCTAGTTTGAGGTGGTGAGCGTTTTGAACTTTATCCATCATGTGTGGACCACCTACCACTAGTGTTGGGCGAACAGTGTTCGCCACTGTTCGGGTTCTGCAGAACATCACCCTGTTCGGGTGATGTTCGAGTTCGGCCGAACACCTAATGGTGTTCGGCCAAACCGTTCGGCCACATGGCCGAACTAAGAGCGCATGGCCGAACGTTCCCCGAACGTTCGGCTAGCGCTGTGATTGGCCGAACGAGTCACGTGGTTCAGACCCGAACGCGCTCTGATTGGCCGAACTGTCACGTGGTTCGGGTAAATAAATACCCGAACCACGTCATATCTCCGCCATTTGTCTGTGGGTTTAGCTTTGGGTAGGCAGGCAGGGTAGTTCGCGCTCCAGCCACGCTAGCCAGGGTCCCCCCTGTCATTGTGTCGCTGCTGGGAATAGTAGTACACCGCTCGCTCAGCCACACTATATAGCATTCTGTTTACTGCCACTCTGTGTACCTCGCTCAGCCACACTATATAGCATTCTGTTTACTGTTCTGTGTCTGCTGGGAATAGTAGTACACCGCTCGCTCAGCCACACTATATAGCATTCTGTTTACTGCCACTCTGTGTACCTCGCTCAGCCACACTATATAGCATTCTGTTTACTGTTCTGTGTCTGCTGGGAATAGTAGTACACCGCTCGCTCAGCCACACTATATAGCATTCTGTTTACTGTTCTGTGTCTGCTGGGAATAGTAGTACACCGCTCGCTCAGCCACACTATATAGCATTCTGTTTACTGCCACTCTGTGTACCTCGCTCAGCCACATTATATAGCATTCTGTTTACTGTTCTGTGTCTGCTGGGAATAGTGGTACACCGCTCGCTCAGCCACACTATATAGCATTCTGTTTACTGTTCTGTGTCTGCTGGGAATAGTAGTACACCGCTCGCTCAGCCACACTATATAGCATTCTGTTTACTGTTCTGTGTCTGCTGGGAATAGTAGTACACCGCTCGCTCAGCCACACTATATAGCATTCTCTTTACTGCCACTCTGTGTACCTCGCTCAGCCACATTATATAGCATTCTGTTTACTGTTCTGTGTCTGCTGGGAATAGTGGTACACCGCTCGCTCAGCCACACTATATAGCATTCTGTTTACTGTTCTGTGTCTGCTGGGAATAGTAGTACACCGCTCGCTCAGCCACACTATATAGCATTCTGTTTACTGTTCTGTGTCTGCTGGGAATAGTAGTACACCGCTCGCTCAGCCACACTATATAGCATTCTGTTTACTGTTCTGTGTCTGCTGGGAATAGTAGTACACCACTCGCTCAGCCACACTATATAGCATTCTGTTTACTGCCACTCTGTGTACCTCGCTCAGCCACATTATATAGCATTCTGTTTACTGTTCTGTGTCTGCTGGGAATAGTGGTACACCGCTCGCTCAGCCACACTATATAGCATTCTGTTTACTGTTCTGTGTCTGCTGGGAATAGTAGTACACCGCTCGCTCAGCCACACTATATAGCATTCTGTTTACTGTTCTGTGTCTGCTGGGAATAGTAGTACACCGCTCGCTCAGCCACACTATATAGCATTCTGTTTACTGCCACTCTGTGTACCTCGCTCAGCCACATTATATAGCATTCTGTTTACTGTTCTGTGTCTGCTGGGAATAGTGGTACACCGCTCGCTCAGCCACACTATATAGCATTCTGTTTACTGTTCTGTGTCTGCTGGGAATAGTGGTACACCGCTCGCTCAGCCACACTATATAGCATTCTATTTACTGTTCTGTGTCTGCTGGGAATAGTAGTACACCGCTCACCCGCCACTGTATAGCATTGTGCTCTGTGTCGCTGCTGGGAATAGTGGTACACCGCTCACCCGTCACTGTATAGCATTGTGCTCTGTGTCGCTGCTGGGAATAGTGGTACTGTATAGCATTTCTGTACTGCCACTGTACTGCTGCCAGTCAGCGTGTACTGTAAGGATAAGTGAAATGAGGAAGAAATCCGGTGAAAGAGGGAGGGGCAAGGGAAGAGGTGTTTCCCCTGACGGTTCACGTACAGGCCACAGGGGAGCACCCAAGAAAACCCACTCAATACCGCCCATGTTGTCCAGGACAACAACCCTCACAAATCCAAAAGAACAGGACCAGATAATTACTTGGATGACCTCTCAAGCGTCCAGCAGTGGGTTAAGCAGCACCAGCACATTACGCACGAGGTCCGAGTCCTCAGCCAGTTACAAGGAGCCAGTGGGCACAAAGCTGACACAACCGGCAGCGACACCACGCACACAACTGCCAGATAACCAGTCCGATGAATTACCTCAGGACACAATGGGGGATTCGCAGGAGCTATTCCCAGCCCAACAAACTTCCACCTTTCAAAGGTCAATGGAGGAACAGCCAGAAATGTTGTGCCTGGATTCACAACCGTTAACTGTGGGAAATGCACCGCGCACTGAAATACAAGGCGAGTCCGAGGAGGACTCGGAAACCCAAATCCCAGAGCAATTTGGGCAGGAGGGGTTGCAATTGCAGCAGGTCGGCCGACAAGATCTGGAAGACGACGTTGGAGTGTGCTGCGCAGAGGTTGTTGTGGGGAGCTCTACTCCACGGCGGCGGCCCACAATGACATATGACGAGTTTGAGGAGATGGAAGAGGAGGGTATGGACAATGTGGACAGAGACCCAGATTTTGTTTGTGAACGAGAACATCGCCGTCGTAGATGAGTCTGTTGAAGAACCCACTGCTGCACGAGTTCGCCTTGTGCCACAAGGTAGGCGGCGCGCAATTTCAGGCACCACAAGCGTGGAAGTTCAAGTGAGAGGCAAAAGAGGAGCAAACAGAAATCGCCAGCAAGGAGGCAGGTGCTCCAAAGTCTGGGCTTTCTTTGAAGACTGCACTGAGGATGTTACCATGGCGATTTGCAAGGTGTGCAAGACCCGCCTGAGCAGGGGGAAAAGTATTAACAACCTCTCCACCACCAGCATGAGCCGTCACATGCTATCCAAACATCCCACTCTGTGGGCAAACGCGTCAGGACAGGGTACCAGCAACAACACTGCCTCCCTTGGGTTCACCAGACTCACCACCAGACCCGCCTCAGCAGCAGCAGTAGCCCAGCCATTGTGTGGTTCACAACATTCACAAACATCAGACGACGCTGACACTGTCACTTTCCGGAGTAGTGCTCTTGAGGTCTCCCAGTGTTCATCAAACACAACAACCAACAGCCCTTCCGTGTGCAGCGCTACGGTTCAGTTGTCTGTGTCGGAGATGTTTGAGCGCAAGAGGAAATTGCCAGCAAATGACCCCCAGGCCGTGGCAGTAACAGCCAGCATAGCCAAGCTTCTGGCCTGCGAAATGCTGCCATATCGAGTGGTGGAGACAAACAGCTTCAAGGGCATGATGTCAGTGGCCATCCCACGTTACGTGGTTCCCAGCCGCTACCACTTTGCGCGCTCTGCAGTGCCTGAGTTGCATGAGCACGTGGTCAGCAAAATAACCCGAAGCTTAAAGAATGCCGTTGCCTGCAAGGTTCACCTCACCACTGACACCTGGACGAGTGCGTTCGGCCAGGGTCGATACATCTCCCTTACCGCGCACTGGGTGAACCTTGTGGAGCCTGGCAGCGATTCCTCACCTGCTACGGCGCGGGTGTTGCCCACGCCGCAAACAGCTGCACCGCCGTCCCTCCCACTGGATAACAACAGCAGCAGCTACCTCTCTGACTCCTTCTCCTCCAACGCATCTCAAAGCTGTACCTCATCCGGAAACGCTAACCCAGCAGCAGTAGGATCGTGGAAGCAGTGCAGCACAGCTGTTGGCATGCGTCAGCAAGCGTTGCTGAAGCTGATCTGCCTTGGGGATAAGCAGCACACAGGGGAGGAAATTTGGAGGGGAATAAAGGAACAGACGGATTTGTGGCTGGCACCGCTGGACCTGAAACCGGGCATGGTTGTGTGTGATAATGGGAGTAATCTCATTCGCGCTTTAAGGTTGGCTAAGCTGATACACATCCCTTGCCTGGCGCACGTGATGAACCTAGTAGTTCAGCGGTTCCTGAGGACATACCCAGGCGTGGCCGATCTTCTGTTGAAGGTGCGTCGAGTGGCCAAACATTGTAGAAATTCCAGTACTGCTTCGGGGGCACTCGCCAAGATGCAGGAGCGCTTCAATCTCCCCCACCATCGCTTGCTGTGTGATGTCCCTACGCGCTGGAATTCTACGCTGCACATGCTAGCCCGCTTTTGCGAGCAGAAGAGTGCAGTGGTCCAGTACATGACGGCGCAGTACCGAGGCGCATCCGGCCAGCTGCCAAGCTTCTGTGGATCCGATTGGGCCAACATGTTGGACCTCTGCCAAGTCCTCCAAAATTTTGAGCAATCCACGTTGCTTGTGAGCAGTGACAACTCTTCAGTCAGCATTACCATACCACTGCTGTGTTTACTGAAGAGGTCGATGTTAAAAATCAAGGAAACAGCTGTCATGATGCAACTGGGGGAATCTGAAGGAGAAAATGATCAGCGTGATGGTACCAACATCAGGCCATCCGCCTCAGGGAACGCTGGCCCCAGCAGCTATGACGAAGAAGAGGAGGAGGAACAGCTGGAGTTGGAGCAGGAATTTCATACCACCACTGACGAGGGCCAGAGCGGTGCACGTTGGACTTCCACAATTCAATGCGAATGGTCAGCAGAAGCAGACCAGGAGGAAGGTGACGACTATGATGCATCACAACAACTATCACAACGCTCACAAGAGGATGATGAGGATTCTGGTAGGACTCTGGCACACATGGCTCAATTCATGCTAGACTGCATTGAACGTGACCCACGCATTGTGCGCATTCTGGACAACACCAATTACTGGGTTTATACCCTTCTGGATCCACGGTACAAACACAATGTTCCAAAACTGCTTGAAGAAAGAGTCAGACAGGTCAAAATGGAAGAATACCAGCAGGCCCTTGTGGAGACTTTAAAGAGGAGATTGACATCCTCCCCCTCCTCTAGCCAGTTGTACGCAGACAGACTGACTTCCGCAAACCCAGGACGACCAGGAGGGCAGCAAACAATGCAAGCCGCAGCTAGTACCCAAAAGGGAATGGTATCGGCAGTGTCCTTGGAGTGGGAAAATTTTCTGACACCCATGCAGCAGCAGCCCACTGAACAGCAAGCGTGCAGATCCACCTCCAACACCGATCGCCTGGAGAAGATGGTCAAGGACTACATGTCAGATGACGTAGCTGTGTCGAACAATCCATCGGCACCCTTCAACTATTGGGTATCGAAGCTAGACACCTGGCACGAACTGGCAATGTACGCAATAGAGGTGCTGGCTTGCCCGGCAGCCAGCGTTATGTCGGAACGCTGTTTCAGTGCTGCCGGAGGCATCGTCACAGATCGGCGTATCCGCCTCTCCACAGAAAATGCAGACCGTCTGACTCAAATTAAAATGAATCAATCCTGGATTGGAAATGACTACGCAACACCCCAGGACCCCAACCAAGTAACATGACCAATGAACATCTGGGATGGTGTAGCGTTTCCGGTCCCTGTTTATTGAACCTCTCATCTGTATTACATTTATGACTGCATGGCGGCAAAAAGCATTGCTGCTATATTCGCACGCTTCTTGCCCTCATGCAAGGCCTGGGTTGTTGTGTCTTACAAAGCGTGGCCTTCTCCTCCTGCGCCTCCTCCTGTTCCATCACGTCTGCTGCTGCTGGGTTAGCGTTGCCGCGTGGTCCCTGTTTATTGAACCACTTATCTTTATTACATTTATGACTGCATGGCGGTACAAAGCATGCTATCCGCACGCTTCTTGCCCTCATGCAAGGCCTGGGTTGTTGTGTCTCACAAAGCGTGGCCTTCTCCTCCTGCGCCTCCTCCTGTTCCATCACGTCTGCTGCTGCTGGGTTAGCGTTGCCGCGTGGTCCCTGTTTATTGAACCACTTATCTTTATTACATTTATGACTGCATGGCGGTACAAAGCATGCTATCCGCACGCTTCTTGCCCTCATGCAAGGCCTGGGTTGTTGTGTCTCACAAAGCGTGGCCTTCTCCTCCTGCGCCTCCTCCTGTTCCATCACGTCTGCTGCTGCTGGGTTAGCGTTGCCGCGTGGTCCCTGTTTATTGAACCACTTATCTTTATTACATTTATGACTGCATGGCGGTACAAAGCATGCTATCCGCACGCTTCTTGCCCTCATGCAAGGCCTGGGTTGTTGTGTCTTACAAAGCGTGGCCTTCTCCTCCTGCGCCTCCTCCTGTTCCATCACGTCTGCTGCTGCTGGGTTAGCGTTGCCGCGTGGTCCCTGTTTATTGAACCACTTATCTTTATTACATTTATGACTGCATGGCGGTACAAAGCATGCTATCCGCACGCTTCTTGTCCTCATGCAAGGCCTGGGTTGTTGTGTCTCACAAAGCGTGGCCTTCTCCTCCTGCGCCTCCTCCTGTTCCATCACGTGTGCTGCTGCTGGGTTAGCGTTACCGGTCCCTTTTCCTGGAACCTCTTATATGTATTACATTTATGACTGCATGCCGACAAAAAACATGTTACCTGTGCAAAGAAAACAGACATTTCCCGCATTTAAAAGACAGTTTTCCCTTTGAAACTTTAAAATCGATTTTTCTCAAAAACTATAAGCTCTTTTTGCTAAAAAAATTTTTCCTCTTGTACCCACTCCCAAGGTGCACATACCCTGTAAATTTGGGGTATGTAGCATGTAAGGAGGCTTTACAAACCACAAAAGTTTGGGTCCCCATTGACTTCCATTATGTTCGGAGTTCGGGTCGAACACCCGAACATCGCGGCCATGTTCGGCCTGTTCGGCCCGAACCCGAACATCTAGATGTTCGCCCAACACTACCTACCACCAACACCTCTGTTTTGTCAGAGTTCAGCCTCAGCCAGCTGGTGTTCATCCAATTTTGTAAATCCACTAGACACGCATTTATGGATGCTGATGGGTCCAGGCTTGAAGGACAGATACAGTTGTGTGTCATCTGCATAACAATGGTATCCTAAACCATAGTTCTGGATTTATTTTGCCCAGTGGGAGCATGTAGACTGCAAAGAGTAATGGTGATAGTACAGAACCCTGTGGAACTCCATAGGCAAGTGGCACTGGATTAGAGTAGTGTGTGCCCAGACATACTTGCTGTGTCCTGCCAGATAGGAAGGTCTGAAACCAGCTAAGAACAGTACCCCTTAGGCCACAGTAATTCTTCAGTCGCTGGATTAGTATTTCATGATCCACAGTATCAAATGCTGCTGACAAGTCAAGAAGAATCAGAATTGAGCAATCACCCTTGTCCCTTGCAGTAAGTAGATCATTCATTACTCGGACTAATGCTGTTTCAGTGCTGTGCCTTTTCCTGAATCCTGACTGAAAAGTATCAAAGATGTTGTTATCTGTAAGCCTGGCTTCTAGCTGGTTGGCGACTGCTTTCTCGATAACTTTTGATAGGAATGGTAAGTTCGCCACAGGTCTGTAGTTGGTTACAGAATCAGGATCTAGTGATGGTTTCTTCAGGAGGGGTTTTATGATTGCTTTCTTTAGTTCTTCTGGGAAAAGTCCACTTTGCAAGGAGCACTGAGTGATTTTGTGAAGTGCTGGCCTGAACAGCGCTGGGCACTGCATTAAGGATCCAGTTGGGCCAGGATCCAGGTCGCAGGTAGTGGGGCATAGACTTTGAATGAGAATTCCAAAATCTTCTACACTCAGAGTGTCAAAGACTTGCCATGGTGGTACGGTAGTAGGCATATGCAACGTCCAGTGGTCAATTGATGTTGTTGGTGTAATGCTGGCACGGATGGTAGACACCTTGTTTGTGAAGAAGGCAGAGAATTCTTCACACCTTTCCCTGGAGTATGTGGTTGGGGCTTTTAGGCAGGAAGGATTGCAGAGTGATTCCACTGTGTGGAAGAGTTGAGCAGCTCTGTTGTTGGCTGTAGATATTTTGTGCGAGATAAAGTCTGATTTTTTCTTGGTTATTGCTTGTTGGTATTGTCTGAGGTGTTGAAAATAAAAAAATATAGAAATATTTCATCTTTACATTGATATTTAGAAAGTTTAGACCCTTAGGTAAATATTTACATGTTTTTTTTATTATTATTGTAATTTTTTTTTTATATTAAACATTTTATTTGGGTAGTTTTGGGAGGGTGGGATGTAAACAATAGGTTTATAATGTAAATGTGTGTTGATTTTTTTTACTTTAGTTGTAGTATCACTTTTTAGCCACAAGATGGCGGCCATGAGTTTGTTTACATGACGTCACTCTAAGCGTAACATACACTTAGAGAGACGCATGGGGACGCTACAGCCAGAAAAAGCGAAGCTTCCGAGAGAAGTTGTCACTTTTTCAGCGGGGGAGAGGAATCCGTGATCGGGCACCATAGCCCGATTCACTGATTACCTGGCTAACGAACCGCGGGCCGGGAGCACGCGTGCACGCGCGCGATGGTTCCTGGACGTAGTTTCTATGTCCAGAAACTAAAATAGGTTAAAGAATAATTCTAGTTTCAATGAAAATGTTTTGCTTTCTTACCATCTCAGGCAAGGATGTGGCATTCTCACTCACTACATATGTGTAATGAATACTGCGAACCTCAGCCCTGACCATCTACAAAGGTTGACTGTCAAATTGTGCCACATGTTTGTGTTATTTATAACAAAGTAAGAAATAAAAATTTCTTTATAAAAAAATAAATAAAAAATAAAGGTAATAAATAATTCCTAGGACCATCCGAGTGCCAGCACCCTGCACATATGCCCACCACAAGCTGACTTTCTTGTCTGGGCAGTTCCTTCACCATGAGCCTTCCATTCAGCTGAGTAATAAGCTCATCTTTCTTTAAGTGTTGGCAACAACAGGCATCGTTTTTTGCCCATCGCCGACAAAATAACCTTGCTACGAATAGTTTTTTATATTTTTGTGCTGCTTTTATTAATGTGTGCATACCATTGGTGTTTGTGTTTTGCGATCAGGTGCCTTCGCAAAGCAGTTGTCCCTAGTTGGGTGTTGGGCTTCCCACAACTCAGTTTTTTTTGGCAGAGGTTGCAGATGGTATCGCTGGTATCAGAGGCACACAAATAAAAAAATGTCACAATGGTGAGCTTTGGAATGTCGGTATTTGGGTGGTGGCAACATGAGGCATTAAAGGGTGGCTGGATGACCCCAAGAGTATCACTAAATGCATCATGTGTGAATATCTCCTCTGGCACATCAAGTGGAGCAGCTGGATTGCTAGTGGTAGTAGTGTAAAGTTTTTGTGTGAAACCAGAAGCTGAGCAGGAGGAGGATGGTGCTTCACGGACGTTCTGAGCGGAAGATATGGTGTGCTGTTTAATCCAGTCAGCCACGTCCACAGAATTTTGGGGGTTGAGGTGGGGACGTACATTCGGAACACTGTACTTTGGTCGAGGGCCACACGACGACCTTGAAAATACCTTCGGGGTGGCCTGCCTCTGCCTTTTGTTTTTCCTATATTAGGAATATGCAGTACTACTAACAATATTCAATAGTGGTAAACAGTGTGTGTGATCAAAAAGAGGCACACAATCAGTGTCAAATAGTGTGTGTGTGTGTGTGTGTGTGTGTATCACTGGGCTGTGTACTTTAACAAACACACACACACACACACACACACACACACACACACACACACACACACACACACACACACACACACACACACACAGAAATAGCCTATATAGTACTTTCAATCACAAATACAGTTGCAAGCTAAGCACTGCTTATGATATACAGTGTGCTAGCTTGCTTGCAATACTTAGAAGAGTATAGTAGAACTACAAGGGCCAGCAACTGACTGTGGCCTGTATGCAGTGTGTAACCCACAGTCCCACACAGATATCAATAACAGATACAGTTGGAAGCTAAGCACAGCTTATGATGATAGACAGTGTGCTGGTTTGCAATAGATAGAAGAGGATAGTAGAACTGCAAGGCCCAGTAATGACTGAGGCCTGCCCTGTATGCAGTGTCTGTCTTTCACTACACACACACACACACACACACGCACACACACACAAAACGAATAGAATATGAGCCCTCAAAAGGGTTTATGTTTTGGGGTGGTTTCAGCAATACAGAATGGGCTTTATGCAGTGTCACGCACAAAGGGAGCTACGGTATAATACGTCCAATCACAGACACAGTAGAAAGGTATGCACTGTGATTAATATAGTGTGCTGTCACACAGGTACAGAGGAAATGTATGCACTGATATAATAGTGTGCTGTCACACAGGTACAGAGGAAAGGTATGCACTGGTATAATAGAGTATGCTGTCACACATGTACAGAGGAAAGGTATGCACTGGTAAAATAGCGTGTGCTGCCAGTGGTGGGGCTACAAATCCCATTTGGCCTGGCAACTGTCTGTGGGCTGTATCTATATGCAGTGTCACCCACAAAGACAGCTATGCTTTAGTAAATTAAATCACAAATACAGTGGAAAGATATGCAATTGTATGGTCATACAATGTGCTGCCAGTGGTAGGACTACAAATCCCAGCTGGCCTGGCTGGCAACTGTCTGTGGGCTCTATGTATGCAGTGTCACCCACAAAGTAAGTTAAGTCACAAATACAGTGAAAAGGTATGCAATGGTAATACAGAGTGTGCTGGGCCTGGCACAGTACAGCATCTAGGCCCAGCTGTGACAGTGCTGTATCTATGCCTGTCTGTGGTCACACACACACAAAAAATAACAGATCAGAAGAATATTAACTCTCAAAAGAGCTTTTGTGGGGTGCTTTTACCTACAACATTGAGCAAGGAGCAAGCTAACAACAGCCTAACTAAAGCTTTTCCTATCTCCAAATGTCTCTCCCTTCCTCTCACTATAGCAAGATCAGCAGACTGAGAACATGATTGATGCTGCATCGTTTTTATAGGGGGGTCCGGGGTCCGTGGGTGAGTGCAGCCTGATTGGCTGCCATATGTCTGCTGACTGTGATGTAGAGGGTCAAAGTTTAGCCCAATGATGAGGTATAGGAGGCAGAACGAACGTGCTATGTATTCGCTACCTGCCGCAGGCGCGGGTAGCTGTTATATGCGCAAACTACCCGCCTACCGAACCGTTCGGGCCATCTCTATTTCCTCCTGGTGTTTCTTATTCTGATGTAATATCATATGTCATATGAACATGCACTAGTATTGGTGATGTCTCAAACCACACATCAACAATCATCTGTATTTGTATTAAAGGATGTCCTGATTGTACAGAGTTTTAAAACCCCCTGTGTATCTACATTTCCCACTTTTTGATTTGTACTGTGTGCAGCACTACAGAAGATGTTTGCACAATATAGATAAAAAATAACATATTTCCTAGAAAGAGTGAAAAAATGCATAAAGAATCATGTACATCTGCACTTTTAGAATAACAAGGCTTAAAGGGAACCTGTACTGAGTAAAATTATTGAAAATAAACACATGAGGTAACTTCAAATGAATATTAAATAGTTACCTTGTCATCAGTTCCTCTCAGAAGCTCACCATTTTCTTCTGACAATAATCCCTTCCAGTTCTGACAATATTTTGTCAGAACTTAAATATATCAGTCGCTGTAAGTTATAGCTGAGTGGACAACTGATGTGGGCGGTAACGTCTATGTTTCCCTATGGCTTAAGTGGGCAATGTTACAGTTTAACCACCCTGGCGTTCTGATTAAATCGCCAGGGTGGCTGCGGGAGGGTTTTTTTTAAATAAAAAAAAAACTATTTCATGCAGCCAACTGAAAGTTGGCTGCATGAAAGCCCACTAGAGGGCGCTCCGGAGGCGTTCTTCCGATCGCCTCCGGCGCCCATAATAAACAAGGAAGGCCGCAATGAGCGGCCTTCCTTGTTTTGCTTACATCGTCGCCATAGCGACGAGCGGAGTGACGTCATGGACGTCAGCCGACGTCCTGACGTCAGCCGCCTCCGATCCAGCCCTTAGCGCTGGCCGGAACTGTTTGTTCCGGCTACGCTGGGCTCGGGCGGCTGGGGGGACCCTCTTTCGCCGCTGCACGTGGCGGATCGCCGCGCTGCAGCGGCGATCAGGCAGCACACGCGGCTGGCAAAGTGCCGGCTGCGTGTGCTGCTTTTTATTTCATTAAAATCGGCCCAGCAGGGCCTGAGCGGCAGCCGCTGGCGGTGTTGGACGAGCTGAGCTCGTCCAGACCGCTCAGCTGGTTAACAGTGTGCTGACCAGAAAGCTGTTATGGCTGAATGGAGTAATGGTTAAAGAAAACCTGAACTGAAAATGAAAAGTCAAAATAAACATACACAAGTCATACTTACCTCCCGTGTAGTCTACTCCACAATCTCTTTCTCTACTCCTGAGTCTTGTTTTTCCACTGTGACCAGGGAATTCCCCGTCCTCTATTTTGAAAATGGCCATTACCCCATAACAGCTCCCTGGTCAGCACACTGTTAAACTGTAATATCGCCCACTTGAGCCATAGGGAAACATAGATATTACCTGGCACACCAGTTGTCCTCTCAGCTATAACTGACAGCAACTGATATATAACTGACAGCAACTGGTATATTTCAGTTCTGACAAAATGTTGTCATAACTGGAAGGGATCATTGTCAGAAGAAAATGGTGAGCTTCTGAGAGGAACAAATGGCAAGGTAACTATGTAATGTTCATTTGAATTTACCTCGTGTGTTTATTTTAAATAATTTTACTCAGTTCAGGTTCCCTTTAAGGGCTCTGCCTCTGACACAGGAGACCAGGGTTCGAATCTCGGCTCTGCCTGTTCAGCAAGCCAGCACCTATTCACTAGGAGACCTTGGGCCAGTCTTCCTAACACTGCTACTGCCTATACAGCGCATCCTAGTGGCTGCAGCTCTGGCACTTTGAGTCCGCCAGGAGAAAAGCGCAATATAAGTGTTCTGTGTTTGTTTGTTTGTATGGGGTAATGGCCATTTTAAAAATGGAGGACGGAGAATTCCCTTGATCACAGTGGACGAACAGGACGCAGGAGAGGAGAAAGAGATTGAGGAGTATACTACACGGGAGGTACATATGGCCTGTTTATGTTTATTTTGACTTTTCATTTTCAGTTCAGGTTTTCTTTAAATATATATTTAAAAAGGCTAATGAAAACACCCGAATATGACTGAAAAATACATACAAAGATACTGATATTAATAATATGGATGTAAAAGACTTTTAAAGTAAGGCCTTTTTGAAAAAAAAAAAATTTCTAAATGTTGTTACACTGTAAATCCATGACATTCTATTTGCCTACCAGGATATACAAGCACAGCAGAAACTCTGCATGAAAATTGATTCATCCACAAACTGAGATGAATTCAGGGGAAAAAAAAAAAAAAACAAGGATTCAAAATGACTAGTGTTATGGTGAATGGAACCTGAGTTTATTTTGCTGTCAAAGCAATTTGTCGGCATAGCTTGAGTGAGCATGTTAACCAAGGGATTACTATTTTGTGCTGTTCGGAGAGGTTTACAATCGAGCCTCAATTTCTATTCATGAAACAACACTGCATAAATGTGACTATATATGTGTATTTAATAAATTTGTATTCAGAAAAGGATTGCTATTGCATCTGTCTGTTCTCACTCTAGGACACAACATTACTCTAAGGAGTTTCAAAAGTGAGCTGAAAATGTTATCACCTTGTCATCATTGTGATGAACAGAGATTCATACCTTTAGTTTAAAAAAAAAAAAAAAAAAAACAGAACCCAATAGCCGTGTTTGTTTGGTCTTACAATCAGTTTCTGAAATTTTTGTAGTTCATTTCCATAATAAGAGGTATTGGACAGTTCTCTCTTGCTGAATGTTTTTGTAGTTCAGAATGATTACAATAAGGGGTAATCAGGAAAATTAAGCAAAACTGATTTCACAGAAAAATCAGCATCTTCACTTACGCATTGCAAATTTAAAAACTTTATATTTCACATACACAGCCAGAAAATAAAATAGATGCCTTTTCAACAGAAAGATAACCCAGGTAGCAGGTCCTTATGGTTACTTAACGGGTACTCTATAGGCCAAACAATGTGTCCCATATGTTTGCCCTAATAGTCCTCATAGAATTCTGCATAGGGGACCATGTGTAGTCCCTGACGCCCATGTATGTCACTTGTGGGTTGTTGCCCACTGTAAATATATATATATATATATATGTATATATATATATATATATATATATATATATATATTTATATATATATATATATATATATATATATACACACAATTTGATGAATCATGGAAGTGTTGTAGTTTTAAAGAAATTCCCTGAGCGATCATGATTTGGCTACTGCAGCCACTGATGTGATCGCTATGGGATACTGTAACTCCCAAAATAATACTGCATGGAGCAATTTGCAATCACTCAACAATCACACCTCTGTGTGTGCGTGCGTGTGTGTGTGTGCGTGTGTGTGTGTGTGTGTGTGTGTGTGTGTGTGTGTGTGTGTGTGTGTGTGTGTGTGTGTGTGTGATCACCCCATAGGGATCCACTGGTGTAACGCTTTTGCCAATTGCTGGCAATCAGCAAGCACTGCAAAAGTGCTGCTCTCAGTACATCCAAGGCCCTAATCAATATATAGATTATCCCATGCAGTAGAGACCAGCTCACCTCATTTAATAGCCAATTAATGTCACCATATTCGTGATTGTCATGTGAGTAGAACATCCATCCAGGAAAACAACGATAAAGCCGTCAAGTTCTCCAAGTAGATCCCAGGGGGAATGCTCTCCTTATATAAATCACTGGCAGATCGTACCCATAAGTAAATATTTAAAGGGTTTTTATTAACCAATATACACAATCTCGGCAGTATATCTGCACCCAGCGGGAGTACTCTTCCTACCCCAGGGGCGTAAATATGTGTCTCCTGCCTTCTATCACTCCTGATTTTCCCCATCCCCAGCCACTAGATCTTAGTTTTGGGAGAGGGAACATAAATTCCCACTACCTATCAAAGTTTCCCTCTAAATCACAAATGATGATCAGTGCTGTAATGAACAGCATTGATCATTCAATGAAAAAAAAACAAAAACAAAAAAACCCAATTGCTTTAGATGTAGAAGTCTACATCTAGGGGCCAAAATTTATATTACAGCAAAAAATAAGATAAAAATAAAGAGAATAAAAAGGTCATTAAGTATTTTATCCCTTACCCTGCCCCCATATTTATAACATAAAATTAAAAAGTGACAGAATTTTTAAAGAGAATACATACTGTAAATTTTTATGTTAGGGACTTAGCATTTTGTGTATGTATGCCATGAGGATATATTGTTATTTTATTACAAATTAGGGCTTAGAGTACAATGAGAAAAGTAATAAACACAAAATAGAAAAAAATACACCTTTATTTCCATGTAAAATATTGTTGCAATACAATGTACTAGGGACTAGAGATGGCTTGAACCTCCGATTTTGGGTTCGCAAACCTCGAACGCGAACTTCCGCAAAAGTTTGCGTTCGTACGAACCAGGCGAACCGCAATAGACTTCAATGTGCAGGCAAACTTTAAAAACTTCAAACACTGTTTCTGGCCACAAAAGTAACATCTGGAGGCGGGCATGGCAGAGTGGGATATACGCCAAAAGTCCCGGGGAAAATTACAGATTTGACACACAGCAGGGTATAATCACATTGCATTCCTAAATTGGAGGCATAAAGTGCTAGAAAACATCGTGTGTGTGCAGACATGGATCAGCAGGTAGTGTAATTAGTGTACTGCCTCACAATGACAGACCAAACTCACTGTGTAATGCACCGCAAACGGCTGTTTGTGTAGTGATGGCCATGCTGGACTGGTGCGCACGATGGCGAGAGTGCAGGCGATGGCGGTTTTCAAGCCCATATGGTCGCCGGGCTGAGGTAGCTCAATGACAAAACAACAGTGACTGTCCAGCTGATCGAATTTGGTCTGTCCACAATGAAGCAATGACTTTATTATCTTGGGTGTTCCCCCCAACACACTCATATAGGTCATTGCTTCATTGTGATACTGTTATGATCACTTCTGTAGCATGTACTGCTGGCTGTACTGAAGACAAGCAGTTTTTGATTTCTTTGCGTGCATTTGCTCGTATAGTTTTGCGTGCGCTTACACTGAGCGTTGATTCCATCTGCAGTCGCTCTAAAGTTAATGACAGATTAATATGCTTTTGTGAAAACAAACATTGTCTGTTGCAATGGAGCTGCAATCCCTTTCTTGCAGGCTGCATATCATTGTCTGCCCTTTCCTGCTGTCAGCCTGTGATTGATTACCATTCACCTGTGTGGGAATCTGCATGTCTGCTCCCATTGGATGACCTCAGTATAAAGGACTGCTTCCTGCAGTGTTCCATGGGCTATCATAGTCTCAGATTCTGTCTGTTACTCTGTCCGGCCCCCACCTCGTTCCTAGTCCGTGTGGACTGCGCTGACTCCTGCGAAGAGGTCTGCGAGTCCTCCTAGTTCTGCTCCTTGTTATCAGAAGTTGTTACTTTGCTTGTCTTGCGTCATATATCGGTTCATTGCCAATATATACGCATACTAGCACGTTTGTTATTTTCTTTGTATTCGTGTTACGTTAATACATCAGTGTCGCTGATATATACGTACTCGAACTGTTTATATCCTGTGTTCAGTCAGTTAGTTTCCAGCACGTTTTGGTATCGTGATCACCCGTGCTTAGCTAGTTCAGTCCTGTTCCAAGTCCTGCTCCAGTTCTTAGTCAGTGTTCCTTGCTTATGTCATATATCGGTTTATCGCCAATATATACATATGTCAGTTAGTCGTTTGTAGTTCATTGATAGCTGTAATCGTAATACGCTAGGAAATCATACCTATTGTATATTTGTATTACGTCTGTCTTCTTTGACTCTATTTCCCGACTATTCTGCCCTGTCCTTGTGAGGCACGCCACCGCTGCATTCGCATTGGCTGCCTCATTCCAGTCTGTCTTGGCTTGGACGTTTGCTGTCACTTAAGCAGTGACTAGTTAGCAAGAGTTCATTCTGTTACCTGTCCTGATCTTCTGAGTTCTGGTTTATGCGCTCAGCGCTACCTTGCGCTGAGCCACTATAGTGGAAGGATTGTTTGTAGCTGTTCAGATCTACGCCTGCTCTGTGCGCCATATCTCCTGTTGGAGTCAGTTCTCGCCTCCACTAAACTGTTACCCAGGCATGCACATGCCTCCATTACATACTTTTCTTTGGGTTCCCAGTAGTAATAGTAAATTACACCCACTCTGAGCTAGTGTATATGCCAGCGTCCCGGCATCCCAGGACACGCTTCTGTGCAGTGTAACAAGCGGGTGTCACCATGCTTCAGAGTTCCCCTACTCTTCCTGCATCATGCGTGCCACCAAAAAGCCCACAATTTATTGACCTGTGCACCCTATTTCTTTATGTATATACAAATATTAGACATTTAAAAGTATATGAAGGTTGCCTTCTGCCACTTTTTGTAAAGTTCTGAAGCTTCTGTACCCATGCAAATTACTTTTCGTGTCTTCCAAAGTATGCGAGACAAAATCCACATTAGGAAATAAGTTATTTCTACTCAGAAAGTTGACGTGTGTCCCTTACCCACACTCAAATGAAATGTTACAGAGACCATGGCCCATGTGCAATTAACTTTTAAGTTATCTCTTAGTAGAAAGTTTTCATATACTCTTTAAATGAACTTGTAAGCATTTTACAATTGATAAAGTACCTACAAGTTAGTGAAAAGGTACTATCAAAATTATTTAGAGTATTTCTTGCTTGCTGGGAGTTTAGCCACTAGGTGACCGTGTCACACCAATGGGTTTTTATGCGGCGCCAGCCCCAGGGCCACCTAACGACGATCGGCATAAAGTCCTTGGGGTGTGGTTTGCAGGAGAACCCTGCTTGGATGGCAGAGCTCCGCTCCGCCTTTAGTCTCCCAGCGGCACTCACAGCTGTCTATTAACATAGTACAGCGCTGCAATCTAAGGCAATGCTGTACTGGGGACAGCCGTTTGACACGGCTGTCCCCCTGGGAGGCACCACAGTGATCCGCTGTCATAGTCTGAAGCCTATGACAGCTGATCGCACTGATTGGCTGGCGGCTGGAGAAAGGGAGGGAGGGCTACATAAACTAACAAAATACAAATTTTTGTTATAAAAATAAAGAAACAAATATTTACAAAAAAAGAAATAAACACTGGGGGTGCGACCAGACCCCACCAACAGGAAGCTCTGTGTGCTGACATGTACGGCCCTGCAGCAAGCCCTTAAAACTGCAATGGCCTATTTAGTGAAAAATAGCCTAGTCTTTAGGGGGGGGGTTAACACTGCTGTCCTCAAGTGGTTAAAGGGCATTGTTTGACAAGGGGTGAAAATATCACCGAGGAGAAAACGCAGGAGAAAAAGTGAATGGGCCTATGACTGGGTGATCATAGTACTATTTTAAAAATACTAACCCATCACACTGCTATGTTACTGTCATGATCGCTGCTGCAGCAGGTATTGCTGGCAGTAGTAGTGCAGCAGCACTAGCAGGTATTGCTGGCAGTAGTGCTGCTCAGGCAGTTCTGATCTCTTTCCATGCAAGCTGCATAGCTTTGTCTGCCTTTCCCTGCTGTCAGCTTGTGACTGGTTATCATTCACCTGTGTGGGAGTCTGCATGTCTGCTCCCATTGGATGACCTCAGTATAAAGATCTGCTTCCTGCAGGGTTTCCTCGGGCTATCATAGTTTCAGTGTAGCTAGTCTTGCTGTTGCTTCAGCCCCAGACCGTGTTTCTTGTTCTAAAGATACTTTGCTGGTCTTGCATCATATATTGGTTCATTGCCAATATATATGCATACCAGCACGTTTATTATTTTCCTTGTATTCGTGTTACGTTGATACATCAGTGACGCTGATATATACGTACATGAACTGTTTATATCCTGTGTTCAGTTAGTCAGTTTTCCAGCACGTTTTGGTAGTTTGCGCGTATCGTGATCACCCGTGCTGAGTTAGTATCCTGCTCCTGGTCCTGTTTGTGGATTGCGTTCATCTCTGCGAGGAGATAACGAATCCTTCTGAATCCTGTCCTGTTACCGTTTGTGGATTGCGTTCATCTCTGCGAAGAGATATCGAATCCTTCTGAGTCCTGTTCCCTATATTGCTCCAGTGCTAGTCAGTGTTCCTGCTTATGTCATATATCGGTTCATTGCCGATATATACATATGTTAGTCAGACGTTACAAATAGTTTCATTGATAGCTGTAATTGTAATACGCTAGGAAAACATACTTGTTGTATATTTGTCTGTGTTACGTTCATCTATCTTGATCCTGCTATTTCCTGACTATCCTGTCCTGTCTTTGTGAGGCACGCCATCGCTGCAAACGCATTGGTTGCCTCATTCCAGTCTGTCTTGTTGTGGACGCTTGCTGTCACTAAGTAGTGGCTAGTTAAGCAAGCGTTCATTCTGTCTACCTGCCCTGATCGCCTCAGTTCTGGTTTATGCGCTCAGCGCTACTTTGCGCTGAGACGTTATCACGAAAGTATTGTTTGTGGCTGTTTGGATCTGCACCGGCTCTGTGCAGCACCACAATCTCCTATTGGAGTCAGTCCTCTCCTCCACTAAACTGGGGATATCCTGATTCCTTGTGCTGGTGTGTGTACCTCCTTCACGTCAGCTTATGCATCACGTGCTGACCGTGGAGAATACACCTCCAAGCCTAACAGTTACATAGACCAAGTGATGAAAGACGTAGTATAGAAGTCCATATTGCACTGAACTTGCACAATGTCTATTTTGCTCTAGAAACTCTCTGAGACTAAGAACTTTCATGCAATATACAATACATTTTTTTTCATGCCCACTGACGTTAAAGTATTTGGCAGAAATCTTCTTTCTCATGCTCCTATGCTTTTTTGAACATTCTCATCCTTTCAAAAATGTGAAATGTTTGCAACAATTAAAGCAAAAAAAAATGTCAATGCTTGGAAAATACATGCTTTGTTTCAATCACTGCAGCAGCTCTTCCAGTACTCAGCAAGATCAGCTTGTCACAACTCAGAAAGCTTCCTCTCTACTTCCTCTTTAATGGAAAAAGGCAGATGAGCGAGTGAAAATGCAGCATAGAGCCAGTGCTAGTGTTTACGTACTAGATTTTTCTCCATGGTCAAGCTCAACTCTGTGTCATGACTAGAGCAGTTCCTGGAAATCTCAATCTACATGTGCATTGCTCGCGTGTATCAAAAAAGGGCGCCTGGAAAAAAGGGTGCGGGGTATAGCCGAAATTGTAAGTTTGAATGCAAAACCATATTTTTCGTTTAAGAGGTTATAAACGATAATGTAGTGCTAAATAGGTTAAATAAACGGAAATGAAATGGCAAAATACCATCTATAACAGCAAACGACTTCTGAAATGAAACGTCAAATAGAGTCTATAACAAAAACGATGTTTACACAAGTATTAAGCATAGTAATAGAATGGTAGATTGTACAGGTATTCTACTGCAATTATACCTAACATAAGGTTTACAGATATCTCTCCTTATCCCTATCCCTAACACACCTAACACATAGACCCCCCCCCCCTTTGTGTAAATATATATATATATATATATATATATATATAATACAATACAGTAGACAGCACTACGCATTATAAGTGTAAAAACAGTTAATACCAAAAGCGATGTATTTCTAATACAATCAGGTTGAAAAACGGTATTTAAGCATTATACATATGAAAACAAATTTTAAATGATAAGAGAAGTGTAAACGAAAATTTTGTTGTTATAGTTTTGTAAGCAAAATTTTAAAACGAAAAAATTAGGTAAAACTCCTATAAGCGAAATTTAAAAACGTAAAAATAAGTATAACACAAAGTCAAAACGAACTTGTAAACGATATTTGTTATAAACTTTATCCTGTAAACGAAAACTTTTGTTAACACGATCCCTGCAACCGCTATTTATCGGGCCCCCTTTTTTCCTGTCGGGCGCCGAATAGCCGATATTTTGCATTGCAGTCTATGGCGGCGCCCTTTTTGTCCACTATCCCTGTACGCCCTTTTTTACTGGCTCCTGCATTGCTCATCCCTCTTTTGGAAGTTCTGATCCTCTTTTGGAAGCAAACGCCTTGCTATCTTGCTATCTTTTATTTTTCCTTGTGATGTACAGAGCAGATATGTGTAAATAAATGTACTATTTACATCTAGAAATTATTGCTTTGCTATTCCTTCTCCATAGCAGAAGCAATAGAGTGTTGTACTTTGTTAGCACCAGGAAAAGCAAGAAGTTTTGAATCAGGATGATGCCATTTATTGGGTAACTTAGAAGCCTGCGGGGGTCTAATTTTTCAGACCCGCACCCGACCCACACCCGCAGCCCCGCTACCCACACCCAACCCACAACCCACTTTCTGGTGAATCTAGTACCGGCACCTGACCCACACCCGCAGACCCGCTACCCGCACCCGACCTGCAACCCGATTAAATAAAAATGGGTACCCAAACCTGACCTGCATTTTTGGATAACCCGCGAGTACCCAACTCTATACAGGCCTCTAACTTAGAGGTAAATAAAAAGTATACAGGAAGAAAGTCTGATGGAAAGCTTAGTAGCCAAAACTTGCTTTTTATTTACCTCTAGTTAAGGCCCCGTTCACACTTGCGGTTGTCTGCCAAACGGACCGGATGACCTGACCGGATCCGGACCGGATCCGGATCGGAACCGTACGGTTCTGATCCGGATCCGATCCGGATCCGGTCAGGTTGCATCAGGTGTTCATCAGGATGCGATCCGGATCCGTTTGGCAAAAGTTACGTAAAAAACAAAAAAAATGTTGGGGTCTGGGAGGTCAGCAGAAGGGGGACCTGTGGAATCAGGCCCTCCGCTGTTTAGCACTCACCTCCACCTCCAACATGCTGCCAACATCTCCAGCTCGTGCTGCTCCACTCCAAAATGCTTGCCCATGTGTCCCCGATCCAATATCGCCGCAACAATCCTCATAGGAAGTGGGGTAGAACATCCGGATTTTTAGCCAGTGTGTTGTGCGCTATCCGGTTCTCATTGATTTGTATTGGCCGGATGGTGCAGTCCGGCTCCGCCCCGGATACGGCTGCCGGAGGAGCCGGACCCAAAAATAGCGCATGTTGGAACGGACGCCGGAGTCCGGATCCGGTCCGGCTCCGGTCCGGACGAAACGGACGCATGTGAACGGTGGCATAGACTTACATTGCTATGCCGTCCGTCCGTTTCGTCCGTTCCGCATGCGGTGCGGCTCCGGCACGGCGATTCCGGATAGCCACCGCTAATGTGAACCGGGCCTTAGGCAATGAATGGCATCATCCTGATTCAAAACTACTTGCTATTCCGTCTCCAAATGCAAATATAAATGGAAGATTGGGATGTAAAAAAGTAGTAGCGGTTTGGATGTAAAAAAGACTACCCTAATTAGAAAAATGTGTCTCTTGCTCATGTATTCTTCAAGCATCATGCTAACTGGATGGGCATGAACAATTGTCAAGTTTTTATTTTTTTTAATAAAATCATAGTTAACCACTTCAAAACTGAGGGGTTTTACCCCTTCAGCATCCGAGCAATTTTCTCCTTTCAGCACTCCATCCATTAATTCGCCTATAACTTTATCATTACTTATCACAATGAAATGAACTATATCTTGTTTTTTTTCACCACCAATTAGGCTTTCTTTAGGTGGGACATTATGCCAAGAATTATTTTATTCTAAATGTGTTTTAATGGGAAAATAGGAAAACATTTGGAAGAAAAAACATTATTTTTCAGTTTTCCGCCATCATAGTTTTTAAATAATGCATGCTACTATAATTAAAATCCATGTAACTTATATGCCCATTAGTCCCAGTTATTACACCGTTTAAATTATGTCCCTATCACAATGTTTGGCGCCAATACTTTATTTGCAAATAAAGGTGCATTTTTTTCAGTTTTGCATCTATCCCTAATTACAAGCCCATAATTTATAAAGTAACAGTGTTATACCCTCTTGATATAAATATTTAAAGATTTCAATCCCTAAGGTAACTATTTAAGTTTTTTTTTTATTGTAATTTTTTTAAATTTATTTTAATATTTTAAAAAAAAAATAATAATATTGGTAACAATTGGGGAGTGTGGGAGTTAATTAGTTAAAATTAATAGTAAAAATAATTTATTTGTATGTGAAAAAAATGTTTGGGTGTAGTATTACTTTTTGGCCACAAGATGGCCACATTTTTTTTAAGCGTCCTGCAAGCGTCGGAAGGACGCTTGCAGGAAGGGAGGCTGGGAAACTGAGTTTTTTCACAATGATAGTAGAAGCATGCCGATCATTGCGGGGGCAGAGATCAACGAATGGGAATGGATTTTCCCGTATATTGATCTCCGGGCGAGCGGGCAGCGGCGTGCACGATCGCGGGAGTGCGAGCGGGAGCGCGGACAGCGGCGATATCTACGTTCCAGGCGGGGAAGTGAAGTCCAAAGAAGCGTAGATATACTGTACCCTGGCGGCGAAGTGGTTAAAAATGTTCCAATTCAGGAACATGTGACAAAATACACATTCATAGAAGTCCTATATTTTCAGACAGGCCCTAAATCATACAGTAAAACCACACAATTAAAAACCTTTTAAAGAATTAGCAGAAAAAACATTGATGGAACCCCAAATTATCTAGTAGTTTAACCCCTTGGCAACCCTCCATTAAGGAGTTAAAGTGGTCATGCAAGGACCCGCTTTAATTAGCTTTTTAACACGAACGCTGTAATAACAGCACAGGAGATTTGGGCACAGCCGGCACCACCACAGACAGTGCACTGTGAGTAACTTCAGCGCCGTCAGAAGACAGAGCTGAAGTTGCTCTTAAAACACTATAATTCGGCCTCCAGCAATAGCTGGAAGCCGATTTATATCATTCCCCACTATCCACGTGGACGTGGAGGGGAAATAGTGGTTATGCTGCCGGGAACTTGTGCAGCAGCAGGATAAGCCATGTACATCGCTATGTCGTTCGCCCAAGTCTCCTGGCGGCCAATTCATATGTATGCCTTTAGCAGGTGATCACTGCGAGCACATCACAGTGATCACAGAATGGCCAAACGAAAAAAAGGCTCTTGTCCTTAAGGAAAAGAGTTAAAAACATAATTGACAATTAGACACCAGGAGAAAATAACTAGATTGGCAATAGCATAATATCCAAGCCTTCTCAAGAGTGGGTCAAAGCAAATAAGTGAAACAGCTATGGCTGTAGCAGCATAATTACTTTGGAGTGGGCTCCTGTCTTTTGCAATGTAATATTAACAGGAAGCTGCTAGGTATTTTTAAACCATAATGAATTGGGTTGTCCTTGCAAATTTGCAAATGTTTCCAACTGCAAAAAAACAAAACAAAAAAAACAAACAAACAAAAAAACAAAAACAATGCACAAATCATACAAACAAAAATGCTTAAATTGTATGCATGACAAATTGACATATTACAGTATGATTCAATATAATTTCAAGTTTGAATGAAACTCAACACCAATGTTATGAATACAAGCTAACATTTATACAAATCTCCCATAAAAGTAGACCAGGAATAAAAAGCAAACTTGTTATTTGAAATTCAAAAGCTATGCCTTTTATCACCTTGGTCTATATTCTGCAGAAATCCCTAAATTTACAGGATTTTTTTTTTCTATAACATGTATCTCTGAGGTTCAGTGTGTGATAAATAAGCTACACTGCACTTTATTAAAAGAAGAAAAATTGTGTTGCTACAGCATTGCAAATAATATAAGCGACTAGGTGATAAATGTGGTTTTCTTTTACTTGGCACTCTGCCCGCACACACATTTCCTTCAAGAGTTATTTGTAGCAAGGTCTTAGTCATAAAACCCTATGTTCTATGCAGAGCTTGGCTCTTGAATGCTGGCTGCATATAAAAAATAACAGTGTTTGTTTTTTTCTTTTTGTTTTGTTTTTTTTTATCATTTTTAAATCTCAGTGGTACATTAGTATGCCTAATTCTTGCGTGAGCATGAATTTTCAGAGGTAACATTTAAGCTTTACTTTTTATTATGGTTCTTTGCTTGATACATTGGCAATCCGCAAGACTGTTTAGCTCTTCTTTAAAGTATGTGCTTGCAATAGTAAACATAATTTCTGCTGAATGCCTATCTAACCTTTCCTGTAAAGTGCATCATAGTCCACAAAAATAATACACCTCCACAGATAAAATCAGGTTGCATTATTAATAAAACATCTGAAATAAAAGCAAGGAGAGATGCGAGACATGTTTTCAGGCCTGCTGACCTCATTATTTTAGATGGCTGGTCACCTGGGGCATGGTTGACTGAGGTGATCAGTCCTCTCTAGAATTCGCTAATATTCGAAGGGGTATGTGTTATGGCAGACAATAAACACGTGTTTACTCCAAAGACCATTTCACGTGAACACAACAACAGCAATAACATTTGTAAAGTGCTTTTCTTCCATAAGACCCAAAACACATAGATATGTATCAGATCAAAAGATTGTCCTGGGGTAGGCTGTGTTACTGAAAAAAAATGTTATGTGTTCAATTCATAAATGCCAGACAGAAATAAAAATTGTGTGTTCAATTCATAAATGCCAAACTAATCTGGGGGGGGGGGGTGGGGGGGGGGGTGATATATTTGCAACAAATCATTCAGGTATCCAGGGCCTAAATTGGGTAGAGATCTGAATATTAATATGCCCATTTTGAAGCCGATTCTCTATTTTATTGGCAGCCAGTAGAGTGAGCAAAAAAATCAGTACTTTGTTGCAATGGCAGGGTTGGGTTGTTGACAGCCTTGCAGCATCTTTCTTTACTAACACTAGGTGATGCAGGTAAAAAGGCATTGCAATAGTCCAGTGATGTCATGGTGGCAAAAATTAGGGTTAAAAGATCCTCTGGAGGCAAGAGGTACTACATTTTCAAATAAATGAGTTTTAATTCCTGAAGTAAATTAGTACACCCAGGCTGTACACAAAGTCATACTATTTAGGTCTGGTCTCCCTAACTTCAGTGCTGCTGATTGAGACAGGGCTGCTTTGCTACCAAGCATTTCCAATGTGAAGAACCTCAGTTTTGTCAGCTTTTTATCCAAGCCAATTGTCATTCATTCACTCCTAAAGATCAATTAAGCAATCATTTATTTTTAGAGAAGAGTTTGACTTGCCAGGCTTCGATGATAAGTATATCCAGGTGTTATCAGCAAAGCAGTTGTACATTAGACTGTGTTTTTGAATATGTTTTCCAAGTGATAACATGTATATAGCAAACAACAAAGGGAATAGTATTGAGCCCTATGGCACATCATATTTTATCAGTTCAGGCTTAGTCAGGAAAGTCCTCAAGGATACCCTTTGTGTTCTGCCAGCCAAAAAGCAGACAATGAACCGCAGAAGAGCTAAACCCCCAATATCACAGTAGTTCTGCTACCTGTTAAGCATAATGAGAATGGAATACTGTCTTTTACTATGAGCAGATCATTGCAGATCTGGATGAGGGTGTTATAAACTATATGTTTCTCTCGGCACCAGCAACTTCTTAGAGTTGCACCTCACAGACTGTGAGATAACTTTACTCTCAACACAGCAAGCATTATTGGAGATAGACCGTTCTCAGGCGTCTTCAAAGTACAAGGAGTTTATTCAGTAAACAGATATACAGATACAGTTTGTCACATCTTAGCAAAGCAGATTCTTGCGTTGCGTTACAGCTTCGTGATTACCTTCCTGCTGAAGGTAATCAGGTCCTCTTATGTCTATACTATGTTATATCATCTAGACCAGTGTTTCTCAATATTTTATTGGTACGTACCCTTTTTAAAACCCTGTACACACCAAGTACCCCCTAGCATAGTAAACATTATCACAAGTACCCCTTAACAAATATATATTTAATCGTAGTACATGATACTTTTAAACAATTTCCAAGCATTTACTATTTCTTTTAATTACGGTAGCTAAAATACTAATTTGGTGTTTAAATAAGATTTATAATTTTCTGAAACTCTAAATTTGTTATTCTTGGTTAAATATATCAAGCCCGAGTACCCCCTGGAACCATCAGAAGTACCCCCTGGGGTATGCGTACCACACGTTGAGAAACTAGGATCTAGACTACCTATGTACAGCATACAAGATATCAAAACAGAAATGGATTATATAAAGGTTTAAGCCAGCAGGGACAGGTAGCAAGACAGAAAGTGCTACTCCATACTCCGGCTGTGGGTTTTATATGAACCAGAAAGAGTTAAATGTGACATCATCTGAGCCATCTAGGATTGGTTCAGATCCCATGTGATGTCAGGACACACACCTACTTGATTAATATTCTATAAGATATTTGCCCTAGATACAAAGAATTTCCATGTTGAATAAACATGGCTTTGTTTACTGTTCTTGTGGTGTACATGTTGAGGTCACTGAGACCTGTGGCCTTATCCATAGAACAGCTTCTTGGTATGTCCTAGTTCTGTAGATTTTCTCTCAAAGAGAAAATCCCCTTAAAGAGACACTGAAGCGAAAAAAAAATGATGATATTATGATTTGTATGTGTAGCACAGCTAAGAAATAAAACATTAAGATCAGATACACCAGTGTAATTGTTTCCAGTACAGGAAGAGTTGAAAAACTCCAGTTGTTATCTCTATGCAAACAAGCCATTAAGCTCTCCGACTAAGTTAGTCGTGGAGAGGGCTGTTATCTGACTTTTATTATCTCAACTGTTCCTGGACTATTTACTTTTCCTCTGCTAGAGGAGAGGTCATTACTTCACAGACTGCTCTGAAAGACTCATTTTGAATGCTGAGTGTTGTGTAATCTGCACATATTATAGAATGATGCAATGTTAGAAAAAACACTATATACCTGAAAATAAAAGTATGAGAATATTTTCTTTGCTGCTAATCTTCTAGTAATTATTCATAGTACACAACCAATTCACTATATCATATTTTTTTTTTCGCTTCAGTGTCTCTTTAAAGGGTAGGTCTGCACCCCAAGCCTTTTTGACTAACTCAGTCCAAATAACTGAGGCCTACTTAAATTATAACAATCCCCCTAAAAAGGCTTGATCCGCAGATCCCTGCTTCTGAACCCAACAGTACCTTGTTTTTGTTCTTTATGTTTCACTTTTCGATGTTCGTGCTCACACACCTTCTCTGCTCTAGGCAGTTATCCCTGGGAGAGAGGGCAAGACCTCTTGGTCTTCCTGTAACCAGGCTCTCTGGGGATGCCCTACTTCTAAGTCCCTCTATACCACATTCTCAGCATTTGCACCACTTGCGTATCACTCACAAACTTGCATGATCACAGAAAAGTGAAACTCGTTTGTCTGTTACACAATGGAGCAGTGCCAGATGCCTTCTAAAAGAGCGCCTTTATACAATCAGCTCCATCACAGGTACTACTAAACCTATACCCGTAACCCTGTATGTCCCTTAATTTGGAAATATTGGTTCATGAGATGGTTTATGAGGCACCAATCTCTTGACCGTGTTAAATTGTTTGCGTAATTTCCCACACAAACCTCACCTGTTGAATGATGCCCAAAGTTGTCAATCCCGTCTCAATGACCAGTGGGTGTAGGGAGAAATTTTGAACTGCAGAGGCCCAGTCCGAGTGTCCCTGGAACATCTCCGGAAACCTTTTCCACCAGGTCAGACTGGAACTCACCTGCTTATTTTTGTGTTCTACCTCGTTAAGATCACCTGGATCATGGTGAAATCTTACCTCTAACTTAGTGTTCTGTTTGTTTAACCATTGTAAGAAAGTGTGGTCGTCTTGGGTCAAAACCTGTTCCCCTTTGTCCCATGTCGTGTTATCTTTCAGGAGGGGAACTTCCCGTGAAACTTTAAACTTTAGGGTTCTCTTAACAATTTGAGGAATAACGTCATCAAACTTGGATGACTTGATCCATATGGGATCTCCGCTCACACAATATGTTCCCCTTGAAAGATCCACCTTATCGGAACAATTATGAAAATGTACCTTGAATGTGTCGTTAGACATTATGTTAAAAAACAAACCTTTCCTTCAGCCACCGGAACTATCGGTTTGGCTTCAGGGCAGATCTTTTGAATGGTAGCCTCGCATTCTGTGTTTATTGAGCCAGCAGGCTTCTTTACTAAATTTGACTTGCCCGGCAAACACAGGCACCTCTGTGAGAATTGCCCGCATGAGGACAACTCTACTTGTTTCACCTCCCCGTCTAGCACCAAAAAATGTTGACCTCTCAGGTCATGGTGTAAGACATGTGTTGAGGTGGTAACTAAGGAAGTAGCGGTGCGTAAATAAGTGTTGCACCCTTTCCATTTGTTCACCCAAACATCTTGAAGCTTCCATGCAAAAGATCCTTCTTCAGAAAAATCAATAAACCTCTCCTTGTCCAATCTCAGTTGTACAGGATCTTTTAGCATCTCCCTGACAAAATATGTCCCAAACTGTCCTGATTGGACCTCTTCCCCCCTTATGTCCTGAGGCAAAATGCATACCTGAGGTCGGGAAGACTGTACTCTCTGCACTCTTTCAATTAAGAGTACCTCTTCACTTACCCATCTAGCATGAGGGTAAGTGGCTGCATATGGACTGTGTAATATTGTCCCGTGTTGTGACCCATGTAGTGAGAATGGGGTTCCCTGTGTTGGCTTTCCCTCCCTCGGGATCGCTCTCCCCACCCTCTTTGTCACCTGGAAATGTGGCTTGATCTCGATTTTTACTTCTTGTTTCGAGAACCACAAACCCTCGGCTTTCCAGCCTTTACGAGTGTATAGTTGTTCCAGAGACACCCTCTGTTGGTAACTCCAGAGTGTGATGTTGTCCCCTGCGTCTCTCCTGTAGGAGAAGTGACGCTTACTGCTCGTTCCTCTCCAATCTGGAACCATCTCACTCTGGATAACCAAGACAAGGTACCCCCGAACCACACACTCCACCTTTTGCATGTACCCATTGTACCGCAATGTACCTTTTAACAAACCTTTGGATCGGTGCATTGGTTCTGGGAGTGTGACATTCAAGAGCAGATTTACACTGCTGTTCAATTCAAACTTCCAGCACACCTGACCCTTCAGACCTTTCACCAACATTGTGAAATTTGTTTCCACCTGGCACAAGTGCTCTTTTCCTCATCCCTGCTTGGTCCATCTGTGCCAATCAGAGGGAGGTGGGAAAGGATCAGTACCTTTGTCTCCAAACATTAACATGCTTGGGTCTTGTGTTCTCATGAACCCCTTATTGTTCATGAGAATGTCCTCTCTTCAGTCTCCTAAGACAAAATGGCAGCCTAGGATCACCATCAGCACGGTACTCTTCATTATAAACGCACCTCCTTGGGAAAGAAAAACATTAGCAATTTGCATTATGCTTTGCTCAGTCAGTTTTTTTAGTCTGTTTCTGATCTCAGAAATCTCGTTTCTCAGTCTCTTTCCGATCTCAGAAATCTCGCTGTTCTCCAAACTCGGATTGGCATCTGGAACTTTTCGCTTATCCTACTGACACCTCCCTCTTTTCTGCCAGCACTGCAGCTGTCTCGATTCCACATTGCCAAACTCCTGAAATTGAAATACAAACAAATCAATTCTTATTAATGATCTGGGTTTCGCCCTGCGGCTTGTACTCTGTACACTTTAGATTGATCAATATATACCGTAATTGATCTCGTTGCTTTATGGTTCTCATGAACTCTGTTTACTCTTTTTGGTAGATTGGAGTTAAACTTCTCTCCCCTACCTCAGTACTATCCTAAGTACTTACCTGTTTAAAAAATGCTCCCGCAGACTTTTCCTTTGGAAGCTCTCACCTCATTGCAATCTCTCCCCACATCCCCCCTTCTGTACATACGCAGCCGTCATATGCACAGAGTACGGATGCCACACACCTGTTGCTGCTTTGCAATGCTCTTGCTCATTTTTGCATTTACTTACCTAGAACTCAATTGAGCCCTACCAGCTCAGCTAGAAATCCTGTTTGTGGTACCCTCTGACCAATGTTTGCCGTGCTACTACCCCCAGCCTACAAAAAAAAATGGCTGCCTCCCTGTAGGAAGGAGCACTTTGCACTTAAACTACACAGGGTGCAGGGCTAAGCATTCCCGCATCATATGCCTGTATGCAGATCCCTGAATGCCCACTTGGTAGGTAGTCATATGGCAACACTGTACTAATACACTGTCACTCTGTAAATGGCAATTCATTCATCTTAATAATTGCCCCATGAACTGCTGCCAGTTCAGTTATTTGTGCTACACTTGGTAAGAGCTGGAACAAAAATATTTGACCAATCAGTGGACGAGAAAATGCACAAACAGCCCCAGCCCAGCACTGACCTCTTAGTCAAGCTCTGGCCCTGTCCATGACAAAAAAACGGCAAAAACGTTACCGCTCTGCAGCCGCGGCGACGGATACCTGGATTGGTCAACTCCCTTTTTTTCCAACTCCAGCACCCCCTGATGCACTGTCCCCCCTTTTACTCTCTTGGGAACTCATGCTGCACCACCCGTTAAGGTGCCTCACTTAAAGGAATAATCCCATAAGTAACCCAGTACAGATACTTCCCTAATCTGCTCTTGCAAATCACTTCCTGGGAAATATCTGACTGATCTGTGTTTCCATGCACCTTGGTGGAAAACACTCCTATCAGTGACCATGCTAGTCTCACAGCAACTGCTTGGTGCACATATCCTGGCATTCCTTTCCCTGGACCCAGGCTCTGGGGAAATACTCCGGAATCCGAGATACTCAGTAGAGTGTCTCATAATCTCTACCATCCCTTCCTCTCAGCTGCTCTGCCTGTTGCCGTGAGCACAGCCTGAAGTGACGTGGATCCCCCAGCCCCTCCTCCCCCCCTGCCATGACGTGTGGGGGCCATGACTCGTGGGGACGGGCCCTCCTCAATGCCGCCATTTTGAGTCCTGGAATGTCAGCTAAGATGGCTGCTATGCAATCTTCCATAGCAACCTCTTAATCCTATACACATTAGGAAATGTGCCTTGAGCGTCTGGTTCACAAACGCCTGACCCAGTACCTCAATGCCAACTCACTACTAGACCCACTGCAATCTGGATTTCGGCCTGCCCACTCAACCGAAACGGCTCTCACCAAAGTGGTCAATGACCTTGCCTTAGCTAAAGCTGAAGGTAAATACACCATTCTCCTCCTCCTTGACCTTTCAGCAGCTTTTGATACAGTAGATCATCCCCTACTCCTCCAGTCCCTCCAATCCATGGGCATTCACGATCTCGCCCTGATCTGGCTTTCATCCTACCTCTCCAACCGCTCCTTCACGACCTCCTTCAATGAGTCCTCGTCCACCCCCAACCACCTCTCAGTGGGAGTCCCCCAAGGCTCGGTCCTTGGCCCCCTACTGTTCTCCCTATACACATCCTCCATTGGCAAGGTTATCTCCTCCATGGGTTTTAACTATCATCTGTATGCAGATGACACACAGATCTACCTCCACACCCCTGACATATCCACCACTACCATGGACAAGGTCTCCTCCTGCCTATCTGCCATCTCCTCCTGGATGTCCGCTAGGTTCCTAAAACTAAATCTAGACAAAACGGAATTTATGATCTTCCCACCCCGGTCATCGCTGGACCTCCCAGATGTGCAGGTCACTGTTAACCACACTACTATTCACCCTACCTCTCAAGCCCGCTGTCTGGGTGTCACCCTGGACTCCGCACTCTCCTTCACTCCCCACATCCAAAACCTCACAAAGTCCTGCAACTTCCACCTTCGTAACATCTGTAAGATTCGCCCTTTCCTGACCCCTGCCACCACCAAACTCCTCATCCATTCCCTCATAATTTCCCGCCTCGACTACTGCAATGCCCTTCTGTCTGGACTCCCTAAGACCCGAATAGCCCCACTGCAGTCCATCATGAATGCGGCTGCCATAATTATCCACTCCTCCCATTGCTCCACCAGGGCGGCTCCCCTCCGTGAATCCCTCCACTGGCTTCCTATCCAGTCCAGAATCAGATTCAAGATATTGTGTCTGACCTACAAATCCATCCACAAAACCTGTCCAACCTACATTTCTGATCTTACTCAGAGACACACACCAAGCCGCTCACTCCGCTCCTCCAATGAACTTCGCCTGACCGTCCCCCGCATCACCCAGTCCCATGCACGCCTCCAAGACTTCTCAAGAGCCGCTCCGACACTATGGAACTCCCTACCTCCACCCATTAGGGCAGCCCCCTCCTTCAACACCTTCAAGAAGGCCCTCAAAACTCACCTTTTCACTCTTGCCTACCACCCCTCACAATTGCTCTAAACCCACAGCCGAACTCTGGTCCCCTACCTCTCGTGTCCCTACCTCTCCCTCTAGATTGTAAGCCTTTGGGCAGGGTCCTCACTCCTTTTTTGTCCTACCTGATCATGCACCTCTATTACTGTGCACCCATGCTATGCATTTGAGTGAACCTAACTTGCCTAACTCCATGCTCCCATCCAGTGACTGACTAAGCATTACCTTGTACTCATACTGTGCTGTGTGATCTGGTTTTCTTGTAATCCTGTATTGTCATATTGCTGTTTGTCACCCCTAAATATTGTCTGTAACCTAAATTAATGTCCAGCGCTGCGTAATATGTTGGCGCTTTATAAATACAACAAATAAATAAATAAATAATAGGAAAAAAAAATCAAACAGAACAAACATTTTATGCCTAGTTACGTATAGCATGATTAAACATTGCAGAAAATCAGCATTCCGCTACATACACTCTTGGATACCTGCGTGGAAAACTTAGAAAGACCCCGTCCCAGCTGTAATCCTAACTGCTTCATACATTAGAATCACCCAGTGACGTGCGAATCTCTCCACAAAAACAGTCATCCGCTTATCTCAGACATAACTCAGAACTACTAGAGCGTGCTGTGTCCTCTTCTCACACAAAAACCATTGCTGTATAACTCTAAACAACACCTTAACCGTTACCATCCCAGTTACAAAACTTATTCTGAGACGAACAACCATCAGCCGCAGCTGGCCCAACACACTCCACGATCCGTGAAAACAACATGAACTTATGCAGAAATTAAAAAAAAACATTTAACCTATAGCACTAACTGGAACCAACTTGTTTTTCTCCAGGCTCTCTCTACCCAGTCCTCTTCTCCAGCTGCCCTCTCAACAACTACCGCTACACTCCCTCCTGTCCACCTGCCGACTTATCTCTGCTGCGGGGGACACTACACACACATCTGGCATACCTCCCAGACTATCGCTGTTAAGCGAGAGAAGACAAAACCACCACAGCCTCCGAGAAAAAAACGAAAGAAAGACAGAGATAAAAAGAATACAGTGTACCGCTGTCAAGCGAAAAAACTACCTGCGTACGGACAAACACATGTACGCCACACTGGATCCCCCTTCCCCTCCAGAACGCGCGGGAGGGGGAGAGAAATTCGCAGCCAGAACATAATAAACAATAAACACAATATACAGACAGAAACTGTAAACTCACTGCGCTGAACTCACACTGGAGTCCGCAGCCCAAAAAAAGCACATTATAACACCAAATAAACAAAACATCATACTCGCCTGGTCAGTGGACATTCCACTCATCTGGTCAGTGGACATTCCACTTGTCTGGTCAGTCCGATCAGCCGTAGCAACCTTTCCCACGAACCTCTATGGACGCTCCTGGAGCTCCTGAGCGAGCCCCCTTCTGCTCAGTAGATCGTCCTCCCCCGCAGCAGTTGCTCGGCCGGCCTGGGAGTGCTCCAGCCACCTGCGATCTGTTTAGGCTTTTAACTGCGTGCGCACCGCAGCTTAACTTTAAAGTCCAAGAGTTTTGCTGCTGATTTGATCTCGAATCTGCTTGATAAGCTTTCCAGTCTGCGTCTACTCCGCTTGTTTCGCTGTGGAATTTCTTGAAAACTTCGGCCCCTGGCCCTTGTCTGCCTGTTTCACTAGACAGTGAAGGGTTTAAAGGCACCACTGTTATAAACTATATGTTTCTCTCGGCACCAGCAACTTCTTAGAGTTGCACCTCACAGACTGTGAGATAACTTGACTCTCAACACAGCAAGCATTATTGGAGATAGTTTGTTCTCAGGCGTCTTCAAAGTACAAGGAGCTTATTCAGTAAACAGATATACAGATACAGTTCGTCACATCTTAGCAAAGCAGATTCTTGCGTTGCGTTACAGCTTCGTGATTACCTTCCTGCTGAAGGTAATCAGGTCCTCTTATGTCTATACTATGTTACATCATCTAGACTACCTATGTACAGCATACAAGATATCAAAACAGAAATGGACTATATAAAGGTTTAAGCCAGCAGGGACAGGTAGCAAGACAGAAAGTGCTACTCCATACTTCGGCTGTGGGTTTTATATGAACCAGAGAAAGAGAGACTGTATAGTCAGCGATGTTGTTTCCCCACCAGGTGGGGTGACCCTGGCCGCCCTGAGCGCTGATGGGGGGGGGGGGCATGGTAATGGAGGGGGGAGTCAGCCACGGGGAGGGCAGTCCAGCCTCTCCCTACCTTCCTCTCCCTGGGTCGCCCTCCATGCTCCCCCCTCCGACAGCAGATTAAGCGCAGGGAAGCGCTGTAAATCGTCACTCACCTCCCTGGTTCCAATTGCCGATCACTTGCCGCTGGTTTCCTCCTCGGCATAGATGCTTATACACACTATACTTCCTGTTTAGCTGTTTAGCGGTTGGAACCAGGGAGGTCAGTTACTGACTATTTACAGAGCTTCCCTGTGCTAACACTGCAGTCGGAGGGGGGAGCATGGAGGGTGGCCCTGGAGAGGAAGGGAGGGAGAGGTCAGGCTGCCCTCCCCGTGGCTGACTGCCCCCTCCATTATGGGGGGAGGGGGGCACAGCACCTACCTACCTAACCTATACTAGGGGGCAGCTACCTATCTAACCTATACTGGGGGGCACCTACCTACATAACCTATACTGGGGGGCAGCTACCTATCTAACCTATACTGGGGGGCACCTACCTACTCTAACCTATACTGAAGGCAGCTACCTAATCTAAGTTATACTGGGGGGAAGCTACCTAATCTAACCTATATTGGGGGGCAGCTACCTAATCTAACCTATACTGGGGGGCAGCTACCTAATCTAACCTATACTGGGGGCAACCACCTAATATAACCTATACTGCGGGGGGCAGCTTCCTATCTAACCTATACTGGGGGGCAGCTACCTATCTAACCTATGCTAAGGGTCAGCTACCTATGTAATCTATACTGGGGGCACCTACCTATCTAACCTATACTGGGGGCACCTACTTATATAACCTGTATTGGCGGCACCTACCTACTTAGCTAGTCTATACTGGTGGTAACTATACTGGCTACTTATATTGGAGGTACCACCCTAACTAACCTCTACTGGGGACACCTACCTATCTAACCTATGCTGGGGGCAACTATTCTGGCTACCTATATTAGCCCACTGCCTTACTGTTACACAGTTACATTGCATGTGATGTGCCCATGTGATGTCATGGCCATGCCCATTTTTTGGAGCGGCGTGCTTCGTTTATTTTTTGGGGGAGGGGGGGTGTCGGTAAATTATCCGCACCGGGTGTCAAATACCCTAGCTATGCCACTGTGTGGAGCTCTGCAAAGCATAACACATTTTAGTTTAGGATGTGCAGTGCTCATTCGACACTTTTGCTATCAAACTAGAATTTTGCAACTTGACATTTTTTGGAGTGGCCTGGTTGTATGAATGTTAAGCAGAATAGCCAGGCAGTACTGCTGCAGTTTGGTTTGCCTGATTATGCTTCAGAGCTTTCAAATGGGTAAGCCTGCCTTTCTAAGGTTTGGCCAGGTACTTTTAACACACTTGTTAAAAAATACTCAACTAAATAAAACTAAACTATTTATATAAATGCCAAAAGGCAAAGCCAAGACAAAACGGCTCACTTTTATGGCATCAACACAGTGGAGAATTAATATTGACTTGGTTGGTAATACATGCAATTCATAGCCTTCTGTGTGCACAATTTTTGAGTTTCAGATGACACCTTCCTCCCACAATGGAGTGGCACACTTTGAAGTGAATTGCCTAGCTAAAATCACTAACGGTTAACTGGAGAAATTTGCAAAATTATTTTCACCAGATGAGAAACTTTTGAGGAAATAAATAGAAATGTTGCATGACAAATGTTCAGTAATAGAGTGGTTGTCATGAAAATTGGAATTGTTAAAACATGGTTCTCATGCCGCAATGACTTCAATACAGTTTTTGAAAATGTTAATTTTAATTTTAGTGAAAATACAATTTATTGTGTCATCAGCCATAGATAATCATCCCTAAAAGTAATGTGTCAGAAGCTAGGAGGCTAGGGATGAGCAAATCTTTCCAAATCAGATGTATTATTATTATTATTTATTTATTTTATTTTTTGTAATAAAGGGGGATTAAGGGAATTTGCTATTGTCACCAAATCTTGAATGTATGTATAGAACATTAGCAGCAACATGTTCAAAGATAGTTTTTGAACAGTGTCTCATGAACAGTGTCTCATTCAAATAACTTTTGGCTCATTATGAAGCCTCCACATATGCTATCATCTCTGAATATGCTACATCAAGGTCACTAGTGAAAAAAATAGTTTAGTTAGTAAATAAACAGGTTGTTGTTGTTGTTTTTTCCAATAAATCAATCTTAAAATTTTGGAGAGAAAGTCTTTTTTATACCACTGGCAGCATCTGTTTGTGTCAGTTTTGGAATTATTAGCTCCTTTCTTCCAGCCTTTAATATGAAATTATTATTTTTTTTAAGTTAATTGGTGAAACTTTTAAAATTTAAAGTGACAGTACACTTTGAGAGTTGGAAAAACTTGACAGCATAGTGTCACCCTTTGCAAGCACTGTTAACCCCTTGACCCCCATGCAGACTGCTATACTCCAAGGACTTTGGAGCCCACAAGCATCAGGGTTATGCCCCCCTGGGCAATAACCTCCTGTTTATAAAAATGCATTTTACAAGGTCTTAAAATCTAATTGGATAAATTGTATTCATATGGCAGTATATACTAAGAAAGAAGTAAAAAGCAGCACTGAGAGGGGATGAGTATTGAAATATGGAGGCTGCCATATTTATTTATTTTTAAACAATACCAGTTGCCTAGCAGCCTTACCTTTTGGGCTGCAGTAGTGTCCGAATCACACAAGAAACAAGCATGCTGCTAATCTTGTCAGGGTCTATGGCTAAAAGGCAGAGGATCAGCAGGATAGCCAGGCAACTGGTATTGCTTAAAAGGAAATAAATATGGTAGCCTCCATATCCCTCTCACTTCAGGTGTCCTTTAAGGAAAACTCTTTGCAAATCTGAAGTCAACATTTGTGAAGTGAATTTTGCATTGAAGTCTATGGTGCTGTGTTTTGTGGTTAAGTCCCCATACATGTTACCATAAGCTAATTTGATATATATGCCATGGCCAATAGTGTAAACAAAAACATGTTGACACTATTGGCCATGGCATATATATCAAATTAGCTTATGGTAACATGTATGGGGACTTAACCACAAAACACAGCACCATAGACTTCAATGCAAAATTCACTTCACAAATGTTGACTTCAGATTTACAAAGAGTTTTCCTTAAAGGACACCTGAAGTGAGAGGGATATGGAGGCTACCATATTTATTTCCTTTTAAGCAATACCAGTTGCCTGGCTATCCTGCTGATCCTCTGCCTTTTAGCCATAGACCCTGACAAGATTAGCAGCATGCTTGTTTCTTGTGTGATTCGGACACTACTGCAGCCCAAAAGGTAAGGCTGCTAGGCAACTGGTATTGTTTAAAAATAAATAAATATGGCAGCCTCCATATTTCAATACTTATCCCCTCTCAGTGCTGCTTTTTACTCCTTTCTTAGTATATACTGCCATATGAATACAATTTATCCAATTAGATTTTAAATGACATTATACATTCAGACTTGGAAAAAAAATGGAAATGCAGCCAGTTAAGGAAACTTACATGGACATTAAAACAGGCATTGCCAGTAACTATCCACACTGAACCATGAAAACAGTTCAGCTTGGAGCTCAGCTGCAATTCTTACCATTCGCTATGTGAGGTTTACCAGATCTGGCACAAAATCAATATCTTCCTTATCAGAAAATAACCAGAGAGTAGTGATCATTCTACAGTTTTGCACGACTCTAAATTTCAACAGAAATGTGTTTAAAAATCAATCAAAATGCCACCACAACTAGTTTTGTACTGAGCCATACAGTAAACAGCTATATTCTGTCCTACACATGTCTGCTCGAAAAAAAAAAAAATCTGAACTGACTAAAGCCCCAGTGTTAATTAGTGTTGGGCGAACATCTAGATGTTCGGGTTCGGGCCGAACAGGCCGAACATGGCCGCGATGTTCGGGTGTTCGACCCGAACTCCGAACATAATGGAAGTCAATGGGGACCCGAACTTTTGTGCTTTGTAAAGCCTCCTTACATGCTACATACCCCAAATTTACAGGGTATGTGCACCTTGGGAGTGGGTACAAGAGGAAAAAAAATTTAGCAAAAAGAGCTTATAGTTTTTGAGAAAATCGATTTTAAAGTTTCAAAGGGAAAACTGTCTTTTAAATGCGGGAAATGTCTGTTTTCTTTGCACAGGTAACATGCTTTTTGTCGGCATGCAGTCATAAATGTAATACATATAAGAGGTTCCAGGAAAAGGGACCGGTAACGCTAACCCAGCAGCAGCACACGTGATGGAACAGGAGGAGGGTGGCGCAGGAGGAGAAGGCCACGCTTTGAGACACAACAACCCAGGCCTTGCATGAGGACAAGAAGCGTGCGGATAGCATGCTTTGTACCACCATGCAGTCATAAATGTAATAAAGATAAGTGGTTCAATAAACAGGGACCACGCGGCAACGCTAACCCAGCAGCAGCACACGTGATGGAACAGGAGGAGGCGCAGGAGGAGAAGGCCACGCTTTGTGAGACACAACAACCCAGGCCTTGCATGAGGACAAAAAGCGTGCGGATAGCATGCTTTGTACCGCCATGTAGTCATAAATGTAATAAAGATAAGAGGTTCAATAAACAGGGACCACGCGGCAACGCTAACCCAGCAGCAGCAGCAGCAGCAGCACACGTGATGGAACAGGAGGAGGCGCAGGAGGAGAAGGCCACGCTTTGTGAGACACAACAACCCAGGCCTTGCATGAGGACAAAAAGCGTGCGGATAGCATGCTTTGTACCGCCATGTAGTCATAAATGTAATAAAGATAAGAGGTTCCATAAACAGGGACCGGCAACGGTAACCCAGCAGCAGCAGCAGCAGCACACGTGATGGAACAGGAGGAGGCGCAGGAGGAGAAGGCCACGCTTTGTGAGACACAACAACCCAGGCCTTGCATGAGGACAAAAAGCGTGCGGATAGCATGCTTTGTACCGCCATGTAGTCATAAATGTAATAAAGATAAGAGGTTCCATAAACAGGGACCGGCAACGGTAACCCAGCAGCAGCAGCAGCACACGTGATGGAACAGGAGGAGGCGCAGGAGGAGAAGGCCACGCTTTGTGAGACACAACAACCCAGGCCTTGCATGAGGACAAAAAGCGTGCGGATAGCATGCTTTGTACCGCCATGTAGTCATAAATGTAATAAAGATAAGAGGTTCCATAAACAGGGACCGGCAACGGTAACCCAGCAGCAGCAGCAGCAGCACACGTGATGGAACAGGAGGAGGCGCAGGAGGAGAAGGCCACGCTTTGTGAGACACAACAACCCAGGCCTTGCATGAGGACAAAAAGCGTGCGGATATAGCAGCAATGCTTTTTGCCGCCATGCAGTCATAAATGTAATACAGATGAGAGGTTCAATAAACAGGGACCGGAAACGCTAAACCATCCCAGATGTTCATCGGTCATGTTACTTGGTTGGGGTCCAGGAGTGTTGCGTAGTCGTTTCCAATCCAGGATTGATTCATTTTAATTTGAGTCAGACGGTCTGCATTTTCTGTGGAGAGGCGGATACGCCGATCTGTGATGATGCCTCCGGCAGCACTGAAACAGCGTTCCGACATAACGCTGGCTGCCGGGCAAGCCAGCACCTCTATTGCGTACATTGCCAGTTCGTGCCAGGTGTCTAGCTTCATGCCCGGTTTCAGGTCCAGCGGTGCCAGCCACAAATCGTCTGTTCCTTTATTCCCCTCCAAATTTCCTCCCCTGTGTGCTGCTTATCCCCAAGGCAGATCAGCTTCAGCAACGCTTGCTGACGCATGCCAACAGCTGTGCTGCACTGCTTCCACGATCCTACTGCTGCTGGTGCTGGGTTAGCGTTTCCGGATGAGGTACAGCTTTGAGATGCGTTGGAGGAGAAGGAGTCAGAGAGGTAGGTGCTGCTGTTGTTATCCAGTGGGAGGGACGGCGGTGCAGCTGTTTGCGGCGTGGGCAACACCCGCGCCGTAGCAGGTGAGGAATCGCTGCCAGGCTCCACAAGGTTCACCTAGTGCGCGGTAAGGGAGATGTATCGACCCTGGCCGAACGCACTCGTCCAGGTGTCAGTGGTGAGGTGAACCTTGCAGGCAACGGCATTCTTCAAGCTTCGGGTTATTTTGCTGACCACGTGCTCATGCAACTCAGGCACTGCAGAGCGCGCAAAGTGGTAGCGGCTGGGAACCACGTAACGTGGGATGGCCACTGACATCATGCCCTTGAAGCTGTTTGTCTCCACCACTCGATATGGCAGCATTTCGCAGGCCAGAAGCTTGGCTATGCTGGCTGTTACTGCCACGGCCCGGGGGTCATTTGCTGGCAATTTCCTCTTGCGCTCAAAAATCTCCGACACAGACAACTGGACCGTAGCGCTGCACACGGAAGGGCTGTTGGTTGTTGTGTTTGATGAACACTGGGAGACCTCAAGAGCACTACTCCGGAAAGTGACAGTGTCAGCATCGTCTGATGTTTGTGAATGTTGTGAACCACGCAATGGCTGGGCTACTGCTGCTGCTGAGGCGGGTCTGGTGGTGAGTCTGGTGAACCCAAGGGAGGCAGTGTTGCTGGTGGTACGGTGGTACCCTGTCCTGCCGCGTTTGCCCACAGAGTGGGATGTTTGGATAGAATGTGGCGGCTCATGCTGGTGGTGGAGAGGTTGTTAATACTTTTCCCCCTGCTCAGGCGGGTCTTGCACACCTTGCAAATCGCCATGGTAACATCCTCAGTGCAGTCTTCAAAGAAAGCCCAGACTTTAACTGGCTGAGGACTCGGACCTCGTGCGTGATGTGCTGGTGCTGCTTAACCCACTGCTGGACGCTTGAGAGGTCATCCAAGTAATTATCTGGTCCTGTTCTTTTGGATCTGTGAGGGTTGTTGTCCTGGACAACATGGGCAGTATTGAGTGGGTTTTCTTGGGTGCTCCCCTGTGGCCTGTACGTGAACCGTCAGGGGAAACACCTCTTCCCTTGCCCCTCCCTCTTTCACCGGATTTCTTCCTCATTTCACTTATCCTTAAAGTACACGCTGACTGGCAGCAGTACAGTGGCAGTACAGAAATGCTATACAGTGGTGGGTGAGCGGTGTACCACTATTGTCAGCAGTGACACAGAGCACAATGCTATACAGTGGCGGGTGAGCGGTGTACTACTGTTCCCAGCAGACACAGAGTGGAAGTAAACACAATGCTATATAGTGTGGCTGAGCCGTGTACACAGAGTGGCATTAAACACAATGCTATATAGTCTGCTATATAGTCACCCCGAACAGGGTGATGTTCTGCAGAACCCGAACAGTGGCAAACACTGTTCGCCCAACACTACTGGGAGGGATCGCAGATTTTAGTACCTAAACACACGATACAACATGTTTTCCGGGGTCGGACTCTGAGGCACATACAGATGGTCCCGATCATCATCCTCATCATACAACTCTTCTCCTGAGTCTGACCCACCCACCACCTCTGCCACCCCAACATCCCCAGACACAGACCCCTCATCGTCCTCAACATTAACTTGGGATGCTGGCCTGAGCCAGACCTCCTCCTCCACATCAGGCCCCATCATCTCCTCAATGGCAGCCCTCATTAATCGCTCTGGCGACGGACTGATGGACACAACGTTCTCCTCCGGGGAGGGCTGCTGCTGACCACTGGCTGCTGGGGTGGATGTTATAGCTTGCGTGGGGCGTTGGCTGTTGCTGTTGTTGGGAGTGCTGCTCACAGCGGAGGTCTCTGGGGAACTCATGTTGAGCTCATATAGTGGTTGACGGTGAGTGGAGTATTACTGATCCCAGCAATATACACACTGACTGGCAGAGTACGCAATGCTATATAGTGTGGCTGAGCGGTGTACACAGAGTGGCAGTAAACACAATGCTATATAGTCTGGCTGAGCGAGCGGTGTACTACTGTTCCCAGCAGAATCAGAGTGGCAGTAAACAATGGTATATAGTCTGGCTGAGCGGTGTACACAGAGTGTCAGTAAACAATGGTATATAGTCTGGCTGAGCGAGCGGTGTACTACTGTTCCCAGCAGAATCAGAGTGGCAGTAAACAATGGTATATAGTCTGGCTGAGCGGTGTACACAGAGTGTCAGTAAACAATGGTATATAGTCTGGCTGAGCGGTGTACACACAATGCTATATAGTCTGCTATATAGTGTCAGTAAACAATGGTATATAGTCTGGCTGAGCGAGCGGTGTACTACTGTTCCCAGCAGAATCAGAGTGGCAGTAAACAATGGTATATAGTCTGGCTGAGCGGTGTACACAGAGTGTCAGTAAACAATGGTATATAGTCTGGCTGAGCGGTGTACACACAATGCTATATAGTCTGCTATATAGTGTCAGTAAACAATGGTATATAGTCTGGCTGAGCGAGCGGTGTACTACTGTTCCAAGCAGAATCAGAGTGGCAGTAAACAATGGTATATAGTCTGGCTGAGCGAGCGGTGTACTACTGTTCCCAGCAGAATCAGAGTGGCAGTAAACAATGGTATATAGTCTGGCTGAGCGGTGTACACAGAGTGTCAGTAAACAATGGTATATAGTCTGGCTGAGCGGTGTACACACAATGCTATATAGTCTGCTATATAGTGTCAGTAAACAATGGTATATAGTCTGGCTGAGCGAGCGGTGTACTACTGTTCCCAGCAGAATCAGAGTGGCAGTAAACAATGGTATATAGTCTGGCTGAGCGAGCGGTGTACTACTGTTCCCAGCAGAATCAGAGTGGCAGTAAACAATGGTATATAGTCTGGCTGAGCGGTGTACACAGAGTGTCAGTAAACAATGGTATATAGTCTGGCTGAGCGGTGTACACACAATGCTATATAGTCTGCTATATAGTGTCAGTAAACAATGGTATATAGTCTGGCTGAGCGAGCGGTGTACTACTGTTCCCAGCAGAATCAGAGTGGCAGTAAACAATGGTATATAGTCTGGCTGAGCGGTGTACACAGAGTGTCAGTAAACAATGGTATATAGTCTGGCTGAGCGGTGTACACACAATGCTATATAGTCTGCTATATAGTGTCAGTAAACAATGGTATATAGTCTGGCTGAGCGAGCGGTGTACTACTGTTCCCAGCAGAATCAGAGTGGCAGTAAACAATGGTATATAGTCTGGCTGAGCGGTGTACACAGAGTGTCAGTAAACAATGGTATATAGTCTGGCTGAGCGGTGTACACACAATGCTATATAGTCTGCTATATAGTGTCAGTAAACAATGCTATATAGTGTGGCTGAACGAGCGGTGTACTACTGTTCCCAGCAGACACAGAACAGTACACAGAATGCTATATAGTGTGGCTGAACGAGCGGTGTACTACTGTTCCCAGCAGACACAGAACAGTACACAGAATGCTATATAGTGTGGCTGAACGAGCGGTGTACCACTGTTCCCAGCAGACACAGAACAGTACACAGAATGCTATATAGTGTGGCTGAACGAGCGGTGTACTACTGTTCCCAGCAGACACAGAACAGTACACAGAATGCTATATAGTGTGGCTGAACGAGCGGTGTACTACTGTTCCCAGCAGACACAGAACAGTACACAGAATGCTATATAGTGTGGCTGAACGAGCGGTGTACTACTGTTCCCAGCAGACACAGAACAGTACACAGAATGCTATATAGTGTGGCTGAACGAGCGGTGTACCACTGTTCCCAGCAGACACAGAACAGTACACAGAATGCTATATAGTGTGGCTGAACGAGCGGTGTACTACTGTTCCCAGCAGACACAGAACAGTACACAGAATGCTATATAGTGTGGCTGAACGAGCGGTGTACTACTGTTCCCAGCAGACACAGAACAGTACACAGAATGCTATATAGTGTGGCTGAACGAGCGGTGTACCACTGTTCCCAGCAGACACAGAACAGTACACAGAATGCTATATAGTGTGGCTGAACGAGCGGTGTACTACTGTTCCCAGCAGACACAGAACAGTACACAGAATGCTATATAGTGTGGCTGAACGAGCGGTGTACTACTGTTCCCAGCAGACACAGAACAGTACACAGAATGCTATATAGTGTGGCTGAACGAGCGGTGTACTACTGTTCCCAGCAGCGACACACAATGACTGGGGGGGACCCTGGCTAGCGTGGCTGGAGCGCGAACTACCCTGCCTGCCTACCCAAAGCTAAACCCACAGACAAATGGCGGAGATATGACGTGGTTCGGGTATTTATTTACCCGAACCACGTGACAGTTCGGCCAATCAGAGCGCGTTCGGGTCCGAACCACGTGACCCGTTCGGCCAATCACAGCGCTAGCCGAACGTTCGGGGAACGTTCGGCCATGCGCTCTTAGTTCGGCCATATGGCCGAACGGTTTGGCCGAGCACCGTCAGGTGTTCGGCCGAACTCGAACATCACCCGAACAGGGTGATGTTCTGCAGAACCCGAACAGTGGCGAACACTGTTCGCCCAACACTAGTGTTAATTCGTTTTCAATCATTTTGATGTTTTTATTGTATTAAGTGTTTTATCTCTTTAAAACATGTTCTAGAATATGGCTTAAGATGGGACATGGTTTTAGCTACTAGCAGACTGCAGCACAAATCCATGTGACCCAGCTGCTGCTGCTGACATGCATTCATCAAGCTTATTTGTATGCACACAAATAGATATACAAGGTAGCTTGTTAGCAGTTCCAGCAATCAAATTGGTATAGGATGAAAGCACTGAAGATCAAACAGTGCCAGGAGAGCAGAACAAGGAATGCATAGTGCAATGTGATAGAAATCCCATATACTATGTGTGGTCTATATATTTCCATAGTACTAATCTAGAGGATGCATAAATGTATTTTCAGAGAAAATTAAACTAAAGCTCCAAGAAAACAACAAAATACATGGCTGAAATACACCATATGTGAAATCTGTTACATGTCAAAGCATTTGCTGATTTTCTCTCTAGCCCGTCCCATGATTTAAATGGACAGTAATTTTGGACCATCCTGCATGAGAAGCCATCAAATTACATTTCCTCACTGCACTCCATCAAACATAGAAAAGCTGGGCCATGCTGATAAGATGGGGCATAGCAGTGTCACTGTCATTATACTATAATTGTCATCAATCATATTCCACTGCTATTCAGGGGATTGCAGGAGACAGATTAAGGTAATTATCCTCACTGGAGTACCACACTTTCTTCCCATAGGACACAAAGCACACAAGCTTGTCTCACATAATGTGTTACAGGGGATAAAGTTATGTGATCATATGTGGCAGACTAAAGAGATGGCACTTTGGTTTTGATTTAAACACCTCCAGGGTTGGAGCTGTTTTGATTGAATGTGACAAGGCACATTCCAAATAATAGGGGGCAGCATGACAGAAGACTCTGGTTCCAAAGGTTTTGAGTTGGACTCTGGAGGTGGTCAGATTATTAGATCCTGTTGATTCGACGTGAGAGGGGTGACGCAGTTGCAACAAATCCTCCAGGTACCTGGGGGCTAGGCCATGTAGAGCCTCGAATGTAAGCAAGCCAGTTTTGAAGAGGATTCTCTATTTTATGGGTAGACAGTGGAGTGAGCAATGGATTGATGTTAAATGTTACTCTAGAAGAAGGAAAATAGCAGAACTTGTAGGGAGTAGTGTTTGAGTGATGGAATTAGGGATAAATAGTATAAACACCATACACATGTTAAATAGGTTGCTTTGCTAACGAACCACTGAATGTGCAGGGAGAGAAATGGGGTCCCTTTCTTCTTTGACCTCGATAGTCTGGGAAATCATATAGTCACCCTCTTAGAAAAAAGAGGTGCTAGATGACATTCTAAAAACCACTGGCTGGGAAACCATGGTAGAGATAAACTAATTGTTAGAGGCAGTGGTTTCAGGGAGTCTTCTGGCACACTAGTTGTCTTAGAGTGCAACCTGCCATGATCTACCGGACCATCGCTCCAAGAGGAGACGGATCCGACAATATGCACATCTATCATTTTCAAACTAAATTAAGATGTAAAATGTAAACTCCCATGTGTGAATGTGTATTTTATTTTACTTTTTTGTTTTGTTTTGTATGCTTTTATGAATATTAAAGCAATTAATACATTTGAATTAGTTTTTAAAGCATCAAAAGGAGTTCAGTTCATAATTTCTAAAAGGTGACAGTAGAATGAAGGTTGAAGTCATATCCATACATTAAAATAAATGTTGAATTATTTATGGTCACTTGATTCTGAAAAGATAATATGATGAAGATCAAATATATAATCTTCCTGTCTTTTAAAATATATTTAACATTTAGACAGCTTCAAATATTGTTGCTATGATAAATATTATATTAAAACATGAAATATTTTACAGCATATTTTACCCCAGTCAAATACATAATGGGAACTTAATATGTATGCAAGAAGCACTTTTTAGGCGTACATACCAAAGAGGCGCTGGGAAAAAATGGCGCATTGTGCTGCCAATAATGGCATGTTGCTACCAAGGTTATTTAACGCTTTATAAATGTCTTAAAACAATAAATAACCTTAGCAATAAGATGTAATTACCGGCATACAGTACCTGGTCCCGGTGATCCCGTCTCCTCTTCACTTCCTGTTTAGTTTGAAAGAGCCCTGCTGCAGCCAACCAATCACCATGCGGGGACTGGCTGCTCATTCAAACTAACAAGTGGAGAGGAAAAACGATCGTCCAGGAGCAGGTAATGAATCATTTAACCCCTGCCACCTGTCACACTAAACACTCCGCTCACACCCTAACAGCTCCACGCATGCTGCCTATCCCGGACTACACCTACCCCGCTGCCTAACACTAAACCTCCCACCTCTATGCCCTCCCTGGAGCAGGAAAAATGGCAAATACCGCAATAGAAACTTTCTGGCGCACCATTGAAAAATACGGTAAACTTAATTTACCACTTTGAAGTGCAACATTCTGGAGCAGTGATAGATAATTAAAGGCAGTGCGCCCTGCACCATAATCTCCCCCATGTACTTAAATAGTGGCCGTACGCCATAATGTTGTACTTCAAAATGGTAAAATTGCATTTACCGTGCTCTTCAATGGTGCACCAGAAAGTTTCTATTGTAGTATGCACCATTTTATCCTGCTCCACTTTTTAGGGCACCTGGCCAACACACTGCTTTAAGTTCCAATCTCTTTACTCTCACAAATAAGCAAGTCTGTGAAAACCATTACTACTTTTTACCCTCTCCTACCCAGTCTATGCTCTGAGCTATCAAAGAAATATAAAGTTATATTTTAGATAAAACAAAAAGCTCTGTAGTGCAGGGATTGCTAAATTCCCTAAGTTCATCCTAGCGTTCTGGACGAGCCGAGCTCGTCCAGAGACGCTGGAGGTCGCCGCTCAGGCCCTTGTGGGACGATTTGAATAATTTTTTTTGAACACGCAGCTAGCAATTTGCTAGCTGCGTGTTTCTCCGCTCGCCGCCGATCCTCCGCTACCCGACGCGAAAGAGGCCCCCCCCCCTGCAGACCCCATGCGCTGCCTGGCCAATCAGTGCCAGGCAGCGCTGAAGGGTGGATCTGGACTCCGTTTGACATCACAACATCAGTCCGATCGTCGCCGTGGCGACGGGGGAAGCTCTAAAGGAAATCCCGTTCAGAAATGGATTTCCGGACGGGTCTACATGCTGGCGGTGATCGGAAGGGTGGGAGGGATGGAGCAGGGAGGGGGGAAGCATGTAGCTAGCAATAGGCTAGCTACATGGAAAAGAAAATGAGGTAAAAAAAAAACCTCCAGCGGCCGTGCGCAGCACGAAATCAGAACACCAGGGAGGTTAAAATAAGATTAACTTATCCTGAAAAGCCCAATACTGCTTGTGGTCTTTAGGATTCCTCCTGTCCTCTGTTGTCGGTGCTCCTCTGTTTCCACAAGTGATTCTGAACTGCACAAAAACAAGTTCTGAACTGCAACTATGCAATGAAAGAAAGCCCTAATAGATGTGCACACAGAGTTCTGAATTGCTCATCAATGCTGGGTATACTTTTGAGAGGGTCTTTGACTGACAGAACCAGTGGACAAAGAAGAAGTCCAGAGATCAGGAATAGGGTACAGTCAAAAATGGCACCTGTGAAAAATGGCATCTTGCTACTAAAGTTGGTCTCGGCGATCCCATCTTCTCTCCACTTCCTGTTTAGTTTGCAAGAGTCCGGCCGCCAGCCAATCACGCATTCAAACTAAGTAGGAAGTGGAGAGAAGACGTGATCATTAGGGACCAGGCAATATATACAAACCCCTCTGCCTGTGTCACTTGCTCTCACACTGCCTCAAAGCCTCTTGCCTCTCTCACACTAAACCCTCCCTCTACCTCTTCCTAAGCCCGGACTACGCTCCCCGACATTCTAACACTACTCCCCCCCCCCCTGCATACGTGTTATTAAACTATATTTAGCGTTTTTACACAGATACAAGCCATGCACCATTTTTAAACACTAATGCTGCTAAATATCGTTTTATAATGTAATTCAATGCGCCATTTTTATCAGACCCCTCAGGAACAGGAGGAACCCTGAAGACAATGAGTAGCATCAGGCTTCTCAAAAAAAAGATTATTTAGCCCTGCATGGCCTTGATTAAATTTTCTTCCCCAATGCAGGCGTACTTTAATTAAGGTGGTTACTATATATGGAACTTGTGGCTACTAGAACTATTATAACCTCAAAACAGTTATGTATAACAGGAACTTATAAGCTTTTGTGGCTACTAGAACTATTATAACCTCAAAACAGTTATGTATAACAGGAACTTATAAGCTTTGACTTGTACCTTTAATGGTTGTCACAAGCACAGTGGAAGTCCTTAAATCTGGTACACTCAAAACTCATATTTTAATTACACCATTTGCATCTTCCTATTGGCCCCTGTCAAAACATTCACTTCATCACCATAGAAGCACCAAGAAAGACATTTGTTAGGTCAGGATCAAGGCGTTTTTATTTTACACGCGTGGCCTTTTCTTATGCTTTACATGCATACAAGTGTTAACTTGTTGCTAGCACAAAGAGAAGAGAAAGTCTCCTCCCACTCCCATCCCTTATATCTTCTTTTTTTTCTGGTCTTAGGTGTTCCCCTTAGTACATAGCATGTCGTTGTCTCCCAATCATCATTGATTCCTGCTACTTTCCCTTTCTGTCTGGGCGGGTCTGCTCTATAACTTTCTATTTCCCAGCCAAATTATTATCTGCGTTAAATTTTTCAAGAACTCGGTTCTCCTAGGTTTCAGAATCGTCACAGGAAATACTGGTATAGACTAGTTCTATGTCTCCTTCAGAAGACCCTGCAATAACAAAAAATCTCGCCACAGTGATTTGCTCTCATTTTCATAGTATACTGAAAAGCTCTTAGTATTTAGGAATACAAAGTATAAAGGATATAAACACAATTCAATTATATTAATTATTTCCACATTTCCCTCCTGTTTATAATTAAATTGTAATTGCTAGTATACATATAGAAAAAGAAAAAGAATACAAAAATATAAAAGAGTTACAAAAACATATAAAACGTTTGCAAGAATATATAAAAAGTTTCAAAAATATATAAAAAGTTTCAGAAATATATAAAAAGTTTCAAAAATATATATAAAAAAGGGTGTATAAAAAAGGTAATAAAAAAATACAAAAAATGGTTACAAATGGTCATGGACTGGAGCAGTTACATTATAAGTTGGCCTGGTCATCCCTTTCAACCATGACATCATAATTCCCCCCATATTCATTAAAAGATCTTTCATCATACTGCGCTAAGGCTGTATACATTGCAGTATCCATGTGCCTATCCATTAATCGTGTAAAAAATGTCCTTATCACTGGAAAAATCCAACAGGCCAGCAAGAACAAAACTATAAGAACAGTCAAAAATGAGATAACAGAACTCTGAAAAAATGAGGCCCAGCTCCCAAACCAGTCCTCAACCAGTCTGTTATTGGGTTTAAATCACCTAAGTTTCGTTTCAGTTCTTCAGATAGATCTTTTAACGGTTGAAGAGCTACTGTTACTTTTCCATGAGGGGATGTGTTGTCTGGAATATAGGTACAACATTGTTCCCCAAAAAATTCACACACACCACCTTTTTCTGCTAATAACATATCCAATGCAATTCTATTCTGTAATGCTGTCAGTGATGTCGCTTTCAGTTGTTCTGCTAAACCTTCAATAGCATCTCTAGTATAATTAATAAATCTCTGCTGATTATAGTAAATATAATTAATCTAATCCACATTTTTGTTAATCGACGGTCAGAGAAAAATTGATTCATAACCTGCAGCAATTTGGTTCCTGGCCTTGAACTCATCTGGCTTACCTCTTGGCACCCCTATGGCATTAATATACACATGTGGAGCCAAACTCCCTTTTAGTGCCTCTCTTTTATGTCTTTTGTCTTATATTTTATGTCGGTATGTCTTTTTACTCACTAGGGTTTTGAAAGATTCATAGGGCAGTATAGTTACATGTTCTTTCATCCAGACAGGGGCACACAATCCCTTCCAGTCTGATGATAATAATGATTCTGCTTTGTTAGGTTCACAAGTGTACCAGGTATCCTCTAACTGCCACTCAGTTCCTGAACTCAACCCTTTACCATTTGTTACTTCCAATATTTTACTACAGTACTTGGTCACTGGATAGTCACTGGGGGCAGACTCATTACAACACATAAGATTGCTAGCTGTAGCAAATGCACGCTGTGGTGTACCCGACACTTTCATACAGATTCTCTTTATGGTGCAATTTTGTGGTAGGTTTACATTAGTCATACTATGTATCATACATCCTCATTCAGTCCCACTTGCTACTATTGGTACCAGAGCAACCTGCGGTCTAGCTGCTGCACATACAATACAATCAGACACATTCATTTGGGTTGCAGTAATTTGCCAGTAATCCAAAGGGGTTCTCCTTTTACTAAAATCATATTACTATTCATGTCCATCATGTCATTACTGTTTAATGGGAGTAAATCAGTAGTCTGTTGAGGATGGGCAGTCATTATCATGGTTATAATAACATAGGGATCTGTTTTTTGCATGTTGTTTATCCCTACTGTTATCCACCAGAAACAAACCAATGTAAGCATGGCTTACTATTACTATCCAAAATACTCGTCCTTCTACAGTGTTGGAACAACTTGGTTCAAGAAAGGTAACTCTCCTAGGTGGCGGTTTCAGCCTTTCAGGTGTCTGTCCCTTGGGCTTCCCTATCTCCCTATTCATCACAGTTTAAGCTGCCGTGGTGCCACAGGGATTTTCTAATATTCCTGCAGCCTTTGAGGCTGTGTTCTTGACTGAAGCTCAAGCAAATGTTTTTGTCACTTCAGGATCCCAAATTCCCGCTCCTCTATTCCTGTGATGCTAACTATACTGTCCCTGTAAGGAGGCTCTGAGCTCTTTTGCAGTGAGTGATATGAACCCAAGTGCTCCATTCTGCAACTCTAACGGCAGTAGGAGTAGCTATTAGAACCTGAAATTGCCCCTCCCACCTTGGTGTGTTCCAATACTTTTTGGGATACTTAACCAAACTGCAGGTATACACTATACCCACCCTTTGCCTATCTCTTTGGTGGCTTTGTTGAGTTTTTTCTTAATTATCCCATTATAGGTAGCCATACACTGGTCGATTTGCCATCAGATTCGACCAACAGACAGATCCCTATCTGATCGAATCTGATCAGAGAGGGAACGTATGGCTACCTTTACTGCAAACAGATTGTGAACCGATTTCAGCCTGAAACCGTTCACAATCTGTGGTGGTGGTGGTGGTGCTGCCGCCGCTTCCCCCCATCCCGCATACATTACCTGCTCTGCCGGCGCGACTCCCGGACCTCCGCTCTTCTTCTCCGCTCTGGTCTGGTCTGGTCTCCGGCATGCTTCCCTTCTTCCTGTCTGGGGGAAGTTTAAACAGTAGAGTGCCCTCTACTGTTTAAACTTCCTGCTGGGACAGGAAGAAGGGAAGCATGCCGGAGACCAGAGCGGAGAATGAAGAGCGGAGACCTGGGAGTCGCGCCGGCGGAGCAGGTAATGTATTGCAGTTCTATTGAGTCGGTCGTCGGGCACTCGAACGCCGCTAGCGATGTGCTCTTTACCCGCGGGCGATCGACGGTTATTTTCCGCTCGGCGGGATCGACGGGATCGGACGGAATGGATCGAAATTCGGCGTGTAGCGTGAACGATTGGCAGCAGATTTGATCCCAGTGATCGAATCTGCTGTCGAAACGGCGGCAAATCAGGCCAGTGTATGGCCAGCTTAACTCTCTCAGTACCTCCTGCTGATTAAAGATAGTACACACAGTAGTTTCTGACATCTATATACAATGAGATAGTCAGGCATGTTATAACTTCATTTACTAAATGGCTACCGTTATCACCAATCACTTTCTCTGGAATTCCCCATCTTAGAATCACTTCTCTGGTAAAAATGCCCTTCACGCGTGCCTCCGCTCTCTTCCCTGGTCAGCCGATGCACCTAGACGGCGCTGTATAGCGCGGAAAACGAGCGGACATCAGTAACTTGTCCATAGATGGCCTACAGCTAAGCGGCTATCCATACTGGTAGCGTGAGTACTGGCTTGCCGGCCGCTGTTGAATTACGCACAGTTAATGAGCGGTGCTTGAATTGTGTTTACAGTGCCGCATAGCGTTTCATGTAATGGGAAAACGTAACTTCAAGATTCAGTCTGGTTGTTGCTTTGGCTACAGGGTTGTACACTAACTATATGTGGACGTAATGAGAGCGTATTACTAAATAGTAAGAGGCGTGCAGTAGTGGCACACGGGTTTGGACAGAAGAGCATTGCTTTTGGTGACCAATATAGCTAAACTCAATGGGACAGCCTGTGTATCTAAAAGGGGCCTGAAGAAAAAGAAAAAACTTTTTGAAGTAATTACCGGTAATCCTTTAATTATAGGTGCACCTATATAGATCCAGGGATTCCCCCATTGTAGGTTGCTATACAGAAGAGTTTTATTTGATTTTAATGTGTGAGGTTGTAGTCTAATAAATTAATTGGTATGGTAATAAATTTGTAATTTCATAGTACCTGGCTCCCTATGAATTTTGTTATAAGATATGCATTGTTATAATAGGTGAGACGGTGGATATAGTTGGAGGTTGATATCCTACATACATTTCCTTATTCTACTATTAATACATCTGCTTAACTAGTGGAAAACACTTTTATCCACTCTAAAAACACATTTAATATTACCAAAACGTACTTTTTACCCTCTTATGGTGTTAGTTTAATATAGACAAATGCAATAGTGTGAAAAGGATATGCGCCATATTGGATGTGTCTTTTGGCTGATCGTAAACCTTTAGCTGAGTTGTTCTGAGCACAAATGGTACAGAAAGTTTTTTCTAAAAAGGATTATATACCATATGCAAAGTACCTCTGTTCAATTATAGTCATCATCCCTCCTGTTGACACTAGTGTTGGGCGAACAGTGTTCGCCACTGTTCGGGTTCTGCAGAACATCACCCTGTTCGGGTGATGTTCGAGTTCGGCCGAACACCTGATGTTGTTTGGCCAAACCGTTCGGCCGCATGGCCTAACTAAGTGCGCATGGCCGAACGTTCCCCGAACGTTCGGCTAGCGCTGTGATTGGCCGAACGGGTCACGTGGTTCGGACCCGAACGCGCTCTGATTGGCCGAACTGTCACGTGGTTCGGGTAAATAAATACCCGAACCACGTCATATTTCCGCCATTTGTCTGTGGGTTTAGCTTTGGGTAGGCAGGCAGGGTAGTTCGCGCTCCAGCCACGCTAGCCAGGGTCCCCCCAGTCATTGTGTCGCTGCTGGGAATAGTAGTACACCGCTCGCTCAGCATTCTGTTTACTGCCACTCTGTGTACCTCGCTCAGCCACACTATATAGCATTCTGTTTACTGTTCTGTGTCTGCTGGGAATAGTAGTACACCGCTCGCTCAGCCACACTATATAGCATTGTGCTGTGTGTCGCTGCTGGGAATAGTGGTACACCGCTCAGCCACACTATATAGCATTCTGTTTACTGCCACTCTGTGTCTTCTGGGAATAGTGGTACACCGCTCACCCGCCACTGTATAGCATTGTGCTCTGTGTCGCTGCTGGGAATAGTGGTACACCGCTCACCCGCCACTGTATAGCATTGTGCTCTGTGTCGCTGCTGGGAATAGTGGTACACCGCTCACCCACCACTGTATAGCATTGTGCTCTGTGTCGCTGCTGGGAATAGTGGTACACCGCTCAGCCACACTATATAGCATTCTGTTTACTGTTCTGTGTCTGCTGGGAATAGTAGTACACCGCTCGCTCAGCCACACTATATAGCATTCTGTTTACTGCCACTCTGTGTACCTCGCTCAGCCACACTATATAGCATTCTGTTTACTGCCACTCTGTGTCTTCTGGGAATAGTAGTACACCGCTCACCCGCCACTGTATAGCATTGTGCTCTGTGTCGCTGCTGGGAATAGTGGTACTGTATAGCATTTCTGTACTGCCACTGTACTGCTGCCAGTCAGCGTGTACTGTAAGGATAAGTGAAATGAGGAAGAAATCCGGTGAAAGAGGGAGGGGCAAGGGAAGAGGTGTTTCCCCTGACGGTTCACGTACAGGCCACAGTGGAGCACTCAAGAAAACCCACTCAATACCGCCCATGTTGTCCAGGACAACAACCCTCACAAATCCAAAAGAACAGGACCAGATAATTACTTGGATGACCTCTCAAGCGTCCAGCAGTGGGTTAAGCAGCACCAGCACATCACACACGAGGTCCGAGTCCTCAGCCAGTTACAAGGAGCCAGTGGGCAGAAAGCTGACACAACCGGCAGCGACACCACGCACACAACTGCCAGATAACCAGTCCGATGAATTACCTCAGGACACAATGGGGTATTCGCAGGAGCTATTCCCAGCCCAACAAACTTCCACCTTTCAAAGGTCAATGGAGGAACAGCCAGAAATGTTGTGCCCGGATTCACAACCATTAACTGTGGGAAATGCACCGCACACTGAAATACAAGGCGAGTCCGAGGAGGACTCGGAAACCCAAATCCCAGAGCAAGTTGGGCAGGAGGGGTTGCAATTGCAGGAGGTCGGCCGACAAGATCTGGAAGACGACGTTGGAGTGAGCTGCGCAGAGGTTGTTCTGGGGAGCTCTACTCCACGGCGGCGGCCCCCCACAATGACATATGACGAGTATGAGGAGATGGAAGAGGAGGGTATGGACAATGTGGACAGAGACCCAGATTTTGTTTGTGAACGAGAACATCGCCGTCGTAGCAGCAGCACAGATGAGTCTGTTGAAGAACCCACTGCTGCACGAGTTCGCCTTGTGCCACAAGGTAGGCGGCGCGCAATTTCAGGCACCACAAGCGTGGAAGTTCAAGTGAGAGGCAAAAGAGGAGCAAACAGAAATCGCCAGCAAGGCAGGTGCTCCAAAGTCTGGGCTTTCTTTGAAGACTGCACTGAGGATGTTACCATGGCGATTTGCAAGGTGTGCAAGACCCGCCTGAGCAGGGGGAAAAGTATTAACAACCTCTCCACCACCAGCATGAGCCGCCACATGCTATCCAAACATCCCACTCTGTGGGCAAACGCGGCAGGACAGGGTACCAGCAACACTGCCTCCCTTGGGTTCACCAGACTCACCACCAGACCCGCCTCAGCAGCAGCAGTAGCCCAGCCATTGCGTGGTTCACAACATTCACAAACATCAGACGACGCTGACACTGTCACTTTCCGGAGTAGTGCTCTTGAGGTCTCCCAGTGTTCATCAAACACAACAACCAACAGCCCTTCCGTGTGCAGCGCTACGGTCCAGTTGTCTGTGTCGGAGATTTTTGAGCGCAAGAGGAAATTGCCAGCAAATGACCCCCGGGCCGTGGCAGTAACAGCCAGCATAGCCAAGCTTCTGGCCTGCGAAATGCTGCCATATCGAGTGGTGGAGACAAACAGCTTCAAGGGCATGATGTCAGTGGCCATCCCACGTTACGTGGTTCCCAGCCGCTACCACTTTGCGCGCTCTGCAGTGCCTGAGTTGCATGAGCACGTGGTCAGCAAAATAACCCGAAGCTTGAAGAATGCCGTTGCCTGCAAGGTTCACCTCACCACTGACACCTGGACGAGTGCGTTCGGCCAGGGTCGATACATCTCCCTTACCGCGCACTAGGTGAACCTTGTGGAGCCTGGCAGCGATTCCTCACCTGCTACGGCGCGGGTGTTGCCCACGCCGCAAACAGCTGCACCGCCGTCCCTCCCACTGGATAACAACAGCAGCACCTACCTCTCTGACTCCTTCTCCTCCAACGCATCTCAAAGCTGTACCTCATCCGGAAACGCTAACCCAGCAGCAGTAGGATCGTGGAAGCAGTGCAGCACAGCTGTTGGCATGCGTCAGCAAGCGTTGCTGAAGCTGATCTGCCTTGGGGATAAGCAGCACACAGGGGAGGAAATTTGGAAGGGAATAAAGGAACAGACGGATTTGTGGCTGGCACCGCTGGACCTGAAACTGGGCATGGTTGTGTGTGATAATGGGAGTAATCTCATTCGCGCTTTAAGGTTGGCTAAGCTGACACACATCCCTTGCCTGGCACACGTGATGAACCTAGTAGTTCAGCGGTTCCTGAGGACATACCCAGGCGTGGCCGATCTTCTGTTGAAGGTGCGTCAAGTGGCCAAACATTGTAGAAATTCCAGTACTGCTTCGGGGGCACTCGCCAAGATGCAGGAGCGCTTCAATCTCCCCCACCATCGCTTGCTGTGTGATGTCCCTACGCGCTGGAATTCTACGCTGCACATGCTAGCCCGCTTTTGCGAGCAGAAGAGTGCAGTGGTCCAGTACATGACGGCGCAGTACCGAGGCGCATCCAGACAGCTGCCAAGCTTCTGTGGATCCGATTGGGCCAACATGTTGGACCTCTGCCAAGTCCTCCAAAATTTTGAGCAATCCACGTTGCTTGTGAGCAGTGACAACTCTTCAGTCAGCATTACCATACCACTGCTGTGTTTACTGAAGAGGTCAATGTTGAAAATCAAGGAAACAGCTGTCATGATGCAACTGGGGGAATCTGAAGGAGAAAACGATCAGCGTGATGGTACCAACATCAGGCCATCTGCCTCAGGGAACGCTGGCCCCAGCAGCTATGACGAAGAAGAGGAGGAGGAACAGCTGGAGTTGGAGCAGGAATTTCATGCCACCACTGACGAGGGCCAGAGCGGTGCACGTTGGACTTCCACAATTCAACGCGAATGGTCAGCAGAAGCAGACCAGGAGGAAGGTGACGACTATGATGCATCACAACAACTATCACAACGCTCACAAGAGGATGATGAGGATTCTGGTAGGACTCTGGCACACATGGCTCAATTCATGCTAGACTGCATTGAACGTGACCCACGCATTGTGCGCATTCTGGACAACACCAATTACTGGGTTTATACCCTTCTGGATCCACGGTACAAACACAATGTTCCAAAACTGCTTGAAGAAAGAGTCAGACAGGTCAAAATGGAAGAATACCAGCAGGCCCTTGTGGAGACTTTAGAGAGGAGATTGACATCCTCCCCCTCCTCTAGCCAGTTGTACGCCGACAGACTGACTTCCGCAAACCCAGGACGACCAGGAGGGCAGCAAACAACGCAAGCCCCAGCTAGTGCCCAAAAGGGAATGGTATCGGCAGTGTCCTTGGAGTGGGAAAATTTTCTGACACCCATGCAGCAGCAGCCCACTGAACAGCAAGCGTGCAGATCCACCTCCAACACCGATCGCCTGGAGAAGATGGTCAAGGACTACATGTCAGATGACGTAGCTGTGTCGAACAATCCATCTGCACCCTTCAACTATTGGGTATTGAAGCTAGACACCTGGCACGAACTGGCAATGTACGCAATAGAGGTGCTGGCTTGCCCGGCAGCAAGCGTTATGTCGGAACGCTGTTTCAGTGCTGCCGGAGGCATCGTCACAGATCGGCGTATCCGCCTCTCCACAGAAAATGCAGACCGTCTGACTCAAATTAAAATGAATCAATCCTGGATTGGAAATGACTACGCAACACTCCAGGACCCCAACCAAGTAACATGACCAATGAACATCTGGGATGGTGTAGCGTTTCCGGTCCCTGTTTATTGAACCTCTCATCTGTATTACATTTATGACTGCATGGCGGCAAAAAGCATTGCTGCTATATCCGCACGCTTTGTGTCCTCATGCAAGGCCTGGGTTGTTGTGTCTCAAAAAGCATGGCCTTCTCCTCCTGCGCCTCCTCCTGTTCCATCACGTCTGCTGCTGCTGGGTTAGCGTTGCCGCGTGGTCCCTGTTTATTGAACCACTTATCTTTATTACATTAATGACTGCATGGCGGTACCTCATGCAAGGCCTGGGTTGTTGTGTCTCACAAAGCGTGGCCTTCTCCTCCTGCGCCTCCTCCTGTTCCATCACGTCTGCTGCTGCTGGGTTAGCGTTGCCGCGTGGTCCCTGTTTATTGAACCACTTATCTTTATTACATTTATGACTGCATGGCGGTACAAAGCATGCTATCCGCACGCTTCTTGTCCTCATGCAAGGCCTGGGTTGTTGTGTCTCACAAAGCGTGGCCTTCTTCTCCTGCACCTCCTCCTGTTCCATCACGTCTGCTGCTGCTGGGTTAGCGTTGCCGCGTGGTCCCTGTTTATTGAACCACTTATCTTTATTACATTTATGACTGCATGGCGGTACCTCATGCAAGGCCTGGGTTGTTGTGTCTCACAAAGCGTGGCCTTCTCCTCCTGCGCCTCCTCCTGTTCCATCACGTCTGCTGCTGCTGGGTTAGCATTGCCGCATGGTCCCTGTTTATTGAACCACTTATCTTTATTACATTTATGACTGCATGGCGGTACAAAGCATGCTATCCGCACGCTTCTTGTCCTCATGCAAGGCCTGGGTTGTTGTGTCTCACAAAGCGTGGCCTTCTCCTCCTGCGCCTCCTCCTGTTCCATCACGTCTGCTGCTGCTGGGTTAGCGTTGCCGCGTGATCCCTGTTTATTGAACCACTTATCTTTATTACATTTATGACTGCATGGCGGTACAAAGCATGCTATCCGCACGCTTCTTGTCCTCATGCAAGGCCTGGGTTGTTGTGTCTCACAAAGCGTGGCCTTCTCCTCCTGCGCCTCCTCCTGTTTCATCACGTCTGCTGCTGCTGGGTTAGCGTTGCCGCGTGGTCCCTGTTTATTGAACCACTTATCTTTATTACATTTATGACTGCATGGCGGTACAAAGCATGCTATCCGCACGCTTTTTGTCCTCATGCAAGGCCTGGGTTGTTGTGTCTCAAAAAGCATGGCCTTCTCCTCCTGCGCCTGCTCCTGTTCCATCACGTGTGCTGCTGCTGCTGCTGCTGCTGGGTTAGCGTTGCCGGTCCCTGTTTATGGAACCTCGTATCTTTATTACATTTATGACTGCATGGCGGTACAAAACATGCTATCCGCACGCTTCTTGTCCTCATGCAAGGCCTGGGTTGTTGTGTCTCACAAAGCGTGGCCTTCTCCTCCTGCGCCTCCTCCTGTTCCATCACGTCTGCTGCTGCTGGGTTAGCGTTGCCGCGTGGTCCCTGTTTATTGAACCACTTATCTTTATTACATTTATGACTGCATGGCGGTACAAAGCATGCTATCCGCACGCTTCTTGTCCTCATGCAAGGCCTGGGTTGTTGTGTCTCACAAAGCGTGGCCTTCTTCTCCTGCACCTCCTCCTGTTCCATCACGTCTGCTGCTGCTGGGTTAGCGTTGCCGCGTGGTCCCTGTTTATTGAACCACTTATCTTTATTACATTTATGACTGCATGGCGGTACCTCATGCAAGGCCTGGGTTGTTGTGTCTCACAAAGCGTGGCCTTCTCCTCCTGCGCCTCCTCCTGTTCCATCACGTCTGCTGCTGCTGGGTTAGCGTTGCCGCATGGTCCCTGTTTATTGAACCACTTATCTTTATTACATTTATGACTGCATGGCGGTACAAAGCATGCTATCCGCACGCTTCTTGTCCTCATGCAAGGCCTGGGTTGTTGTGTCTCACAAAGCGTGGCCTTCTCCTCCTGCGCCTCCTCCTGTTCCATCACGTCTGCTGCTGCTGGGTTAGCGTTGCCGCGTGATCCCTGTTTATTGAACCACTTATCTTTATTACATTTATGACTGCATGGCGGTACAAAGCATGCTATCCGCACGCTTCTTGTCCTCATGCAAGGCCTGGGTTGTTGTGTCTCACAAAGCGTGGCCTTCTCCTCCTGCGCCTCCTCCTGTTTCATCACGTCTGCTGCTGCTGGGTTAGCGTTGCCGCGTGGTCCCTGTTTATTGAACCACTTATCTTTATTACATTTATGACTGCATGGCGGTACAAAGCATGCTATCCGCACGCTTTTTGTCCTCATGCAAGGCCTGGGTTGTTGTGTCTCAAAAAGCATGGCCTTCTCCTCCTGCGCCTGCTCCTGTTCCATCACGTGTGCTGCTGCTGCTGCTGCTGGGTTAGCGTTGCCGGTCCCTGTTTATGGAACCTCGTATCTTTATTACATTTATGACTGCATGGCGGTACAAAACATGCTATCCGCACGCTTCTTGTCCTCATGCAAGGCCTGGGTTGTTGTGTCTCACAAAGCGTGGCCTTCTCCTCCTGCGCCTCCTCCTGTTCCATCACGTCTGCTGCTGCTGGGTTAGCGTTGCCGCGTGGTCCCTGTTTATTGAACCACTTATCTTTATTACATTTATGACTGCATGGCGGTACCTCATGCAAGGCCTGGGTTGTTGTGTCTCACAAAGCGTGGCCTTCTCCTCCTGCGTCTCCTCCTGTTCCATCACGTCTGCTGCTGCTGGGTTAGCGTTGCCGCGTGGTCCCTGTTTATTGAACCACTTATCTTTATTACATTTATGACTGCATGGCGGTACAAAGCATGCTATCCGCACGCTTCTTGTCCTCATGCAAGGCCTGGGTTGTTGTGTCTCACAAAGCGTGGCCTTCTCCTCCTGCGCCTCCTCCTGTTCCATCACGTGTGCTGCTGCTGGTGCTGGGTTAGCGTTACCGGTCCCTTTTCCTGGAACCTCTTCTCTGTATTACATTTATGACTGCATGGCGAAAAAAGCATGTTACCTGTGCAAAGAAACATGACATTTTCCACATTTAAAAGACAGTTTTTCCTTTGAAACGTTACAATCAATTTTCTCAAAAACTATAAGCTCTTTTTCAAATATTTTTTTTCCTCTTGTACCCACTCCCAAGGTGCACATACCCTGCTAATTTGGGGTATGTAGCATGTAAGGAAGCTTTACAAAGCACAAAAGTTCGGGTCCCCATTGACTTCCATTATGTTCGGAGTTCGGCGCGAACACCCGAACATCGCGGCGATGTTCGGCGAACGTTCGCGAACCCGAACATCTAGGTGTTCGCCCAACACTAGTTGACACATGTGAAAGCTCAAGTGTCATAATTGCAAACAATCTGAACAAAATATGGGGTATACAAGGTCTTATACACACCACCCATAAACTAGTCTTTGTTTGTATAGCTCCTCCCTTCACCTACTTAACAACCTCTTGCTTATGGCTTGGTCCTGGGATCTTAGTAGTCATTGGAATGTAGGGTGCTTTCAGGCTGTTCTTTTAGACTGCAGGTCAATAGAGGGTGCTTTGGTTGCAGCTAGTTTAACCGCTTTATCTGCCTGGTAGTTGCCACGGGTAACAAGGGAATCATCATTCTTATGTGCTGTACACTTACAAATTGCCAGTTTCTTGGGAGCCTGGATAGCTTCCATGAATTATAGAAGCAACTGTTTGTGACGGACAGGCTTCCCTGTTGCTGTCACCATACCCTGCTGGTGCCACTAGGCTGCAAATGTATGCTCGGTTGAAAAGGCATACTGACTGTCAGTATAGACAGTGAGGGATTGATCCCTGTGCAGACAGGCTCTAGTGAAAGCGTAGAACTCTGCAGCTTGAGCTGAAAGTTTAGATGGAAACGTTTCCAGTGTCACTACTGCATATACAACTGAGTTTTCCCCATTCTTACCTCAACTTGCAGAGTCGTCCACTAAGATTACTTTTCCCTCCTGTGGAGGCTTTCTCTGGAGGTCTGGACGGGGGAGAAAACTATGGTGGACATCCTCAAAACAGTTATACGAGGACAGATCATCAGATAGCAAAGATAACAAAGTTGCAGGGTTCAGGGTGGTGCAGCGTTGGACAATAATATGTGGTTGTCCAAATAAACTAGCTGTGCAGCATAGGTGGCTGGCAGGCATTAACAAACAGCATCATCTCTTCCTGTAATAACAGTACATAGACGGCATGGGGGTACATTTAGCAATTAGCTCGCACAATACCTGCGGTACAGTCTACAGCTATAACGGTAGATATAACTGTTTGTAAACAGTGTGGAAATAAGTTGGTGATGGCTTGGGGGGGGGGGGGGGGATGCGGAGTAGTAGGCTAAAGGCCTCAGCTTGTCACTCCACTTCTGGCAGAAAACCACAGTCATGCATCCCTACCTGCAATCTGTCATTAGATGGGATGGTTTGGTGTGTTAAAATACATCATCAATATTATTCTACTCTACCTTTTCTAACATACCCATTAACTGTAAATGTATGGCGTCATACAGTGATCACATTATAATTCAACAGTCAAGGATCCATGTTCTACAGTAATCAATTGTACCCAGAAAAGTCATTATATCTGTTTTTGTAATTGGAGTCTGTATTGCATGTATAACAGCTAATCTATTATTAAATGTCTTGCCTTCTGGTGTCACCAAAATAATTAAACAATAAACTCTTTGCTATACTGCATGCATACACCAAATTATTTTTCCCTTCTGCATATACAAAATCCATTACAATTGCTTGGTGTACATTACACACTGGGACCTGTAGTCCACAATAGTGATGGGCCGAACCTCCGATTTTAGGTTCGTGAACCGAGTTCCCGAACTTCCGCGGAAGGTTCGGTTCGCAAAAAAGTTTGTGAACCGAAATAGACTTCAATGGGGAGACGAACTTTGAAAAATAGAAAAAATTATGCTGGCCACAAAAGTGATGGAAAAGATGTTTCAAGGGGTCTAACACCTGGAGGGGGGCATGGCGGAGTGGGATACACGCCCGGGGAAAAATCTGAATTGAACGCAAAACAGCGTTTTAAGGACAGAAATCACATTGAATGCTAAATTGTAGGCCTAACGTGCTTTAAAACATCTTGCATGTGTATACATCAATCAGGTAGTGTAATTAGAGTACTGCTTCACACTGACACACCAAACTAACTGTGTAACGCACCGCAAGTTACCAGCTGTTTGTGTAGTGACGGCCATGCTGGACTACTGCGCAACATGGCGAGATTGCTCTTCCTCACTCAGTGATGTCAGGTAATGTGTGACTGCCTTATCAACTTTCCATGGCATTGTTAAAAAGCTTACGTTTTGTTTTTAAATTACATTTTCTACTTGCTGTGTACTTGTTCAGTACCACTACAATGAGAAGCCCATGGAGGCGGGCAAGTCTGGCATTGTGACCCCGGGTAATGGCCGGGGAATGAGGGTTTGAATCCGGTGTGGAGCCTGAACAACGGCTACCACTACACATCCAATGAGGGCAGCAGGCAGGCATGCATGCCCGCCCCGAGGTAGTGACCAAAAATAACAATACAGGAGGTGGACTTGCGAGGCCCTGCTGTGTATTTGAATGAATGTACTTTAACCACTTAAGCCCGAAGGGTTGAAATTTTTTTACATCCGAGCAACTTTCACCCCCCATTCATTTGCCAATAACTTTATCACTACTCATCACAATTAATTGATCTATATCTTGTTTTTTCCGCCACCAATTAGGCTTTCTGTGGGTGGTATATTTTGCTAAGAGCCACTTTACTGTAAATGCATTTTAACAGGAAGAATAAGAAAAAAATGGAAAAAATTCATTATTTCTCAGTTTTCAGCCATTATAGTTTTAAAATAATACATGCCTCCATAATTAAAACTCACGTATTGTATTTGCCCATATGCCCCGGGTATTTCACCGTTAAAATTATGTCCCTATCACAATGTATGGCGACAATATTTTATTTGGAAATAAAGGTGCATTTTTTCCGTTTTGCGTCCATCACTGTTTAGAAGCCCATAATTTATTAAATCATATTGATATACTCCTTTGACATGAATATTTAAAAAGTTCAGACCCTTAGGTAACTATTTATGTTTTTTTTTTTTTTTTATTATTGTAATTTTTTTTTTTTTAATTTAAACTTGTATGTGGGTATTTTTTGGTGTGGGAGGTAAACAGGGTTTTTTTTAATATCTTTATAGGTTTATTCTTAAAACTTTTTTTTGGGGGGGTGTAATTTGCTATTTGGCCACAAGATGGCCAGAATCAAAAAGTCCTGGGAGCGATCGATCTCGCTCCCAGGCAGAAGAAAGGAGACCAGAGCTCAGAAAAGCCGCAGCGTCTGAAGAGACGCTGTCGGCTTTTCTCCGGGGGGGTCCGTTCAGCGAAAGGGATTTATAATCCCTTTCACTGATCGGTGGGCTAGCGGCCAGCAGCGGGGGCGAAATCTCGTCCAGTTGGGCTTAAGTGGTTAAATCCTTTAACGAGAACCAGTTATGGCGGGCAAAGATGACACCACATTCCTTTCAGGAGAATCATATGGAGGCGGGCAAGTCTGCCATTTGTGACCCCGGGTAATGGCCGGGGAATGAGGGATGGAATCCGGTGTGGAGCCTGAGCAACGGCTACCACTACACAGGCAAGGAGGGCAGCAGGCAGGCATGCACGCCCGCTCCGAGGTAGTGACCAAAAATAACGATACAGGACTCAGGATAACTTTTGAGGCCCTAATTGTAATGAATAAACTTTAAATCCTTTAACGGGAATCCGTTATGGAGGGCAAGTCTGCCATTGTCACCACGGGTAATGGGCAGGGAATGAAGGTTGGATTCCGGCCCGAAGTGGGAGCCTGCTGAGACCCATGCTGTACCTGCCCTGACCGTGCTTTGCAGACCAGGCATCTGTGGTCAGAGGTGAGTTCACTGAACACAAAAGGTAGTTATATGCAGAGAGGTGAGTTCACTGAACACAAAAGGTAGCTATATGCAGTGAGGTGAGTTCACTCAACCCAAAGGTAGTTACATATGCAGTGAGGTGAGTTCACTCAACCCAAAGGTTGTTATATATGCAGTGAGGTGAGTTCACTCAACCCAAAGGTTGTTATATATGCAGTGAGGTGAGTTCACTGAACACAAAAGGTAGTTAGATGCAGTCAGCTGAGTTCACTCAACACAAAGGTAGTTATATGCAGTGAGGTGAGTTCACTCAACCCAAAGGTAGTTATTTATGCAGTGAGGTGAGTTCACTGAACACAAAAGGTAGCTATATGCAGTGAGGTGAGTGCACTCAACACAAAGGTAGTTATATATGCAGTGAGGTGAGTTCACTGAACACAAAAGGTAGTTAGATGCAGTCAGCTGAGTTCACTCAACACAAAGGTAGTTATATGCAGTGAGGTGAGTTCACTCAACAGAAAAGGTAGATATGCAGTGAGGTGAGTTCACTCAACTTAAAAGGTAGTTATATGCAGTGAGGCAAGTTCACTCAACACAAAAGGTAGTTATGTGCAGCGAGGTGGGTTCACTCAACACAAACGTAGGTGTATGCAGTGATGAGGTGGGTTAACTAACCACAACAGGTACTAGTAGTAGGTAAATGCAGTACTGGGTGGGTAGTACAATGTGCAGCTCCCTGTCACACACACAGGTAGTCACTGAATGTGCTGCTGCTGCTGGTGGGCTGCTTGCAGTGGGACACACACATTATGAATTAGCAATGCTGTCTAAGCAACACAAGTGTCTCACACACACAGGTAGTCACTGAATGTGCTGCTGCTGCTGGCAGTGGGACACACAGTATGAATTAGCAATGCTGTCTAAGCAACACAAGTGTCAGTTTCAAACACAGGAAAAAAAATTGATCACACGAGCAGGATGAGCTCTGAAAAGAGCTGTTCTGGGGTTCTATTATAGCAATAAGATTCAGTTAGGAGCAAGCTAAGAAGGCAAGAGCCTGACTAATCTGTCCCTAGGAGAACAAGTCTGCAGCAGCTGTCTCTAGTCTGTCTCTAGCAGGCACACGAGTGAGGCTAATGGCCGCCGGAGCCTGCCTTATACAAGGGGGGTGGGGCTCCAGGGCTTAGTATAGCCGGATTGGCTACAATGCACCTGCTGACTGTGATGCAGAGGGTCAAAGTTGACCCTCATAGAGCATTATGGGGCGAATCGAACTTCCGGGGAAGGCGAACCACCCTGGGTTTGCCTGGAACCGTTCGCCGGCGAACACGTTCGGCCCATCTCTAGTCCACATCTCTCTTTGCCCCCACCTCAGGAATGTGGGCGTGGAGTACATACTGCTAAAACCTTGCATCCTTATACTCCATTATACCAGACAGACTTCTTTAAATAATCACATTTTCATATCAATCAGAGCAACAATAATTTCAAATATTTTGTTCTTCTGTCCGTAATATCCACAGTTGACATACATCATTCTTCCGGATTCTCTCCATTTCACAAATAATCTATATAATACTTTGGAGAATTCAGGAAAACACCGTAACAAACACGAATCAACATAACTAACGTGCATAAACAGACAAGCATACAGCAATGAAAATCTCTTTCGACCAGTCCATTAAATTTTCAAACATCAGACAACAACATTAGACAAACAGATTATAAGAACATTTACAGACATCTCTTAACTCCTAAAATCATACAAACAACAAACAAACAACAAATCACAACTTTCACTGCTAAAGGAACCCTCCTCCAGAGGCCCTTCCCTCCCCTTGTTGAATGCTTCTATCTCCCAGGGGATCTGGTGGTGAGATCTCTGTGCTCCTGAGTTCCCAGCTTTACACACCTACATTATCCTTGGTTAATACTACGCCTTCCTGTCTCCATTTTATTTCACAACTAGACATAAATACAGAACTGCACACTCCTGTGTCCACTAAAATTTCACTTTTACATTGCCTACAACTAGGATAACCGTACTTTTGTAGTGATCTGCATAATCGACCACCTCAATCGTGGCACCCTCATCCATGCCTAGTCACTCAGAACCTTGGTGTTTGTCAGGACACTGTCGGGCTAAGTGACCTTTCTTGCCACATTCAAAACATTCTCCACATTTTCTGCGACCTTCATAATCCTTGCATCTGCGCCTTTGTGGGCGTAGAGAACGTCCACTGTTATTCACATAACAATAATTTTCATCATCACTGCAATCAACAACATACATGACAACTTTCTTTTTTCCAACCCAAAAAGTGTTCACCTGATTTTGCTGTTTGTTAGCTTCCTGGGTCCATGTATTTTCTACTGCAAGACCCAGTGATCTCTCTATCTTTTTGTCCCCCTCTGCTTCTGATTTGATCTGTACTACTAATCTTGTGCATGCTTCAGGGTGTAACTGACCACTGAAATGAAACCGGGACCTCCACATTGGACTATTCATTACTATTTCATTAAGTACTCATCTTGTCTCTTTTTTGTCCCATAATTACCCGAACCTGTTAATAACAAAGAATTCAGTTCTGAACACACTTGGGTCAATATTTTTCAAACAACCTCGAGGAATTATCTTCTATACTGACTCTTAAACTACAGGCAATCTCAAGAGTAATTGGTTTCATTCAGATAATCAGTAGTTAAACAGCTTGTACTTACACTTAGTTGACAAAGTCTATGAGACACGGACCCTCATCAGTAAGGTTTAATGCCGAGACCCTGTACCATCTCTCTCGTTTGTTGTTCTTGGAAAGGAGTCCGCTCAATGAGTGGAGTCACCTCCTGGTGGCACCTTTTTACAGAAATCCAGCAGGTTCTGGAGGTCTTTGAGGAGTACCTTGTTCAGATCGGTCTCCTTCACCCGAAGCGATATTACTGCTCCCGATAGGACTCTTTCCGTCTCGAAGGACCAATATGTCAAAACATTCACTTCATCACCATAGAAGCACCAAGAAAGACTTTTGTTAGGTCAGGATCAAGGCGTTTTTATTTTACACGCGTGGCCTTCTCTTATGCTTTACATGCAGACAAGTGTTAACTTGTTGCTAGCACAAAGAGAAGAGAAAGTCTCCTCCCACTCCCATCCCTTATGATATCTTCTTTTTTCTCTGGTCATAGGCGTTGCCATCAGTACATCACATGTCGTTGTCTACCAATCACCATTGATTCCTGCTACTTTCAGTTTCTGTCTGGGCGAGTTCCATTTTTCAAGAACTCGGTTCTCCTAGGTTTCACAATAGACTGGTTCTGTGTCTCCTTCAGAAGACCCTGCAATAACAAAAAATCTCGCCACAGTGATTTGCTCTCATTTTCATAGTATACTAAAAAGCTCTTCGTATATAGGAATACAAAGTATAAATAACAATAAAATAAACACAATTCAATTATAAAGGCTATATTAATTATTTCCACACCCCATTATGTGATTGTTGGCCTTAATGATCAACTTTGGCACACTAGAATTAGCATTTTATTAAGGAAGATATAAGAGGGACAAGCACCCAAATGAGGACAGATGTGTGCTAGAGTGGAAAGACTCAGTAGCCCCAGAGAGTCCATGCACGAAGAATCCACAACACCTTGTTGATAATGTATAGCTCTTTTATTGCATTAAAATGACAAAGAGATAGCAACAAGAGCGGCAGTCGCTGTTTCAAACAAGGTCCTTCCTCAAGCTGTATCAGGCTCTCTCTAATGCTGGGTACACACGATACGTTTTTCTGCTCGATTTTCCACCTGATCGCTTTTTCCGCTCGATTCTGCACTCGATTCTCTTATCTTCTGCTTGTTTTTCTTATTTTTTCCATTCACTTCTATGAGAAATTGACCCAAACAATGATCAGAAGGAATATCGGACATGTGGGAAAGTATCTATCGAACCCATCTATCGAGCAGAAAAACGTATTGTGTATTCCCAGGCCAGCATCAAAGCACAATAGGTTTGTCTAAACAAAGTCAGTGAGGCAATATTGGTTCTGTCAAAGGGGGAACTAAATAAAGAACTTCCTGACTGGAAATTAATAGAGGGTAGCACCACATTGTAATATTTTATTACAATCCGATTTCAGCAGATCAAAAATCAATCATATTAGTCAAATTTGTACTGTTCAAAGCAACCTACTGCCTAATTGGGGACAAATTGCTGCCACAGCTAATCAGATGTCTGCTCATTAAATGTACTAGTTAATTCACTTTGTGTTTTCTCATGCATACTTTTTTGCTTATTTCTAAATGGGTGAATTGGAGTGCATCTTGTAAATTGATGTATTATTAAGCACATAAAGGTTTCACGTTGTTTCATGACTACTGTAGATTTTGAGTTTCAGTTCTGAAACAAATTTTAACCCAATACTGACCTGCTATTAATTAACTGTAGTATATTAAGTTGATTGTATTTGTTATTGTAACGATTGGTGTAGCAACACAGATGTCTGATTATGTGTGATCTGCAGAATCACCAATAATTCAGACGCTATACCTGATTATGTGGTGATCTGCAGAATCACCAATGATGCAAGTATAGCTAACAGGATAATGCAATAGTGTATAGTGCTTGGTGCAATAGTAATATAATAGTATAACTAGGCCTCACTAGAGGAGCTGGTCGGCCCTATAAGAACACAGTAACTGACTAGTTTGGCAGAACCTCAACAGAGGAGCTGGTGGGTACTATTATAGCACAGTAACTGATTAGTTTGGCAGGACCTCACCAAAGGAGCTGGTGAGTACTATTATAATACAGTAACTGATTCGTTTGGCAGAACCTCACCAGAGGAGCTGGTGGGTACTATTATAACACAGTAGCTGACTAGTTTGGCAGAACCTCACCAGAGGAGCTGGTGGGTACTATTATAGCACAGTAACTGATTAGTTTGGCAGAACCTCACCAGAGGAGCTGGTGGGTACTATTATAACACAGTAACTGACTAGTTTGGCAGAACCTCACCAGAGGAGCTGGTGGGTACTATTATAGCACAGTAACTGATTAGTTTGGCAGGACCTCACCAAAGGAGCTGGTGAGTACTATTATAATACAGTAACTGATTCATTTGGCAGAACCTCACCAGAGGAGCTGGTGGGTACTATTATAACACAGTAGCTGACTAGTTTGGCAGAACCTCACCAGAGGAGCTGGTGGGTACTATTATAGCACAGTAACTGATTAGTTTGGCAGAACCTCACCAGAGGAGCTGGTGGGTACTATTATAGCACAGTAACTGATTAGTTTGGCAGAACTTCACCAGAGGAGTTGGTGGGTACTATATAAGAAGAACACCTCACCAGTGGCAAGGGCCCACTGGTGAGTAGAGAGGTCAGACAGGCTTAGTTCGGCAACTGAGAGGCAGATACAGTACAGAATCAGTAGGCAGGAGAGTAGTAAGTATTCAGGCAGAAGTTCAGCAACTAGATCAGATGGGCAGAGGTACAGAATCAGTAAGCAAGAGCGGAGTCAGAGATTAGCCAGAGTCATACACAGAATATCAAATATACAGTAATACAATAACCCTAGTCTTGTGTGAAATCCCTGGTTTCCTCCCAGATCAAAGCACACCAGATACTAGTCTAAGGTCTGAGCGCTAACACGTATGTATTCGCAACCGCAGACAGGTTGCGAGTGAACAGAGAAGGCTTAAGAAGCAGAGGAGACCTCATAGCCGCGCTCACCACAATCAGCCAATCCAGAGCGGCGTGAGTCCCCTCTGACGTCAGCCAACCAGCGGGTCAGCTGGCGCGCCTCCTCCCAGCATAAAGGTTCTGTCTACGCGCGCGGCCGCGCGAAACAGCAACCCTAGGTGTCAATGACAATTCCGTCCTCGGCGTGCTAGACGCCGACGGAATGGTAAAAACCTCCGAACAGGGAGCCGAGGCGGCTGCGGAGACACCCGGCGTGCCCGCAGCCGCAGATGTTACAGTTATAACATACCGTTAAAAATGCATTCAAGTAGTGCAGCGTCAGAGTACTGGATTTTTTTTCCATAGGGAACAAAAGGTTAAAAAGGCTTGGGATGGAGCAATGGGAATGGAGGAGGTTGGCTTTGCATGTTTCTTTTTATATTAATTTATTATTATTTTCTTACAAGTTGCAGATTTTATACACTATGCTTGCGCTTGTGTACACTTTTTTCCTTTGAAACTTTATTTCCTTTGAAACTTTATTTATTTGAATTTTTTTCCTCTTGTTCCCACTGTTCCCTCATAACATAACCTACAAATTTTGTGCACAGTGCTGCAAAAAATGTTATTGCTGTATGGTCAGCACATATTTAAGTGATACATGTGCAGACAGGACAGGACACCATACATTAAGTAATGGGTGACAGGACAAATAATGCACAAGCATTTTTCTTATCCTATGTTTACTCGTTTGCCCTTCCATATGTATTTATAAATAGTGAAAAAAAAAAGAAAAAAGAAAAAAAAGCTCTATCTGTCCTAAAACGACAGCCCCATCATCAGAGATGGAAAAGTTATTGATGGTCAAACCAACAAAAAATTGGAAAAATGGTTGCGTCCTAAAAGGAAACCCAAGTTGAGAGACCTATGGAGGATGCCATATTTATTTCCTTTTACCCAATAACAGTTGCCTGGCAGTCCTGCTGATCTTTCTGGTCAGTAGTGTCTGAATAAGTTATAATCCTAGTGTAGTAATTACAATTTTGCATAATGACTGCAATTTTAATCATAATAAAAAATCGTAATTACAAAAAATTACTCTAAATTTTGCATACTTTTGGCTATATGTGTAATTTTTGTAAATATAATAATTCTCACAGTTATGAATATTTTTGTGATTATGAAATTCATAATCACAATTTGCTTCAGGAGTTTTAAGATGAAACAAAGCGGGATTGTATACATAAATGACAGAGGCACATCTTACTGGTGGTGGAAAGCTGTGTAGGCAGCGAAGAGAGCTGTAGGAGTACGCTTAAGTGAGCTGGAACTTGAAGTGGTTTATTTGTGTCAATTGTAGGTTGATGGAAACATCTCCCATGGTGCTGTAAAATAGACAATACACAGTACATGCAGATGCATGAACAACGACGTATACAAAAATATACAATTAAATAGCTAAGCTTGTAAATTGTACCTAGAAATGGAAAATACACACATATTATGGCATGTTGCTGACTTTTGGAAGGGATTTTATGTTGTGAGGTGTGTCAGGTTAATGGTATAATTTATTGAAACAACACTTCAGAACGTATTTTTATGCAAAGTGCTTTTATGAGGGGAGCTGCAGTGGCGATATGTTATACTTTATAGTTTACATGCAAAGGAGAGATGATACAGTGTATTGCTGATGGAATGCTATGGGGCTGATATTATGTATCTGTCTTCTATACAGTTTACTAAAATCACAGTGTTTAAGCTACTCAGGAAAAATTCTATATTCTATTGCGATGTGAGATATTCTTTAACCCCTTCCCAACTGCCTAACACCGATCGGCATTGAGAAGGTGTCAGCCCCAGGACCGCCTAACGGTGGGGATTTGCAGGGAACGCACGCGTGCGTGCACGATAGTTCCCTGCCGTGACACAGCCTGCTCCGTGTTCAGCCAGCTAGCCCACAATTGTGTGCTAGCTGTTATTTACGTGTACAGTGCTGCATTCTCCTGTAGCACCGTACGGGGACAGCTCTGGCACTGAGCTGTCCCCTCAAGTGAAGTATTTAAAAAATAGCTAATTTTATTAAAAATTATGTATAAATTACTTTGGAAAAAAAAACATACCAGCAGCAATCAGATGACACCAACAGAAAGCTGTATTGGTGGCAAGAAAAGGGGAGGGAGATTCACTTAGAGCAGTAGTTTTAGAGCAGTAGGAGACAGGCCTTGGGGGTGGCAGCTCCAAGGGTTTGGCTGCGCTCACATATGGTGTTAGGTGCTGGTTCTGGGGCCCCGGGCAGTGAGAGTTCCCGGGGCCCCAGGCTGGCTCATGCACCATTGTTTTTATTTTTATTGTAGTATGCCATGCAGTTTAGTTAGGAGGGGGGCAGATGAGAGGGAATATCCTGCACGCTGGTGCCCCCTGCTGGTCATATAGCCATTGTCTATATGCAACTGAAGCCCTCTCCAACTGACTGGCTGACTTGCTCAGCTTCTGCTTGATTAATCACTGCAAGCTAGGTGTATTATATGTGTGCATTTCTCATTGGCTTATAAGCAGCCTGCAGGCTTTATAAAGCAGCAGAGAACTGTTTGGGAGTGAGTTTCTCCAATTGTGTGTTTGGTAAGTTTTAGAGCAGTAGGAGACAGGCCTTGGGGGTGGCAGCTCCAAGGGTTTGGCTGCGATCACATATGGTGTTAGGTGCTGGTTCTGGGGCCCCGGGCAGTGAGAGTTCCCGGGTCCCCAGGCTGGCTCATGCACCATTGTTTTTAATTTTATTGTAGTATCCCATGCAGTTTAGTTAGGAGGGGGGCAGATGAGAGGGAATATCCTGCACGCTGGTGCCCCCTGCTGGTCATATAGCCATTGTCTATATGCAACTGAAGCCCTCTCCAACTGACTGGCGGACTTGCTCAGCTTCTGCTTGAGTAATCACTGCAAGCTAGGTGTATTATATGTGTGCATTTCTCATTGGCTTATAAGCAGCCTGCAGGCTTTATAAAGCAGCAGAGAACTGTTTGGGAGTGAGTTTCTCCAATTGTGTGTTTGGTAAGTTTTAGAGCAGTAGGAGACAGGCCTTGGGGGTGGCAGCTCCAAGGGTTTGGCTGCGCTCACATATGGTGTTAGGTGCTGGTTCTGGGGCCCCGGGCAGTGAGAGTTCCCGGGGCCCCAGGCTGGCTCATGCACCATTGTTTTTAATTTTAATAGTTGTCCTATGGACAGAGTCTCCCACCTGAGCTGTAGATCTCTGCAGCTCGTCCAGAGTCACCATGGGCCTCTTTCTGATCAGCGCTCTCCTTGTTTGGCCTGTGAGTTTAGGTGGACGGCCTTGCCTTGGTAGGTTTACAGTTGTGCCATACTCCTTCCATTTCTGAATGATCACTTGAACAGTGCTCGGTGGGATGTTCAAGGCTTTGGAAATCTTTTTGTAGCCTAAGCCTGCTTTAAATTTCTCAATAACCTTATCCCTGACCTGTCTGGTGTGTTCTTTGGACTTCATGGTGTTGTTGCTCCCAAGATTCTTTTAGACAACCTCTGAGGCCGTCACAGAGCAGTTGTATTTGTACTGACATTAGATTACACACAGGTGCACTCTATTTAGTCATTAGCACTCATCAGGCAATGTCTATGGGCAACTGACTGCACTCAGACCAAAAGGGGCTGAATAATTACGCACATCCTACTTTGCATTTATTTATTTGTAAAAAATGTTTGGAATCATATAGGATTTTCATTCCACTTCTCACGTGTACAGCACTTTGTATTGGTCTTTCATGTGAAATTCCAATAAAATTGATTCATGTTTGTGGCAGTAATGTGACAAAATGTGGAAAACTTCAAGGGGGCCGAATACTTTTGCAAGTTACTGTATATGAGCAGTACTTTGTTATGTTGGTCCCAGTGGATCCAAATGCATGAGCAGTGCACAGACAGCTTTAACAGCCTTCACCCCTGTAAGGCAGTGCTTTTAGTACACTGCACAGACTACTATACACATGTGTACTGTCCTGAAGTAACTTAAACAACAGCCATTAGTGCATGCCATTTTCACAGGCAGCTCTATGACATTGAGTCATGAGTTCATTTAACATTCTTTAATAATTTGATGTACTTACTGGTAATCTCCTGGAAATGTTATCAGCAACATTACAAACGTAATAGGGCACAGAACAACCATTCTACTTGATTCCAGACCTTAATTGAGTAATGGCTGCTGTAGCTTCATTGAATCAGCGACAGTCACCCTATAATTGATCATCTTTGGCTCAAAGTTCAGTCAGCAATTAGTCATTCCTCTCTTGTTATGCTGATAAATGATTGCCTTCTGGACAAAGGAAGATTACCCATGGTAGCCCAACCTAGTGATGACTAAATGATGACCAGCATTAAACCTGTTATCTTCAACTACTGTTTACAGCCTTTTAAAACAAAATAATTACGTAAAAGGTGAGCATTGTGAATTTCACACTGCTTCTTTACATTTATTCAATAGAGCAATTTTAAACCTATTTTTGGAAGAAACACATTATGATTCACATGATTAATCAAGCTTGACATAATTCCAGGTAATTCAAGTAAATATACCCCCAGAATATTATATATCACCATCTATCCTACCCAATAAAATCTAACTGTTGCTGCGTCCAGCAGTTTTGTCCCTGTGCCCCAGGATTTTTGTTACTGCGCATGTGCGCAGTACCTGACAGCTGGGACCAGGGAGCTGGATGGGCGAGTGAGGTGGGCGGGTGCAGGTGGAGCGAGGTGGGCGGGTGCGGGTGAGCGAGGTGGGCGGGTGTGGGCGCGTGCCGGCGTCTGGGCGCGCCGAGCGCACTCTTGGTGCGCGGCGGTTGCGTGCAGAGTGTGCGCACGCATGCGCACTGGCGGCGGCGGCCGTAGACCTAGAGCCCGTTTTTAAACGGGCTGGGTCTACTAGTCACTATATAATATCACCATTATTTTCTGTGGTACTGCAGAAAGTGTGAACCAAATATCTGTGCTTCATATATGTGTGTGTATATGTATAATGTTTTTCAGTAGCTGTTAGGAAGGCAAGGTGTTTTTATCTTTGATTTCTCGGCTTTTGTGTGTACTGCTCTTCCTCATATAAAAAAAAGGAACACAAAGTAGGCAATTTTGCCAGGTTAGAGTAGAAGACGAGACCACTCCTATGTTGATCCATTTTACATGGAAGAGTATTAGCTTATAGTAGTGGATTCACTAAGTTGTATTCTGCCAGTAAAAAGTGAAACTCAGCTTGCTCACCACTCCATCTTGTTTTCCCTTCCTCTCCATCCCTTTATGCTAGGTACACACCGTACAATTCGACTCCAGATGGCAATCAGATAAAATCCCTAGATCAACATCACTGGGCATTACCTAGTAATTGTAAATGCAGGTATAGAATTTGCCATAACTACTTCCTGTGGCAATGCATGTATTTATACATGTTATATAGATCCCCTCTAAGGCATCTTTTCTCTAGACTAAATAAACCCAGTTTATCTAACATTTCTTGGTAAGTGAGACCTTCCATCCCATGTATCAATTTTGTTGCTCATCTCTATACCTGCTCTAAAACTGCAATATCTTTCCTGTAATGTGGTGCCCAGAACTGAATTCCATATTCCAGATGTGGCCTTACTAGAGAGTTAAACAGGGGCAATATTATGCTAGCATCTTGAGTTTTTATTTCACTTTTAATGCATCCCAAAATGTTATTAGCTTTAGCTGCAGCGGCTTGGCATTGAATATGATTATTTAACTTGTTGTCGATGAGTTGTCGACTCCTAAGTCCTTCTCCAAGTTTGATGTCCCCATCTGTATCCCGTTTATTTTGTATGGTACTAGACCATTGGTACGACCAAAATGCATGACTTTACATTTTTCAACATTGAATTTCATCTGCCATTTATGTGCCCATATAGTCATCCTATCCAGATCCTGTTGCAGTATGTCACTATCTTCCTGAGAGTAGATGATTCTGCACAATGTTTACCTATGTCTGTCTGTTAGTGCCGCTCCCCCGCCTCCTCCGTATCGGCGCTACCTGCCCGCGTCACTTCCCTCCAATCAGCGGGAGGGGACGCGGGCGGGTAGCGCCGATACGGAGGAGGTGAGGGAGTGGCGCTGACTGACAGCGCATAGGTAAACATTGTGCTGGCGACACGCTGCGTGTCGCTAGCACTGCGGGGGGTATAGCGGCGCGCAGGGGGGGTCTTGGAGGCACACCATGGGGCAACAGAGGCTGGTGTTAGTGCGCACAACCAGCCTCTGTGCCCCACTAGCATATTTAAATCCCACCTCGGGTTCTCTTGAAGGCCTTAGCAAAGTCCAAGTATATCACATCTACAGCATTCCCAATATCCACATTAGCGTTCACATTAGACTTCATATCCGACCGGAATTTCGATCAATATTTTTATTTTCTGATTTTCTAATTGATTTTTGCTCACTTCTGTGGAAATGGATCAGAAAAAAAGATCGGAAAATTGAAAAATCGATCCAAATTTAGATCAGACATGTTGGAAATAATCGATCTGGCAGGTAAATCTGCCAGAAAACTGTACGGTGTGTACCTTGCATAAGACTGTAAGCTTGCAGAGGCAGGAAAGGATATCCTCTCCTATCATTTCTTGCGACTGCAATATATCTATTGGGGAAAAGTCTGTAGTAGATATCATGTTTAAATTTTATTCCCTTTGTCTTATGCACCCATACAGAATCTTGTAAATATTTTGTACAGCGCTATGGAAAAATCTAATGCTATATAAAGCAATAACAATTCTGATATTGTAAGTTGTTTAGTTTTTCCTGCCATTTTACACTGAGATTATATGACAGTATCAAGCAGTACTTAAAGTCTTATGCTGAGCATACACGGCTCGATTTTGCCGCTCGATTCCACGCTCGATTGTTTTCTGCAGGCGATTCTCTTATCTTACGCTAGTTTTTCTTATTTTTTCTCATTGTCCTCCATGCAGAATCGAGCGCAGAAACGATCGGGTCGGGAGCTTGGACATGTCGGAAATTATCTTTCGAGTCATCTAAATGGCTCAAAATCAAGCCGTGTATTCCCTGCATCAGTCATAAAGTAAGGAAACTGATAGGGCACATCTTGCCACAAAGTTACTGGGTATAGGTCTTATGTTAGGTACACACCATATTTTGTTTTAGATAGATGGTTCGATAGATAATTTCCGATCTTCTTTTTGATCCTTTTTCTGATCAATTTCTCATAGAAGTAAATAGAAATAGATAAGAAAAGATAACAGAATCGAAAATCGATCGGAAAATCGAAACGGAGATCGATTGGATGGAAAATCGACTGAAAAAACGCATCGTGTTTTCCCAGCATAACATTGTGTGTACCCAGCATTAATAGAACAGGACTTCAGGCTCATTGAACATAATTGCCTCCTGTTTAATGCAGTGCATATTATTTCTTTCTTCACATCTCATGCTGGAATTACACAATGAGATTTTTCAGTCAATTTACTGTCCAATCTTATTTCCGATCGATTTTCTTATCTTTTCTTATCAATTTCCATTCACTTCTTTGAGAAAACGATCCGAAAATACTATCTAAAACAAGATTGGACATGTGGGAAATTATCTATTGAACCATCTATCTGCTGAAAAAACTTATTGTATACTCCCAGCAAGGACAAAGGAACAACCGACATTGTGTGGTGGACACTTGCCAGGCCTTCTATGCTTGGTACACACTATGTAATTTTCTGACAGATTTATTGTCAGATTAACTATTTCCAACATGCAGGGGCATCGCTAGGGCCTTTGATCCAGGGCACTGGCCTGGAACCTGTTGCCATAATGCCCCAGGTCTATTGAGTGGCAGGAGAGGGCACATGGAATCACGAATCAAGACAAGAGTCGGTATTCGTGATTAAAATCCCTCTGACTTTAGTGGTTAATAGCAAAGCCCCCTTACATGCTAGAAACACTTTTTCAAAAAGACCTTATAGTTTTTGAGAAAATCGATTTTAAAGTATACATTTAGATACGGTAAACGACGGTTAATGTAGCAAACCTAACTGTAGTGTAAATTTATATATATAAATAGAAAGAACAATGAATTTCATGGTCCGTACCCCCTGAAAACCCTTCCGAAGCCGCAACGCTTTGGCCAGGGATCATTATACAGCCGCAATATGGCTGTATAAAGATCCCTAGCATATGTTACTTTTTTTTTTTTACTTTTTTTATGTGCAGAGGGTGGAAATTAAAAAAAAATGACGTGGGGTCCCCCCTCTCAAGCATCTTTAACCCCTTGTCTCCTATGCAGGCTGGGATAGCCAAAATGTGGAGCCCCCGCCGGGTGGGGCTTCGCACCCTGAGCTATGCCAGCCTGCATGGTCCATGGTATGGGGGCTCCAGGGGAGAGGGGCAGCTAAGCCTTTTCCTCCCCCTGGAGCCCTTGTTTAATCCATGGACAAGGAGCTTTTCCTCACCTCCGGTGCCTCAGGAGCAGGTGGGGCAACGACTCCCTGGGGGGGGGGGTATGGTGGGAACTTGGAGACCCCTTTAAGATTGGGATCCCAGATACAAAGTACCCCTTACCCACTTCCACAAAGGGTTAAATGAAATAAAAACACAACCATGAGAAAAGTCCTTTATTAATCTTAATTAACCAGAAATACTTACCTATACCTTTAAAAAAAAATTCCCATGCTAATATCCTCGGAAAGGTCCCACACCAATATCTTCTCATTTTGTGATCTTCGTTGCATTGATTGAAGACCTCAGCGCAAAACCTCCGACACACAGTGCCGCTCCCCGAAGCACAGCACACAGCTCTAGCTATACTCTGTATTAAATCAAATAAAAGATAGCTTTATTGGCATGACCAAGATTCATACAGGTATTGCCAAAGCAAGGGGAAAAAGGGGGACATGAAAGGGGGTGGGGTAGGGGGACAATGGCTGAGCAGTCTGTGGACATTTTTTAGGTTTACAGTTCCGTTATGCTCCTCTCAGTCTGTGGCATGCTGTAACATAGTGTGCAGCGATTGTCACTGTGGATTCCTCTTCTCCCAGTAAGATATAGGTTTTTCTCTCATCTTCTAATGTAAGAAAGTCTGGGAATAGTTCTAACAATTTCTTAAAGTAAGTGTCCCTGGTTGCAGTATATTTGGGGCAGTGCAGCAGGAAGTGGCTTTCATCCTCAAGGGTTTTCTGCTCACAGTGTTGGCATAGTCTCTCCTCCCTGGGTTTGTACGTCTGTCTGTGTCTCCCAGACTCTATTTCGAGGTTGTGAGCACTCAATCTGTAGATGATCAGGATTTTCCTCTCTTGGGAGTGTTGGAGCTTTTCCAGGTATGGGGCCATTTTATATTTTCTTTGCAGAGACTGGTATATGGCTAGCTTTTGTGACTGTTTTATTTCACTCCTCTATTTTTCCACATAGTCCTCTTTGCTCTTGGCTGTGGTGTGTTTTATCTGGACTCTTGTTATGACCTGTGGATCGGGGGTTGGAGGGAGTATAGAGCTGACCACTACTTTCAGTGCACATGGCTTTTCTTGGTCTTCATTGTGCAGCATGGCTTTGTAGTGGGGTGAGTCAGGGCTGCTGCTCTGTAGGTGGGTCCAGAAGGACAACACTCTCTTCTGTATCTCAAGCATTAATGAGAATCTACCTAGCTCAGCTCGGCAGGCATTATTTGAGGTACTCCGATGGACATGGAGAAGGTGTTTGCAGAACTCCAGGTGGAATATTTCTGTTGGGCTGGATTCCCATTTTAATTGGTCTGGGTAGGTGGCGGGGCCCCATACTTCACTTCCATACAGTAGGATTGGGGTGATGACACTGTCAAATACTTTCATCCAGACCTTTACTGGTGGTTTGAGGTGGTACAGTTCTTTCCTGATGGTATAGAACGTTCGGCATGCTCTGTAGAGCTAGAGCAAAAGCATCTTTGAATTTTGGATCCAAAGGATCCTCCTGACCCCCATTGGTCTGTTAATAGACCAAAAGGGAGACTTAGAGTCAAAATTCAAGCCTGCATGGGAGACAAGGGGTTAAAGATGCTTGGCAGAGGGGAACTCACATCATTTTTTTTTTCATTTTCCACCCTCTGAGCATAAAAAAAAGTTTAAAAATTAGGAAAAGATGCCAGGGATGCAATATTGCAGCTGTATATAGATCCCTGGTAAAAGCGTTGCGGCTCTGGAGGGGTTTCAAGGTGGTCCATACACACTGTGTATGGACCCCCTGGAAACCACGTCATGAAATTCATTGCTTTTTCTTTTCGTATATGTAAATTTACACTAACGTTAGGTTTGCTACTTTAACTGTCATTTACCGCATTTAAAGAGGCACTGAAGCGAAAAAAAAATGATGATATTATGATTTGTATGTGTAGCACAGCTAAGAAATAAAACATTAAGATCAGATACATCAGTGTAATTGTTTCCAGTACAGGAAGAGTTGAGAAACTCCAGTTGTTATCTCTATGCAAACAAGCCATTAAGCTCTCCGACTAAGTTAGTCGTGGAGAGGGCTGTTATCTGACTTTTATTATCTCAACTGTTCCTGGACTATTTACTTTTCCTCTGATAGAGGAGAGGTCATTACTTCACAGACTGCTCTGAAAGACTCATTTTGAATGCTGAGTGTTGTGTAATCTGCACATATTATAGAATGATGCAATGTTAGAAAAAACACTATATACCTGAAAATAAAAGTAGGAGAATATTTTCTTTGTTGCTAATCTTCTAGTAATTATTCATAGTACACAACCAATTCACTATATCATATTTTTTTTTTTCGCTTCAGTGTCTCTTTAAATGTATACTTTTTTCCTTTGCAACTTTATTTCCTTTTAAACTTTGTTTGAATTTTTTCCTCTTGTTCCCACTGTTCTTCGTAACATAACCCGCAAATTTGGTGTTTCTACTAGCATGTAAGGGGGCTTTGCTATTAACCACTAAAGTCGGCAGGTTTTTAATCACAAATACCGACTCGAGATCTCAAGTAACTCGTGATCATGAGTTGGGTAACGAGTGCGATCACGAGTGCATTTGTGGTCGGCATTCGAGAGCCGATCACGGATGCCGATCACGAACTCATGATTGCAAAAAACAGCTTCTGATGATCACCACTGATTGTGATTAGTGTTGGGCGAACAGTGTTCGCCACTGTTCGGGTTCTGCAGAACATCACCCTGTTCGGGTGATGTTCGAGTTCGGCCGAACACCTGACGGTGCTCGGCCAAACCGTTCGGCCACATGGCCGAACTAAGAGCGCATGACCGAACGTTCCCCGAACGTTCGGCTAGCGCTGTGATTGGCCGAACGGGTCACGTGGTTCGGGCCCGAACGCGCTCTGATTGGCCGAACGGTCACGTGGTTCGGGTAAATAAATACCCGAACCACGTCATATCTCCGCCATTTCTCTGTGGGTTTAGCTTTGGGTAGGCAGGCAGGGTAGTTCGCTCTCCAGCCACGCTAGCCAGGGTCCCCCCCAGTCATTGTGTGTCGCTGCTGGGAACAGTAGTACACCGCTCGCTCAGCCACACTATATATATATATAGCATTGTTTACTGCCACTGTGTACCTCGCTCAGCCACGCTATATATAGCATTGTGTTTTCTGACACTCTGTGTACACGGCTTAGCCTGGCTATATAGCATTGTGTGTACTGCCACTGTGCACTTCGCTCAGCCACGCTATATATAGCATTGTGTTTTCTGACACTCTGTGTACACGGCTTAGCCTGACTATATAGCATTGTGTGTACTGCCACTGTGCACCTCGCTCAGCCACGCTATATATAGCATTGTGTTTACTGCCACTCGGTGTACACCGCTCAGCCAGACTATATACCATTGTTTACTGACACTCTGTGTACACCGCTCAGCCAGACTATATACCATTGTTTACTGACACTCTGTGTACACGGCTCAGCCTGACTATATAGCATTGTGTGTACTGCCACTGTGCACCTCGCTCAGCCACGCTATATATAGCATTGTGTTTTCTGACACTCTGTGTACACGGCTTAGCCTGACTATATAGCATTGTGTGTACTGCCACTGTGCACCTCGCTCAGCCACGCTATATATAGCATTGTGTTTACTGCCACTCTGTGTACACCGCTCAGCCAGACTATATACCATTGTTTACTGACACTCTGTGTACACCGCTCAGCCAGACTATATACCATTGTTTACTGACACTCTGTGTACACGGCTCAGCCTGACTATATAGCATTGTGTGTACTGCCACTGTGTACCTCGCTCAGCCACGCTATATATAGCATTGTTTACTGACACTCTGTGTACACGGCTCAGCCAGACTATATAGCATTGTGTGTACTGCCACTCTGTGTACACGGCTCAGCCAGACTATATATCATTGTGTGTACTGCCACTCTGTGTACACCGCTCAGCCAGACTATATAGCATTGTGTGTACTGCCACTCTGTGTACACCGCTCAGCCAGACTATATAGCATTGTGTGTACTGCCACTCTGTGTACACCGCTCAGCCAGACTATATAGCATTGTGTGTACTGCCACTCTGTGTACACCGCTCAGCCAGACTATATAGCATTGTGTTTACTTCCACTCTGTGTCTGCTGGGCCTGGGAACAGTAGTACACCGCTCACCCGCCACTGTATAGCATTGTGCTCTGTGTCGCTGCTGGGAATAGTGGTACACCGCTCACCCGCCACTGTATAGCATTGTGCTCTGTGTCGCTGCTGGGAATAGTGGTACTGTATAGCATTTCTGTACTGCCACTGTACTGCTGCCAGTCAGCGTGTACTGTAAGGATAAGTGAAATGAGGAAGAAATCCGGTGAAAGAGGAAGGGGCAAGGGAAGAGGTGTTTCCCCTGACGGTTCACGTACAGGCCACAGGGGAGCACCCAAGAAAACCCACTCAATACCGCCCATGTTGTCCAGGACAACAACCCTCACAAATCCAAAAGAACAGGACCAGATAATTACTTGGATGACCTCTCAAGCGTCCAGCAGTGGGTTAAGCAGCACCAGCACATCACGCACGAGGTCCGAGTCCTCAGCCAGTTACAAGGAGCCAGTGGGCACAAAGCTGACACAACCGGCAGCGACACCACGCACACAACTGCCAGATAACCAGTCCGATGAATTACCTCAGGACACAATGGGGTATTCGCAGGAGCTATTCCCAGCCCAACAAACTTCCACCTTTCAAAGGTCAATGGAGGAACAGCCAGAAATGTTGTGCCCGGATTCACAACCATTAACTGTGGGAAATGCACCGCGCACTGAAATACAAGGCGAGTTCGAGGAGGACTCGGAAACCCAAATCCCAGAGCAAGTTGGGCAGGAGGGGTTGCAATTGCAGGAGGTCGGCCGACAAGATCTGGAAGACGACGTTGGAGTGAGCTGCGCAGAGGTTGTTCTGGGGAGCTCTACTCCACGGCGGCGGCCCCCCACAATGACATATGACGAGTTTGAGGAGATGGAAGAGGAGGGTATGGACAATGTGGACATAGACCCAGATTTTGTTTGTGAACGAGAACATCGCCGTCGTAGCAGCAGCACAGATGAGTCTGTTGAAGAACCCACTGCTGCATGAGTTCGCCTTGTGCCACAAGGTAGGCGGCGCGCAATTTCAGGCACCACCAGCATGGAAGTTCAAGTGAGAGGCAAAAGAGGAGCAAACAGAAATCGCCAGCAAGGAGGCAGGTGCTCCAAAGTCTGGGCTTTCTTTGAAGACTGCACTGAGGATGTTACCATGGCGATTTGCAAGGTGTGCAAGACCCGCCTGAGCAGGGGGAAAAGTATTAACAACCTCTCCACCACCAGCATGAGCCGCCACATGCTATCCAAACATCCCACTCTGTGGGCAAACGCGGCAGGACAGGGTACCAGCAACACTGCCTCCCTTGGGTTCACCAGACTCACCATCAGACCCGCCTCAGCAGCAGCAGTAGCCCAGCCATTGCGTGGTTCACAACATTCACAAACATCAGACGACGCTGACACTGTCACTTTCCGGAGTAGTGCTCTTGAGGTCTCCCAGTGTTCATCAAACACAACAACCAACAGCCCTTCCGTGTGCAGCGCTACGGTTCAGTTGTCTGTGTCGGAGATGTTTGAGCGCAAGAGGAAATTGCCAGCAAATGACCCCCGGACCGTGGCAGTAACAGCCAGCATAGCCAAGCTTCTGGCCTGCGAAATGCTGCCATATCGAGTGGTGGAGACAAACAGCTTCAAGGGCATGATGTCAGTGGCCATCCCACGTTACGTGGTTCCCAGCCGCTACCACTTTGCGCGCTCTGCAGTGCCTGAGTTGCATGAGCACGTGGTCAGCAAAATAACCCGAAGCTTGAAGAATGCCGTTGCCTGCAAGGTTCACCTCACCACTGACACTTGGACGAGTGCGTTCGGACAGGGTCGATACATCTCCCTTACCGCGCACTGGGTGAACCTTGTGGAGCCTGGCAGCGATTCCTCACCTGCTACGGCGCGGGTGTTGCCCACGCCGCAAACAGCTGCACCGCCGTCCCTCCCACTGGATAACAACAGCAGCACCTACCTCTCTGACTCCTTCTCCTCCAACGCATCTCAAAGCTGTACCTCATCCGGAAACGCTAACCCAGCAGCAGTAGGATCGTGGAAGCAGTGCAGCACAGCTGTTGGCATGCGTCAGCAAGCGTTGCTGAAGCTGATCTGCCTTGGGGATAAGCAGCACACAGGGGAGGAAATTTTGAAGGGAAAAAAGGAACAGACGGATTTGTGGCTGGCACCGCTGGACCTGAAACCGGGCATGGTTGTGTGTGATAATGGGAGTAATCTCATTCGCGCTTTAAGGTTGGCTAAGCTGACACACATCCCTTGCCTGGCGCACGTGATGAACCTAGTAGTTCAGCGGTTCCTGAGGACATACCCAGGCGTGGCCGATCTTCTGTTGAAGGTGCGTCGAGTGGCCAAACATTGTAGAAATTCTAGTACTGCTTCGGGGGCACTCGCCAAGATGCAGGAGCGCTTCAATCTCCCCCACCATCGCTTGCTGTGTGATGTCCCTACGCGCTGGAATTCTACGCTGCACATGCTAGCCCGCTTTTGCGAGCAGAAGAGTGCAGTGGTCCAGTACATGACGGCGCAGTACCGAGGCGCATCCGGCCAGCTGCCAAGCTTCTGTGGATCCGATTGGGCCAACATGTTGGACCTCTGCCAAGTCCTCCAAAATTTTGAGCAATCCACGTTGCTTGTGAGCAGTGACAACTCTTCAGTCAGCATTACCATACCACTGCTGTGTTTACTGAAGAGGTCGATGTTAAAAATCAAGGAAACAGCTGTCATGATGCAACTGGGGGAATCTGAAGGAGAAAACGATCAGCGTGATGGTACCAACATCAGGCCATCCGCCTCAGGGAACGCTGGCCCCAGCAGCTATGACGAAGAAGAGGAGGAGGAACAGCTGGAGTTGGAGCAGGAATTTCATGCCACCACTGACGAGGGCCAGAGCGGTGCACGTTGGACTTCCACAATTCAACGCGAATGGTCAGCAGAAGCAGACCAGGAGGAAGGTGACGACTATGATGCATCACAACAACTATCACAACGCTCACAAGAGGATGATGAGGATTCTGGTAGGACTCTGGCACACATGGCTCAATTCATGCTAGACTGCATTGAACGTGACCCACGCATTGTGCGCATTCTGGACAACACCAATTACTGGGTTTATACCCAAAACTGCTTGAAGAAAGAGTCAGACAGGTCAAAATGGAAGAATACCAGCAGGCCCTTGTGGAGACTTTAGAGAGGAGATTGACATCCTCCCCCTCCTCTAGCCAGTTGTACGCCGACAGACTGACTTCCGCAAACCCAGGATGACCAGGAGGGCAGCAAACAACGCAAGCCGCAGCTAGTGCCCAAAAGGGAATGGTATCGGCAGTGTCCTTGGAGTGGGAAAATTTTCTGACACCCATGCAGCAGCAGCCCACTGAACAGCAAGCGTGCAGATCCACCTCCAACACCGATCGCCTGGAGAAGATGGTCAAGGATTACATGTCAGATGACGTAGCTGTGTCGAACAATCCATCTGCACCCTTCAACTATTGGGTATCGAAGCTAGACACCTGGCACGAACTGGCAATGTATGCAATAGAGGTGCTGGCTTGCCCGGCAGCCAGCGTTATGTCGGAACGCTGTTTCAGTGCTGCCGGAGGCATCGTCACAGATCGGCGTATCCGCCTCTCCACAGAAAATGCAGACCGTCTGACTCAAATTAAAATGAATCAATCCTGGATTGGAAATGACTACGCAACACTCCAGGACCCTAACCAAGTAACATGACCAATGAACATCTGGGATGGTGTACAGGGCCGGATTTGTACTTACCAGTGCCCTAGGCCTGCTGTCACCAAGCGCCCCCCCCGCAACCACCACCACCAAAAAACATTCTGGCCAACTATCTGACTAGTGATCACTGGTTTGAATGGGCCCATTTCAGTTGTGCTGCTGTGCCCCTCATTGAACAAAGAATCAGTGGATGCTCTCTGTCCTCTCACGATGGAAATTTGCGCTCCTGCCCGAATGTGCACAGCAGCCGATAGTGTTCTGGGCATGCATACTTGAGAAATTACGGTGATGTATGATCGGTACTTGTCAAGAATGTATAACACTATACTGGCCTCGGTTGCTGTGCACATCTGGGCAGGAGCAGGAAATTACAGAGAGCTCAAGTGGCCAGAGCATGCGCTGCTTCTTTATCCTCTGTGCGACTGGCTGCAGTCAGAGCCACACACAGGTGACAGGGAGCGCGAGTGGCCAGAGCATGCGCTGCTTCTTTGTCCTCTGTGCGACTGGCTGCAGTCGGAGCCACAAACAGGTGTCAGGAAGCGTGAGTGGCCAGAGCATGCGCTGCTTCTTTGTCCTCTGTGCGACTGGCTGCAGTCAGAGCCACATACAGGTGACAGGGAGCGTGAGTGGCCAGAGCATGCGCTGCTTCTTTGTCCTCTGTGCGACTGGCTGCAGTCAGAGCCACACACAGGTGACAGGGAGCGCGAGTGGCCAGAGCATGCGCTGCTTCTTTGTCCTCTGTGCGACTGGCTGCAGTCGGAGCCACAAATAGGTGGCACGGCAGAGCAATGGAGAGAAGCCCATCCAAAACAGAGAACAGGTAAGTAGCAAACATCCTGTCAAGACCCGCTTTGGATGTTTGGTTGTAATTAGTGTGGACCTGAACTCAGAACTTCCTCTCTGCTCTAAAAGATATGCAACAACATAACCTTTACATAAAAACATTTTTGTTACAGCTGATACAAATCCTGCAATAAATAGACAGTGTGTCTAATTCCTACTTTCATGGAAGCAAATATATTAACATCTTGTGCTTTAAAATAAGATTATATGCTGTGGCAGTCAGGTGACACAGGGAAGATATCAAATTTGTGATTAGACACAGATGTGGAAGAATTTGAAAGGTTCTCTAAATACATACAGGGTGCATTTCTCTGTTTTCCTTCTGTCCTGTGCAAGCGTTCAGCTCCACTTTAAAGCATCTGAATGACATTTATTTATATTTGCTGAAAAATCTACGTATCTCTTTTGAATGCTGAATGTACATAATAATAACATATTGGCAGTATACAGCAACAAAGTATGAAGAAGGCTTATTAGCAGAAAGATTACTCTTTTTCTTTTAAGCCAATAAATGGTATCATCCTGATTAAAAACTCTCTGCTTTTGCTGATGGCTAAGAGGGTACAATGCTCTACTGCTACAGGAAAGCAGAAGGATGCCAATTCATACACACTAGCATAGAGGTAGTAACAGCTCAGGTGACAGTGACAGTTTAGCAATGAAAGGGAAGCACACAGCATTTTTATTCCAGGCTGCAGCAGTTCTCATAGATGGTCGGAGATGAAGGACAGAAAATGAGTCAGGAAAGAATTAACTTAAGCAGAGACGAGATCACTGGCTAGGAAGGAAAAAAAGCAATAAATTACGGCTAGATAAGAAAGTGTAATTTACAACTGCTGGGGTCAGTCAGTGTCACAGCTGTAAAAAAGAAGGCAAAGAAACTAGCAGAAATGTTTGTGAATGCCTGCATTACAACTCAGCGGAACTTAGTTTTATCTGCTTTGTAATGTAAATCCCTGGTATTTCTCACATCCACTTGTACTGTATGTCGATCATAATTGGATCATCAGGTAACAGTTATGATTGATCCTGATTGTTATAACACGTCAGGAAGTGAGAGGTGCAGGGATTGGGGAACTCTGGAATTCATCTATTAGTGCAGAGCAGGGCGCTGGATGGCTGCACTGTGGGAACAGAGGAGATGATTTACTTTGACATATGACCTCTTCTCTCTCCAAGTCCTGCCGCCCTTCTGATCTTATCTGATTTTATCGCCCTAGGCCGTGGCCTTTGTGGCCTTTGCAGAAATCCGGGCCTGATGGTGTAGCGTTTCCGGTCCCTGTTTATTGAACCTCTCATCTGTATTACATTTATGACTGCATGGCGGCAAAAAGCATTGCTGCTATATCCGCACGCTTTTTGTCCTCATGCAAGGCCTGGGTTGTTGTGTCTCAAAAAGCATGGCCTTCTCCTCCTGCGCCTCCTCCTGTTCCATCACGTCTGCTGCTGCTGGGTTAGCATTGCCGCGTGGTCCCTGTTTATTGAACCACTTATCTTTATTACATTTATGACTGCATGGCGGTACAAAGCATGCTATCCGCACGCTTCTTGTCCTCATGCAAGGCCTGGGTTGTTGTGTCTCACAAAGCGTGGCCTTCTCCTCCTGCGCCACCCTCCTCCTGTTCCATCACGTGTGCTGCTGCTGGGTTAGCGTTACCGGTCCCTTTTCCTGGAACCTCTTATATGTATTACATTTATGACTGCATGCCGACAAAAAGCATGTTACCTGTGCAAAGAAAACAGACATTTCCCGCATTTAAAAGACAGTTTTCCCTTTGAAACTTTAAAATCGATTTTCTCAAAAACTATAAGCTCTTTTACTAAATTTTTTTTCCTCTTGTACCCACTCCCAAGATGCACATACCCTGTAAATTTGGGGTATGTAGCATGTAAGGAGGCTTTACAAAGCACAAAAGTTCGGGTCCCCATTGACTTCCATTATGTTCGGAGTTCGGGTCGAACACCCGAACATCGCGGCCATGTTCGGCCTGTTCGGCCCGAACATCTAGATGTTCGCCCAACACTAATTGTGATGTAAGTTGTCCTATTTTATCTATGTTATGCATTTAAACCGTCTTGATTGTACTATTTTTGTATTGTATGTTGTATTGTACTTTTCTACAGTGACAAACTCTTAATTAGCAATAAATAAAGCTTCCAGGCATCTAGAGACATAACATTTATATTGGACTTTTCTCCTGGCAGACTCAAGAGCTGCAGCCACTAGGAAGCACTATAAAGCCAGAAGCAGCGGTAGAAAGTCTTGCTTAAGGTCTCAAAAGGATTCAAACCCAGGTCACCTGTGTCAGAGGAAGATCCCTTAACCATTACACTATCAAGGCACAGCTAACATTTAAAAAAAATAAAAATGAAATTATGAAAAGAGAAGAACTAGAGTATACAGTGCAAAGGAACAATTTTAACGTGAACCCAAAGTGAGAGTGATAAGGAGGCTGCCATGTTTATTCCTCTTAACAATACCAGTGATCTGGGTATCCTGCTGATCCTGTGTCTCTAATACTTTTAGCCACAGCCACTCAACAAGCATGCAGCAGATCAGGTGTTTCTGACAATATTGTCAGAACTGACAAGATAAGCTGCATGTTTGTTTCTTGTGCAATTCAGACACTACTGCAGCCGAACAAAACAGCAGGACTGCCAGGCAACTAGTATTGTTTACAAGGAAATAACTATGGCAGCCTCCATATCCCTGTCACTTCGGGTTCACTTTAAATATGCTAGTTGAATGACCTTCAACAGAAACCTTTTTTTTAACAACCATCCTGTACATGAGATTTTCTCAGTCTCCGGACTCCAGGTATGGAATGGAGCATAGGGAGGAGCCTTTCCTTGAAAGAAATGTCAAATGTAAGGTTGAAAAAAGAAGAAGACAAAGGGGTTTCATGTTTCATTATGGTTATTCAAAGGTAAAGAAGGTTGAGGAGCCATTTTTCCCTAAGTAACTTACGCTTCCCATGGTACATGGTGATCAAAGAAGGGCTCCCAGCATACTTGACTCTACTATGGTGTACTTCATTTAAAATGTTAATGTTCTTAGACTTAAAGGACCTCTGTCATGAAAATCTTAAATTTTAAAATACATGTAAACAAATACAAATAAGAAGTAAGTTTCTTCCAGAGTAAAATGAACCATACATTACTTTTCTCCTATGTTGCTGTCACTTACGGTTAGTAGTAGAAATCTAACTTTACCGACAGATTTTGTACTAGCTCATCTTCTCATGGGGGGTTCTCAGGGCTTTCTTTATTGTTAAAAGCACTTAGTGAATGGCAGTTGCTCCGTCCAACTGCCAAAAAAGTGTACCGGGAGCAGGGAGGCTGGCCAGCATCATTGTATAAATCTTTCTTCAGGGAATGTCTCTATAAATAATAAATGCCATGCTGAGAATCCCCCATGAAGAGATGGACTTGCCAAGTGTCACGTGGCACTTGCCAACAGTCACGTGGCACATGGCAAGTGCCAGGTGACACATGGCAAGTGCCAGGTGACACTTGGCAAGTGCCACGTGACACGTGTCAAGTGCCACGTGACACGTGCCAAGTGACCTGTGCTAAGTGCCAATTGCCACGTGCCACGTCCGGCATGCTCCTGGCACACGTTACACCTGCTGCTGCTGCATTGCCCTGCTCCTGCTGCCTGTGCAGCTCCCACCGCCAGGCCAGGGTGCCACAGGCCACACTGATCCCACCTATATTTAACCCAAAACATAATTGCTGCCTAATTTTTTGGAGGTGTCTTAGTTGAAAACGGTCATGTCCCAGTTGTGCGGTTGGACTTTGGACACAATGTGGGCTGCACGAACGCTGTCTGGATCCTAGGACTAATGTTAACTGACAGCCATTTTTTTTTTGGGGGGGGGTGATTTTAAGTCCCCACATCATCAATTAGTGTTCCGCTTTAAAAAATAATGTTGCTACATGCCTCATTTACCCTAAAAAAGTTTTTAAAGCAATTTAAAGGGCACTTCCGGTTTTTCTATCCGGATATCCGAATCCACCCGGATAGCCCGGATAATGCGTTTGAATATCCGCATGAACGTGGATATCTGAAAGTTCGAATTTGGATATCCGATCCGGATCCGGATATCTGGGTATCCGGATCCGGATCAATTCGGATTTTGAAAAGGGGTATCCTAGCAATCCTGCTGTTCAGTAACAGCTTTTACTGTAACAATATTTGTAATCTTCTACACAAAAACGCTTCAAAAAACGCTATGCATGTTTAGAAAATGTCTCTAAACATGCATAGAATCGCTCTGAAATCTGCTTCAAAAACCTCTAGCGTTTTGCAGATCTGCTAGAGGTTTTTGGTGTGCACTGGGCCATAATGCAGATATTTCCTGACTGTCATTTGAAACAGGAACCGAATACTGCTAGAAGAGAGTGCCATCCATTTTATTGTATTTTGCTATGAAGTTTCTACAGAGAGCATGCCTTTGTCGAATAAATCGCTTCAATGGATTAGACACAGGCTTGTATCTGTGTAGAAAAGCGTGGACATTATCTTGCACCAGTTGTGAATCAAATACTCATGACCAAATATCAGGACTTAACTTTTATTCCTCTAGTTCAGCTTTTCATATCTATAAAGAGCCAAATCAATGTTTAAAGAATTTTATTAATTTATGACATGTTTACAAAGAAAATGCAGGCATTTGATGTTTCTCAGTTCATTAAGAATTCTGCATCATTGTTGACAGTCCCTTTGATATGCAGATGCTATCTCACCAGAATGGCAAGCACAGATTTTGAGCAGTTGTTTCAGCTGAGGGTTTAAAAGCTTTGCAAATGGATTTTAATCTGCTTGTTATTTTTCTGTGTAAATGGGTGGCAGGGTCATCATTTAGTGCTAATTCAGTGTATGCTGACAGGAATTTCTTCAGTACTGAAGTTTCTCTGGCCAGAGTTAGGAAAACAAGTATTTAAACACTTCAGCAAAGTGCAGCTCGGTAGTGGCTATTAAAAAGCACTTATTCAGCATGACTGAACATTTCAAACCAGACTGAATTAAAAGCCATTAAAATGTAAAGTAGAAAGAAAGGTCTGCTTCAAACTATGTTGCTCCTAAATATTTAATGACTGTTTCACAAATTGAAGTATGTTTATCATATTCAATATTCAACATTAGTACTATGTTGGTTATCGGAAAATTATATGTGTGTATATGACGTCTGTGTAGCTTTATTAAAGTGACCCTGTAGTAGTGGTGCTCAAATACCCCTTTTTAAAATTCGAGTTTGGTCGAATTCGAATAGTAAATTATTCGAGGTCAGTCGAATATTCGAGTCGAATAATTTTTACTATTCGATTCGACCTCGGACTTCGAGCTCACTATTCGAGTCGGTATTCGAGCTCATTATTCGAGCTGACTATTCGAAATTGGCCTTAAATAGCTTCCAACACTTGTTTTGAGGGTGAATGATGCAAGAAACATCTTTTTTTCCAAGTAACAACAGCAAGTGATTATGTGGGGATGTTCCTTTAAAAAAAAAAGGTGAAAAGAGAAGTTATGTCCAGAATTTTGTTCAGTACTGTATATACTTCTTCTTCTTCTTCTTCTTCTTTTCTTCTTCTTCTTCTTCTTCTTCTTCTTCTTCTTCTTCTTCTTCTTCTTTATCTTCTATCTTCTTCTTCTTCTATATCTTCTTCTTCTATATCTTCTTCTTCTATATCTTCTTCTATATCTTCTTCTTCTTCTATATTGTCTTCTTCTTCTTCTTCTTCTTCTTCTTCTTCTTCTTCTTCTTCTTCTTCTTCTTCTTCTTCTTCTTCTTCTTCTTCTTCTTCTTCTTCTTCTTCTTCTTCTTCTTCTTCATCTTCTTCTTCTTCATCTTCTTCATCTTCTTCATCATCATCTTCTTCATCTTCTTCATCATCATCTTCTTCTTCTTCTTCTTCATCTTCTTCTTCTTCATCTTCTTCATCTTCTTCATCTTCTTCTTCTTCATCTTCTTCTGCATCTTCTTCATCATCTTCATCTTCTTCTTCTTCTTCTTCTTCTTCTTCTTCTTCTTCTTCTTCTTCTTCTTCTTCTTCTTCTTCTTCTTCTTCTTCTTCTTCTTCTTCTTCTTCTTCTTCTTCTTCTTCTTCTTCTTCTTCTTCTTCTTCTTCTTCTTCATCTTCTTCTTCTTCTCCTTCTTCTTCTTCTTCTTCTTCATCTTCTTCTTCTTCTTCTTCATTTTCTTCTTCTTCATCTTCTTCTTCTTCTCCTTCTTCTTCTTCTTCTTCATCTTCTTCTTCTTCATCTTCTTCTTCTTCATCTTCTTCATCTTCTTCTATATCGTCTTCTTCTTCACTTATTTCTCTTTTCAATTTTTTTTTTACAGAAATGCAGCTATTTTTGAGCGTAACAAATAGCTGGTGGCGCACGCATGTTGGAAGCGCCATTGTATGTGCTCCCTGGCAGTGGAAACACACGGACAGCAGGAGGTAAATTCAGCACCAGGAGGAGGAGGATGAGTGTGTGGCAGCAGGCAGTCAATGAGGCAGGCAGCGTGACATAATAGCCCTGGTACCTAGCGGTGATACCAGGGCTGTAAATAAACACAACAGGAGGTCCCAGACAGCGGTCGTGCAGCCCACATCGTGTCCAATACACAACTGGGACAACACAGTTTTCAACCCGGGCACCTCAGAAAAATTAAACCTTTTTTTTTTTTTTTTTATGGTTTTTTGGTTTTGTTTGTACAACCAATTACACAGATATATAGCTATTGTTTGACGTAATAGCTGGTGGCAGAGTGGCAGCAGAATGTAATTCTGTGTACCCTGGCAGTGGGAAACACAGACCGACAGCAGCAGCAGCAGGAGGAATGGAGGAGTAATGTGAGCAGCTATTGTTTGACGTAATAGCTGGTGGCAGAGTGGCAGCAGAAGGTAATTCTGTGTACCCTGGCAGTGGGAAACACAGACAGACAGCAGCAGCAGCAGGAGGAATAGAGGAGTAATGTGAGCAGCTATTGTTTGACGTAATAGCTGGTGGCAGTGTGGCAGCAGAAGGTAATTCTGTGTACCCTGGCAGTGGGAAACACAGACAGACAGCAGCAGCAGCAGGAGGAATGGAGGAGTAGTGTGAGTGTGGCAGCAGGCAGGCAGCGTGACATAATAGCCCTGGTACCTAGCGGTGATACCAGGGCTGTAAATAAACACAACAGGAGGTCCCAGACAGCGGTCGTGCAGCCCACATCGTGTCCAATACACAACTGGGACAACACAGTTTTCAACCCGGGCACCTCAGAAAAATTAAACCGTTTTTTTTTTTTTATGGTTTTTTGGTTTTGTTTGTACAACCAATTACACAGATATATAGCTATTGTTTGACGTAATAGCTGGTGGCAGAGTGGCAGCAGAATGTAATTCTGTGTACCCTGGCAGTGGGAAACACAGACCGACAGCAGCAGCAGCAGGAGGAATGGAGGAGTAATGTGAGCAGCTATTGTTTGACGTAATAGCTGGTGGCAGAGTGGCAGCAGAAGGTAATTCTGTGTACCCTGGCAGTGGGAAACACAGACAGACAGCAGCAGCAGGAGGAATGGAGGAGTAGTGTGAGTGTGGCAGCAGGCAGGCAGCGTGACATAATAGCCCTGGTACCTAGCGGTGATACCAGGGCTGTAAATAAACACAACAGGAGGTCCCAGACAGCGGTCGTGCAGCCCACATCGTGTCCAATACACAACTGGGACAACACAGTTTTCAACCCGGGCACCTCAGAAAAATTAAACCTTTTTTTTTTTATGGTTTTTTGGTTTTGTTTGTACAACCAATTACACAGATATATAGCTATTGTTTGATGTAATAGCTGGTGGCAGAGTGGCAGCAGAATGTAATTCTGTGTACCCTGGCAGTGGGAAACACAGACCGACAGCAGCAGCAGCAGGAGGAATGGAGGAGTAATGTGAGCAGCTATTGTTTGACATAATAGCTGGTGGCAGAGTGGCAGCAGAAGGTAATTCTGTGTACCCTGGCAGTGGGAAACACAGACAGACAGCAGCAGCAGGAGGAATGGAGGAGTAGTGTGAGTGTGGCAGCAGGCAGGCAGCGTGACATAATAGCCCTGGTACCTAGCGGTGATACCAGGGCTGTAAATAAACACAACAGGAGGTCCCAGACAGCGGTCGTGCAGCCCACATCGTGTCCAATACACAACTGGGACAACACAGTTTTCAACCCGGGCACCTCAGAAAAATTAAACCTTTTTTTTTTTATGGTTTTTTGGTTTTGTTTGTACAACCAATTACACAGATATATAGCTATTGTTTGACGTAATAGCTGGTGGCAGAGTGGCAGCAGAATGTAATTCTGTGTACCCTGGCAGTGGGAAACACAGACCGACAGCAGCAGCAGCAGGAGGAATGGAGGAGTAATGTGAGCAGCTATTGTTTGACATAATAGCTGGTGGCAGAGTGGCAGCAGAAGGTAATTCTGTGTACCCTGGCAGTGGGAAACACAGACAGACAGCAGCAGCAGGAGGAATGGAGGAGTAGTGTGAGTGTGGCAGCAGGCAGGCAGCGTGACATAATAGCCCTGGTACCTAGCGGTGATACCAGGGCTGTAAATAAACACAACAGGAGGTCCCAGACAGCGGTCGTGCAGCCCACATCGTGTCCAATACACAACTGGGACAACACAGTTTTCAACCCGGGCACCTCAGAAAAATTAAACCTTTTTTTTTTATGGTTTTTTGGTTTTGTTTGTACAACCAATTACACAGATATATAGCTATTGTTTGACGTAATAGCTGGTGGCAGAGTGGCAGCAGAATGTAATTCTGTGTACCCTGGCAGTGGGAAACACAGACCGACAGCAGCAGCAGCAGGAGGAATGGAGGAGTAATGTGAGCAGCTATTGTTTGACATAATAGCTGGTGGCAGAGTGGCAGCAGAAGGTAATTCTGTGTACCCTGGCAGTGGGAAACACAGACAGACAGCAGCAGCAGGAGGAATGGAGGAGTAGTGTGAGTGTGGCAGCAGGCAGGCAGCGTGACATAATAGCCCTGGTACCTAGCGGTGATACCAGGGCTGTAAATAAACACAACAGGAGGTCCCAGACAGCGGTCGTGCAGCCCACATCGTGTCCAATACACAACTGGGACAACACAGTTTTCAACCCGGGCACCTCAGAAAAATTAAACCTTTTTTTTTTTTTTTAATGGTTTTTTGGTTTTGTTTGTACAACCAATTACACAGATATATAGCTATTGTTTGACGTAATAGCCGGTGGCAGCAGAATGTAATTCTGTGTACCCTGGCAGTGGGAAACACAGACAGACAGCAGAAGGGCAGTACACAGCAGCCCACTGTAGGTGTAAAATGTGTGGCTGCAGGCGACGTAATAGTCAAACTGAACCAGGCTGGCTTAGTGAGCAGGAGCCAGGAGGTGGTAAAGGGTGGTAAGGCACATTAACGATGGTTCTTAGCCAGTTCATGTCCCCCTCTCGCCGACAACAGGGGCCAGGAACTCGCCTTCCACCCACGCCTGGTTCATCTTGAGAAACGTCAGTCTGTCCACAGACTTGTGAGACAGACGTGAGCGTTTCTCGGTGACCACGCCACCAGCTGCACTGAAGCAGCGCTCGGACAGCACGCTGGAAGGGGGGCAGGACAGCACTTCCAGGGCGTACTGCGCCAGCTCGCTCCAGATCTCCAGGCGCTTGACCCAATACTCCATAGGATCAACAGGGGCATCGCTGTCAAGCCCACTGTAGGACCCCATGTAGTCAGCCACCAAAGGGGGGCAGGCGCTGGCTGTGACCGGAGGAGGATGCTGCTGCATCATGCACCTCCTCTCTAGTCACTGCTGCCGGAGCCTCTACAGTCCTGTAGAGCTCGTGGCTGAGAGACAGCAGGTCTGTGGGGCACTTGCTGCTGGATGCAGGCACCTGCTGCTGCCTCTGTGCTGGCTGCTGGACAGTGGGGGTGGAAGGCTGGGGGAAGGCTTCCTCCAAGCGCTCAACAAGGGCCTGCTGCAAGCTCCTTATTTGTTGCGCTGGGTCTCCTCCTGCAGGCGGCAGGAACTGGCTCAACTTCCCCTTGAGGCGTGGGTCCAACATCATGCTGATCCAGATGTCCTCCCTCTGCTTCATCTGGATCACCCTGGGGTCCTTGCGCAGGCACGCCAGCATGTGCGCTGCCATTGGGAAGAGGCGGGCCACGTGTGCTGGCACATCGACGGCAGTGCTGTCCTCCTCATCCTCCTCCTCTGCCGCCTCATCCTCTCTCCACCCCCGCACCAACTCAGCTGCGCTGTGCTGATCCCCCTCATCAGCAGCAAGGTCAGGGACCTCCACCAAGTCCTCCTCCTCCTCCCCCTCAGAGGTGGACTGTGCAGCTGCTTGCCGCTCCTGCTGGTCCAAGGCTGCTGCTCCCTGTTCCAGCAAAGCATCGAGGGCCCTGTTCAGCAGACAAACCAGGGGCACCCACTCGCAGACCATAGCATGGTCCCTGCTCACCATGTTAGTGGCCTGCAGAAAGGGAGCCAGCACTAAGCACACCTGCTGCATGTGCCTCCAGTCATCATCGGGGACGATGGACGGGATGTTGCTGGTCTTGTCCCTTCTCCGAGCGGCGGAAACAGTGGCCAGGGCAAGGTACTGGTTGACAGCGTGCTTCTGTTCAACCAGACGCTCCAACATCGCCAGGGTGGAGTTCCAGCGAGTCGGAACGTCAAGGATCAGCCGATGGCGTGGCAGCTCCAGCTCCTTTTGAACATCTTCCAGGCTCGCACAGGCTGCAGCCGAGCGCCGGAAGTGACGCACAACGTTCCTTGCCGTTTCCAGCAGTTCGCCCATCCCCTGGTAGGTGCGCAAGAACTTTTGCACCACCAGGTTCAGCACATGGGCAAGACAGGGGATGTGGGTCAGGTTTCCCCTGTCTATTGCGGCAACCAGATTGGCCCCATTGTCGGCCACCACCTCTCCGACTCTGAGGCCTCTGGGGGTCAGCCAAATCCTCTCCTGCTCCTGGAGTTTGGCCAACACATGGGTTGCCGTCAGCTTGGTCTTCCCAAGGCTGACCAAGTGCAGCAGCGCTTGGCAGTGGCGGGCCTTCACGCTGCTGCTGAGGCGGGGGGTTTGGCCAGGTGTGCCGGAGGATGGCAGAGGATCGGAGGAACCTGCTGCAGTTCCACTGACCCTGCGGGGGGGCACCACCCACTGTGTTGCTGCTGCTGTGCCCGCTGCTGCTCTCCCATCCTCACCCCCTTCCACCAAGCTGACCCAGTGGACAGTGAAGGACAGGTAGTGGCCTGTCCCGAAGCGGCTGCTCCAGGAGTCCATGGTGACGTGGACCCTTTCACCAACCGCGTGCTCCAGTCCTCGCTCCACATTGGCCATCACAAAGTGGTGCAGTGCAGGAATGGCCTTGCGGGCGAAGAAGTGTCTGCTGGGGAGCTGCCAGTCTGGGGCTGCGCAAGCAAGCAGCGCACGCATGTCGCTCCCCTCCTGCATAAGCGTGTACGGCAGGAGTTGGGAGCACATGGCCCGTGCCAGCAAGCCGTTCAGCTGCCGCACGCGACGGCTGCTGGGAGGCAGAGCCCTAACCACCCCCTGGAAGGACTCGCTCAAAAGGCTCTGGCGTGGCCTTTTGCTGGCATGGGAATCAGCAGACACAGCAGAGGAGGCCACTGAGGACTGGCTGCCAGAACAGGCCTCAGTGTCGGCGGCAGGAGTTGCAGAGGGGGGAGGAGCAGTGCGTTTCCGCACTCCTGCTGGTGCTGCTGGAGGAGCAGGAGGGCGGGTGGCTGCTGTTGCTGCTGCTGCTGAAGGCTGTGCAGTGATGGGTGTGGTGCCACTGCCAGCACCAGATGCCTTCAGCCTCTGGAACTCCTCATGCTGGTGGAAATGTTTCGCAGCAAGGTGGTTGATGAGCGAGCTGGTGCTGAACTTTAAGGGGTCTGCACCTCTGCTCAACTTCCGCTGACAGTGGTTGCAAGTGGCGTACTTGCTGTACACTGTGGGCATGGTGAAAAAACGCCAGATTGGTGACAAAAACGACCCCCTACGGCATGGAACCGCTGCTGCCTGTCTCCCTGTGGTGGTTGGGGGGGGGGCTTGGGTGCGGCTGGTGGTGGTACTGGCAGATGCTGCTGCTGCTGCTGCTGAGCCTGAGACACCAGCAGGCTGTGGGACCTGCCTACTGCTGCCAATGCTTGCAATGATGCGCCTCCTTGCAAGGCCCACAAGCGCATCCTCCTCCTCCTCCTCAGAGCTGCTGAGGACGACATCCCCTGGAGGTGGTGGCACCCAGTCTCTGTCTGTCACCGTGTCATCATCATCCTCCCCCTCCTGAAACATGTCCTGCTGGGATGATGACCCCCCAAACTCCTCTCCTGATGCATGGATGGGCTGCTTGACTGTCGCCACAGTCTTGCTGTCCAATCCCTCATCCCCCAAAGTGCCCATCAGCATCTCCTCCTCAAGATCGCCAACAACAGCAGACAATTTACTCATGATGCCTGGGGTCAAAAGACTGCTGAATGACAGGTCGGCGAGTGACGGTGAACTGGCCTCCTCCCCAGGCCCTGCTGGGCGGCTGCTGCGAACAGGGGTGGTGGTGGTGGTGGTGGTGGTGAGGGTGGAGGCCTCGGATGCAGAGCTGATGGCGGGCTGCTCATCCTCCGTCATCAGTTGCACCACAGTGTCTGCATCCTTTTCCTCAATGGGACGTTTCCGACCCGGCTGGAGGAAAATCGGAGCAGGTGCTACACGCTGCTGCTGCTGCTGTGTCTCTGCAGCGTGAGTTGCAGATGCTCCTGCTGGGCGGCGCCCAAGGCGTCCACGGCCAGTGGCTATGGGAGGAATGTTAGCCACTGACGCTGCTGCTGCGGAACTGTGCATGGTGGCGCGCCCGCGGCTTGCCACAATGCTGCTCCCTCTCCTCCTGATTCCCTTGCTGCCCTTCCCCTTGCCCAAACCGCGCTGGCTGCCACTTCCAGACATCTTCGATGTTTTGGGCGTAAACACAAAAGTTTTTGAAAAGGGCGGGTGAAAAGTGGGGTACTTTAATGGAGTGGGTTGGTGGGTGAGGTGACTGAGTGAGTTTCCCGACTCCCTAGTACAGTAAGTAAGTAGTAACAGTCAGGAAGTACAACTAGCAGTTACAATAATCAGTAGTAATCACAAGGAAATAGAGTGTGTGTACACTACAGACAGTGAGTGCACGCACGCGCAAACACGTGCAGGAGCTGGCCTATGAACAGTGACTGAGTGAGTGTCCCTACTACAGTAAGTAAGTAGTAACAGTCAGGAAGTACAACTAGAAGTTACAATAATCAGTAGTAATCACAAGGAAATAGAGTGTGTGTACACTACAGACAGTGAGTGCACGCACGCGCACACACGTGCAGGAGCTGGCCTATGAACAGTGACTGAGTGAGTGTCCCTACTACAGTAAGTAAGTAGTAACTGTCAGGAAGTAGAATTTACAATAATCAATCAGTAATCAGAAGGAAATAGAGTGTGTGTACAGTACACAGACAGTGAGTGCACACACACACGCAGGAGCTAGTAGCCTATGAACAGTGACAGTGAGTGTCCTAGTACAGTTACAGTATATAACTATTCAGAAGGAAATAGAGTGTGTGTACTACACAGACAGTGAGTGCAAGCACACGCAGGAGCTAGCCTATGAACAGTGACAGTCAGTGAGTGTCCTAGTACAGTTACAGTATATAACTATTCAGAAGGAAATAGAGTGTGTGTACTACACAGACAGTGAGTGCAAGCACACGCAGGAGCTAGCCTATGAACAGTGACAGTCAGTGAGTGTCCTAGTACAGTTACAGTATATAACTATTCAGAAGGAAATAGAGTGTGTGTACACAGACAGTGAGTGCAAGCACACGCAGGAGCTAGCCTATGAACAGTGACAGTCAGTGAGTGTCCTAGTACAGTTACAGTATATAACTATTCAGAAGGAAATAGAGTGTGTGTACACAGACAGTGAGTGCAAGCACACGCAGGAGCTAGCCTATGAACAGTGACAGTCAGTGAGTGTCCTAGTACAGTTACAGTATATAACTATTCAGAAGGAAATAGAGTGTGTGTACACAGACAGTGAGTGCAAGCACACGCAGGAGCTAGCCTATGAACAGTGACAGTCAGTGAGTGTCCTAGTACAGTTACAGTATATAACTATTCAGAAGGAAATAGAGTGTGTGTACTACACAGACAGTGAGTGCAAGCACACGCAGGAGCTAGCCTATGAACAGTGACAGTCAGTGAGTGTCCTAGTACAGTTACAGTATATAACTATTCAGAAGGAAATAGAGTGTGTGTACACAGACAGTGAGTGCAAGCACACGCAGGAGCTAGCCTATGAACAGTGACAGTCAGTGAGTGTCCTAGTACAGTTACAGTATATAACTATTCAGAAGGAAATAGAGTGTGTGTACACAGACAGTGAGTGCAAGCACACGCAGGAGCTAGCCTATGAACAGTGACAGTCAGTGAGTGTCCTAGTACAGTTACAGTATATAACTATTCAGAAGGAAATAGAGTGTGTGTACACAGACAGTGAGTGCAAGCACACGCAGGAGCTAGCCTATGAACAGTGACAGTCAGTGAGTGTCCTAGTACAGTTACAGTATATAACTATTCAGAAGGAAATAGAGTGTGTGTACTACACAGACAGTGAGTGCAAGCACACGCAGGAGCTAGCCTATGAACAGTGACAGTCAGTGAGTGTCCTAGTACAGTTACAGTATATAACTATTCAGAAGGAAATAGAGTGTGTGTACACAGACAGTGAGTGCAAGCACACGCAGGAGCTAGCCTATGAACAGTGACAGTCAGTGAGTGTCCTAGTACAGTTACAGTATATAACTATTCAGAAGGAAATAGAGTGTGTGTACACAGACAGTGAGTGCAAGCACACGCAGGAGCAAGCCTATGAACAGTGACAGTCAGTGAGTGTCCTAGTACAGTTACAGTATATAACTATTCAGAAGGAAATAGAGTGTGTGTACACAGACAGTGAGTGCAAGCACACGCAGGAGCTAGCCTATGAACAGTGACAGTCAGTGAGTGTCCTAGTACAGTTACAGTATATAACTATTCAGAAGGAAATAGAGTGTGTGTACTACACAGACAGTGAGTGCAAGCACACGCAGGAGCTAGCCTATGAACAGTGACAGTCAGTGAGTGTCCTAGTACAGTTACAGTATATAACTATTCAGAAGGAAATAGAGTGTGTGTACACAGACAGTGAGTGCAAGCACACGCAGGAGCTAGCCTATGAACAGTGACAGTCAGTGAGTGTCCTAGTACAGTTACAGTATATAACTATTCAGAAGGAAATAGAGTGTGTGTACACAGACAGTGAGTGCAAGCACACGCAGGAGCTAGCCTATGAACAGTGACAGTCAGTGAGTGTCCTAGTACAGTTACAGTATATAACTATTCAGAAGGAAATAGAGTGTGTGTACACAGACAGTGAGTGCAAGCACACGCAGGAGCTAGCCTATGAACAGTGACAGTCAGTGAGTGTCCTAGTACAGTTACAGTATATAACTATTCAGAAGGAAATAGAGTGTGTGTACACAGACAGTGAGTGCAAGCACACGCAGGAGCTAGCCTATGAACAGTGACAGTCAGTGAGTGTCCTAGTACAGTTACAGTATATAACTATTCAGAAGGAAATAGAGTGTGTGTACACAGACAGTGAGTGCAAGCACACGCAGGAGCTAGCCTATGAACAGTGACAGTCAGTGAGTGTCCTAGTACAGTTACAGTATATAACTACAATACAAAATACAATCACTAAGTAGTAGAGGACAGCAGAAATACTGTCTAATACTATCTAATACTGTCTAAATACTAATGAGAAATAAACTAACAGAGGACAGGAGGACAGCTGCCCACACAGGCAAGGCCCTGAGGCCTAAAGCTGTAAGCCTGCAGCAGCTGTCTGAGTCTCTCTCTATGTAACACAAAAGCTACTAACTAAAATACAATGTCTATCTAGCTAACAACAATATAGGTGTGTATAGGAGGTGTATGTGAGCAAAAACGCTAGGTAAATGACAACAATAGAGCTCTTCCTAAGCCAAAGCACAAAGGAGCAACTCTCTCTCTATGCAAGTCTCAGGCAAGGACGGAGAAACGGAACATGGCGGCCGCTATTTATATGGTAGGGGCTGGCCAGGGTCCCCCTCTGTGATTGGCTGCCGTCAGAGGGCCTGGGAGCCCTCTGATTGGCTCTAAGGACATCAATCTGGGCTATGACGCTATTCGAGCTCGGTATTCGAGCTCGAATAGCGCCGTTTGCTCGAATAGCTCGAATAGTGAATGGGCTATTCGCGTTTACTCAAATAGCCCATTCGAATAGCTGCAGCTATTCGGAGCTCGAATACCGAGCTCGAATAGCTGAAAAAGAGCTCGAATATTCGAGCTACTCGAATATTCGAGCTCTGCTGAGCACCACTGCCCTGTAGTGAGGAAAAAGTGCTGAAGGGAAGGTACCAATAGATCACTCAATCATGAGATAGATCCCTAGATAGACAGATCGAATTTGATTGAAGAGGGTTATGTTACCTGCCCATACACTGGCCAGAAATTTCCAATAGATTTCAGTATGAAGTCTATCAGAAATAGCCCTTGCATTACCGCTTGCCAGGCTGTCCCCAAGTGTAAAGTGTGCCTCAGGTGCCTCTGGACGCCGATATTTCTGCTTATGCTGGTGCTATTTTTATCTGGTCAACACACTGTTTACCTGCTTTGTCCTCACCTTTTGTATTATTTCAGAGTGTTTCCAATCTCAGTGGCCAAAAGAGAATTATTGTATTTACAGTACAAGCTAAAATCTTTCATTTCATATGAAAAGAAAGACAGGTCAGAATTTTCAAAAATATTATGCAGTCTAATAAGAACGTGAGGGGATGTTGCCCCAAATATATAAAAATATTATAGAATGGGACAACATTTAAAATAGGAAATGGCTCTAAATATCATATCACAAAAAATTACAAACACCATTACTAGCCATAGAAACTGTTAAAATCACAGTTACCAATATTATGATTACAACAATTTTCAGCACCCTGACACTGTGCTCATATAGCAATGATTTAACATAAAAATTACTTCTAAAATATACAATCGTCCGCATTAAAATAAAATAAAAAATAAAAAATTATAGTCACAGGCAATAACCACATATACAATGTCCTTATCCAAATGGTAAACCAATGGTAATCCTGTGGGAGCGCTCTTCCTGGATGCGTGCACCATTAAATAAATGTTCTTTAGTAAATAGTTAAGCGCTCAACTCTGTCTGTACTTTCAAATGCATATCAAATATGGCTTATAAAGCCCCCCCCTTCGGGGAAAGACTCACCAGACTTCTCGGCCTCCAAGGCCTATTCTCGCATTCGGGGTATTGGCCACCCCGCAGCCTCACTGGCACTCCACTCTTGATTGTCCCCAGTCTGTGCTGACTGGTCTTTGCTAGGGATGATCCACGAGAGGCATCAGCTGCCCATAGGGTTGTTGTGACGTGTGCGCGCGCGCACCGTCACAGACTTTATGCGGCATGGAGGCGGCTCAGCTGACCTACGGGTCGGCTGACGTCACGCCATGCGCCCGCCGCCGCTGATTGGCCGGGCTGCGAGGTCTCCTCGGGCTCTTAAGCCCGGAGGATTCAGTCCTTCTTTGTCTGCTGTTGCGAATGCTATGTGTTAGCACTCAGACCCTTAAATAGATCCGGTGTGCTTTGATCCGGGAGGAAACCGGGGATTTCACACAGACTAGGATTATCATTGTTATTGATATATTGCTTGATAATTTGTGTATGACTCTGGCTATCTTCTGACTTCCCTTTCGCCTAACGTCTCTGTACTTTAGCCCATCTGATCCTGTTGCTAATTCTGCCTGAATTACCTTTATCCTCTTGCCTGCCGACTTTGTACTGCATCTTCCTGTCTGTTGCCAAACCGATCTGTCTGACTATTCTACTCACCAGTGAGCCCTTGTCACTGCTGAGGTTCATTACTGATAGTACCCACCAGCTCCTCTGGTGAGGACTACTATATTGTTACTATCCACCAGCTCCTCTGGTTAATAGGCTTCTGTACTAATAGTGCTCACCACTACCACTCATCACTACTGTACTAATTACATCCTCCAGCTCCTCTGGTGAAAGCCGCCATACGGATAGTACCCACCAACTCCTCTGGTGAGGGCTTCTGTACTGATATACCCACCAGCTCCTCTGGTGAAAGTCTCTATACTGATAATACACACCAGCTCCTCTGGTGAGGCATTGCTAGCTATCAGTTATTAGTGTTGCACCAAGCATTATTCATTATACATCTCCTGTGTGTGGCTACACCTGTTACACCTTCTGTATTTGTTGTCACGGCAGCTTCTGATATACCAGCATTATAGGTGATTCTGCAGATCACCTTATAATCAGGTATATATCTGCATTATAGGTGATACTGCAGATCACCTAATAATCACATTCTGCCTTTGCTGACACCAATCATTACAGAAATTCAGTTTATTTAATTTGAGGAAAGTGCACAATATTTGTTTAACCACTTCAGCCTTCAGTGTTTTTTATTGTATGCATCCGAGCAATGTTCACCTCCCATTCATTAGCCTATAACTTTATCACTACTTATCACAATGAACTGATCTATATCTTGTTTTTTTCCACCACCAATTAGGCTTTCTTTGGGTGGTACATTTTGCTAAGAGCCACTTTACTGTAAATGCATTTTAACAGGAAGAATAAGAAAAAAATGGAAAAAATTCATTATTCGTCAGTTTTTGGCCATTATAGTTTTAAAATAATACATGCCTCCATCACAACCCATGTATTGTATTTGCCTAATAGTCCCGGGTATTACACCATTTAAATTATTTCCCTATCTCAATGTATGGCAACAATATTTTATTTGGAAATAAAAGTGCATTTTTCCGTCTTTCATCCATCACTATTTACAAGCTTATAATAAAAAAAAAAAATAGAAATATTTAATCTTCACATGGATATTTAAAAAGTTTAGACCCTTAGGTAAATATTTACATGTTTTTTTTTTAATTATTGTAATGTTTTCAGGGGTGCTCGGATAGTACTTTTTAAAATCTGAATGGATCCGGATACCAAGATATAGTGGTGCTCAGCAGAGCTCGAATATTCAAGAAGCTCGAATATTCGAGCTCTTTTTCAGCTATTCGAGCTCGGTATTCGAGCTCCGAATAGCTGGAGCTATTCGAATGGGCTATCCGAGTACACTCGAATAGCCCATTCACTATTCGAGCTATTCGAGCAACCCGGCGCTATTCGAGCTCGGTACCGAGCTCGAATAGCGTCATAGCCCAGATTGATGTCCTTAGAGCCAATCAGAGGGCTCCCAGGCCCTCTGACGGCAGCCAATCACAGAGGGGGACCCTGGCCAGCCCCTACCCTATAAATAGCGGCCGCCATGTTCCGTTTCTCCATGCTTGCCTGAGACTTGTACAGAGAGAGAGTTGCTCCTTTGTGCTTTGGCTTAGCAAGTGCTCTATTGTGATCATTTACCTAGCGTTTTTGCTCACCTACACCTGCCATATACACCTATATTGTTGTTAGTTAGATAGACATTGTATTTTAGTTAGTAGCTTGTGTGTTACATTAGAGACAGGCAGCTGCTGCAAGCTTACAGGTTTAGGCCTCAGGGGGGCCTTGCCTCTGTGGGCAGCTGTCCTCTGTTTATTTCTCTCATCTATACCAGTATTTCTGCTGTCCTTTACTAATAGTATTGTAGTTATACTGTACTAGGAGTAGGACACTCACTGACTGTCACTGTTTATAGGCTACTAGCTAGCTCCTGCGTGTGTGCACTCACTCACTGTCTGTGTGTACACACACTCTATTTCCTTCTGATTACTGATAGATTATTGTTAGTTAGTTGTACTTACTTACTACTTACTCTTACTGTACCCGTAGGGACACTCACTGTCACTGTTCATATAGGCTACTAGCTCCTGCGTGTGCGCACTGCACTCACTGTCTGAGTGTACACACACAACACACACTCTATTTCCTTCTGATCGCTGATTGATTATCGTAATTAGTTAGTTGTACTTACTGTTACTACTTACTCTTACTGTACTAGGAGTCTAGGACACTCAGTCACTGTCCATAGGCTACTAGCTCCTGCGTGCGTGCACTCACTGTCTGAGTGTACACACACCTACACTCCATTTCCTTCTGATCGCTGATTGATTATCGTAATTAGTTAGTTGTACTTACTGTTACTACTTACTCTTACTGTACTAGGAGTCTAGGACACTCAGTCACTGTCCATAGGCTACTAGCTCCTGCGTGCGTGCACTCACTGTCTGAGTGTACACACACCACCCACACTCTATTTCCTTCTGATCGCTGATTGATTATTGTAATTAGTTAGTTCTACTTACTGTTACTACTTACTCTTACTGTACTAGGAGTCTAGGACACTCAGTCACTGTGTTCATAGGCTACTAGCTCCTGCGTGCGTGCACTCACTGTCTGAGTGTACACACACCCACACTCCATTTCCTTCTGATCGCTGATTGATTATTGTAATTAGTTAGTTCTACTTACTGTTACTACTTACTCTTACTGTACTAGGAGTCTAGGACACTCAGTCACTGTGTTCATAGGCTACTAGCTCCTGCGTGCATGCACTCACTGTCTGAGTGTACACACACCCACACTCCATTTCCTTCTGATCGCTGATTGATTATTGTAATTAGTTAGTTCTACTTACTGTTACTACTTACTCTTACTGTACTAGGAGTCTAGGACACTCAGTCACTGTGTTCATAGGCTACTAGCTCCTGCGTGCGTGCACTCACTGTCTGAGTGTACACACACCCACACTCCATTTCCTTCTGATCGCTGATTGATTATTGTAATTAGTTAGTTCTACTTACTGTTACTACTTACTCTTACTGTACTAGGAGTCTAGGACACTCAGTCACTGTGTTCATAGGCTACTAGCTCCTGCGTGCGTGCACACACTGTCTGAGTGTACACACACCCACACTCCATTTCCTTCTGATCGCTGATTGATTATCGTAATTAGTTAGTTGTACTTACTGTTACTACTTACTCTTACTGTACTAGGAGTCTAGGACACTCAGTCAATGTCCATAGGCTACTAGCACCTGCGTGCGGTCACTCACTGTCTGAGTGTACACACACCACCCACACTCTATTTCCTTCTGATCGCTGATTGATTATTGTAATTAGTTAGTTCTACTTACTGTTACTACTTACTCTTACTGTACTAGGAGTCTAGGACACTCAGTCACTGTGTTCATAGGCTACTAGCTCCTGCGTGCGTGCACTCACTGTCTGAGTGTACACACACCCACACTCCATTTCCTTCTGATCGCTGATTGATTATTGTAATTAGTTAGTTCTACTTACTGTTACTACTTACTCTTACTGTACTAGGAGTCTAGGACACTCAGTCACTGTGTTCATAGGCTACTAGCTCCTGCGTGCGTGCACTCACTGTCTGAGTGTACACACACCCACACTCCATTTCCTTCTGATCGCTGATTGATTATTGTAATTAGTTAGTTCTACTTACTGTTACTACTTACTCTTACTGTACTAGGAGTCTAGGACACTCAGTCACTGTGTTCATAGGCTACTAGCTCCTGCGTGCGTGCACTCACTGTCTGAGTGTACACACACAACACACACTCTATTTCCTTCTGATCGCTGATTGATTATCGTAATTAGTTAGTTGTACTTACTGTTACTACTTACTCTTACTGTACTAGGAGTCTAGGACACTCAGTCACTGTGTTCATAGGCTACTAGCTCCTGCGTGCGTGCACTCACTGTCTGAGTGTACACACACCCACACTCCATTTCCTTCTGATCGCTGATTGATTATTGTAATTAGTTAGTTCTACTTACTGTTACTACTTACTCTTACTGTACTAGGAGTCTAGGACACTCAGTCACTGTGTTCATAGGCTACTAGCTCCTGTGTGCGTGCACTCACTGTCTGAGTGTACACACACCCACACTCCATTTCCTTCTGATTGCTGATTGATTATTGTAATTAGTTAGTTCTACTTACTGTTACTACTTACTCTTACTGTACTAGGAGTCTAGGACACTCAGTCACTGTGTTCATAGGCTACTAGCTCCTGCGTGCGTGCACTCACTGTCTGAGTGTACACACACCCACACTCCATTTCCTTCTGATCGCTGATTGATTATTGTAATTAGTTAGTTGTGCCTGCGCAGGGACCCCAGGGTGATCCAGATGAAGCAGAGGGAGGACATCTGGATCAGCATGATGTTGGACCCACGCCTCAAGGGGAAGTTGAGCCAGTTCCTGCCGCCTGCAGGAGGAGACCCAGCGCAACAAATAAGGAGCTTGCAGCAGGCCCTTGTTGAGCGCTTGGAGGAAGCCTTCCCCCAGCCTTCCACCCCCACTGTCCAGCAGCCAGCACAGAGGCAGCAGCAGGTGCCTGCATCCAGCAGCAGCAAGCGCCCCACAGACCTGCTGTCTCTCAGCCACGAGCTCTACAGGACTGTAGAGGCTCCGGCAGCAGTGACTAGAGAGGAGGTGCATGCAGCAGCATCCTCCTCCGGTCACAGCCAGCGCCTGACCCGCATGGTGGCTGACTACATGGGGTCGTACAGCGGGCTTGACAGCGATGCCCCTGTTGATCCCATGGAGTATTGGGTCAAGCGCATGGAGATCTGGAGCGAGCTGGCGCAGTACGCCCTGGAAGTGCTGTCCTGCCCCCCTTCCAGCGTGCTGTCCGAGCGCTGCTTCAGTGCAGCTGGTGGCGTGGTCACCGAGAAACGCTCACGTCTGTCTCACAAGTCTGTGGACAGACTGACGTTTCTCAAGATGAACCAGGCGTGGGTGGAAGGCGAGTTCCTGGCCCCTGTTGTCGGCGAGAGGGGGACATGAACTGGCTGCCGGAAGAACCATCGTTAATGTGCCTTACCACCCTTTACCACCTCCTGGCTCCTGCTCACTAAGCCAGCCTGGTTCACTTTGACTATTACGTCGCCTGCAGCCACACATTTTACACCTACAGTGGGCTGCTGTGTACTGCCCTTCTGCTGTCTGTCTGTGTTTCCCACTGCCAGGGTACACAGAATTACCTTCTTCTGCTGCCACTCTGCCACCAGCTATTACGTCAAACAATAGCTATATTGGTTGTAAAACAAAAAACCAAAAAACCATAAAAAAAAAAAAAGGTTTAATTTTTCTGAGGTGCCCGGGTTGAAAACTGTGTTGTCCCAGTTGTGTATTGGACACAATGTGGGCTGCACGACCGCTGTCTGGGACCTCCTGTTGTGTTTATTTACAGCCCTGGTATCACCGCTAGGTACCAGGGCTATTATGTCACGCTGCCTACCTGCTGCCACACTCACACTGCTCCTCCATACCTCCTCCTGCTGCTGCTGCTGCTGTCTGTCTGTGTTTCCCACTGCCAGGGTACACAGATGATTTACCTTCTGCTGCCACTCTGCCACCAGCTATTACGTCAAACAATAGCTGCTCGCCTACTCCTCCATTCCTCCTCCTGCTGCTGCTGTCTGTCTGTGTTTCCCACTGCCAGGGTACACAGAATTACCTTCTTCTGCTGCCACTCTGCCACCAGCTATTACGTCAAACAATAGCTATATTGGTTGTAAAACCAAAAACCAAAAAACCATAAAAAAAAAAAAGGTTTAATTTTTCTGAGGTGCCCGGGTTGAAAACTGTGTTGTCCCAGTTGTGTATTGGACACAATGTGGGCTGCACGACCGCTGTCTGGGACCTCCTGTTGTGTTTATTTACAGCCCTGGTATCACCGCTAGGTACCAGGGCTATTATGTCACGCTGCCTACCTGCTGCCACACTCACACTGCTCCTCCATACCTCCTCCTGCTGCTGCTGCTGCTGTCTGTCTGTGTTTCCCACTGCCAGGGTACACAGATGATTTACCTTCTGCTGCCACTCTGCCACCAGCTATTACGTCAAACAATAGCTGCTCGCCTACTCCTCCATTCCTCCTCCTGCTGCTGCTGTCTGTCTGTGTTTCCCACTGCCAGGGTACACAGAATTACCTTCTTCTGCTGCCACTCTGCCACCAGCTATTACGTCAAACAATAGCTATATTGGTTGCAAAACCAAAACCAAACAAACCATTAAAAAAAAAAAAAAGGTTTAATTTTTCTGAGGTGCCCGGGTTGAAAACTGTGTTGTCCCAGTTGTGTATTGGACACAATGTGGGCTGCACGACCGCTGTCTGGGACCTCCTGTTGTGTTTATTTACAGCCCTGGTATCACCGCTAGGTACCAGGGCTATTATGTCACACTGCCTACCTGCTGCCACACTCACACTGCTCCTCCATACCTCCTCCTGCTGCTGCTGCTGCTGTCTGTCTGTGTTTCCCACTGCCAGGGTACACAGATGATTTACCTTCTGCTGCCACTCTGCCACCAGCTATTACGTCAAACAATAGCTGCTCGCCTACTCCTCCATTCCTCCTCCTGCTGCTGCTGTCTGTCTGTGTTTCCCACTGCCAGGGTACACAGAATTACCTTCTTCTGCTGCCACTCTGCCACCAGCTATTACGTCAAACAATAGCTATATTGGTTGCAAAACCAAAACCAAACAAACCATTAAAAAAAAAAAAAAGGTTTAATTTTTCTGAGGTGCCCGGGTTGAAAACTGTGTTGTCCCAGTTGTGTATTGGACACAATGTGGGCTGCACGACCGCTGTCTGGGACCTCCTGTTGTGTTTATTTACAGCCCTGGTATCACCGCTAGGTACCAGGGCTATTATGTCACGCTGCCTACCTGCTGCCACACTCACACTACTCCTCCATACCTCCTCCTGCTGCTGCTGCTGCTGTCTGTCTGTGTTTCCCACTGCCAGGGTACACTACACAGATGATTTACCTTCTGCTGCCACTCTGCCACCAGCTATTACGTCAAACAATAGCTGCTCACATTACTCCTCCATTCCTCCTGCTGCTGTTGCTGTCTGTCTGTGTTTCCCACTGCCAGGGTACACAGAATTACCTTCTGCTGCCACTCTGCCACCAGCTATTACGTCAAACAATAGCTATATTGGTTGCAAAACCAAAACCAAACAAACCATTAAAAAAAAAAAAAAGGTTTAATTTTTCTGAGGTGCCCGGGTTGAAAACTGTGTTGTCCCAGTTGTGTATTGGACACAATGTGGGCTGCACGACCGCTGTCTGGGACCTCCTGTTGTGTTTATTTACAGCCCTGGTATCACCGCTAGGTACCAGGGCTATTATGTCACGCTGCCTACCTGCTGCCACACTCACACTACTCCTCCATACCTCCTCCTGCTGCTGCTGCTGCTGTCTGTCTGTGTTTCCCACTGCCAGGGTACACTACACAGATGATTTACCTTCTGCTGCCACTCTGCCACCAGCTATTACGTCAAACAATAGCTGCTCACATTACTCCTCCATTCCTCCTGCTGCTGTTGCTGTCTGTCTGTGTTTCCCACTGCCAGGGTACACAGAATTACCTTCTGCTGCCACTCTGCCACCAGCTATTACGTCAAACAATAGCTATATTGGTTGCAAAACCAAAACCAAACAAACCATTAAAAAAAAAAAAAAAAGGTTTAATTTTTCTGAGGTGCCCGGGTTGAAAACTGTGTTGTCCCAGTTGTGTATTGGACACAATGTGGGCTGCACGACCGCTGTCTGGGACCTCCTGTTGTGTTTATTTACAGACCTGGTATCACCGCTAGGTACCAGGGCTATTATGTCACGCTGCCTACCTGCTGCCACACTCACACTGCTCCTCCACACCTCCTCCTGCTGCTGCTGCTGCTGTCTGTCTGTGTTTCCCACTGCCAGGGTACACTACACAGATGATTTACCTTCTGCTGCCACTCTGCCACCAGCTATTACGTCAAACAATAGCTGCTCACATTACTCCTCCATTCCTCCTGCTGCTGTTGCTGTCTGTCTGTGTTTCCCACTGCCAGGGTACACAGAATTACCTTCTGCTGCCACTCTGCCACCAGCTATTACGTCAAACAATAGCTATATTGGTTGCAAAACCAAAACCAAACAAACCATTAAAAAAAAAAAAAAGGTTTAATTTTTCTGAGGTGCCCGGGTTGAAAACTGTGTTGTCCCAGTTGTGTATTGGACACAATGTGGGCTGCACGACCGCTGTCTGGGACCTCCTGTTGTGTTTATTTACAGCCCTGGTATCACCGCTAGGTACCAGGGCTATTATGTCACGGCGAGCTGCCTGCCTCATTGACTGCCTGCTGCCACACACTCATCCTCCTCCTCCTGCTGCTGAATTTACCTCCTGCTGTCTTTGTGTTTCCACTGCCAGGGAGCACATACAATGGCGCTTCCAACATGCGTGCGCCCCCACCAGCTATTTGTTACGCTCAAAAATAGCTGCATTTCTTTAAAAAAAAAATTGAAAAGAGAAATACGTGAAGAAGAAGAAGACGATATTGAAAAAGAAGGAGAAGGAGAAGATGAAGATGAAGAAGAAGATGAAGAAGAAGATGAAGAAGATGATGAAGAAGAAGATGAAAAAGAAGAAGAAGATGAAGAAGATGAAGAAGATGAAGAAGAAGAAGATGAAGAAGAAGAAGATGAAGAAGAAGAAGAAGAAGATGAAGAAGATGATGAAGAAGATGAAGAAGAAGAAGAAGATGAAGAAGAAGAAGAAGAAGATGATAAAGAAGAAGAAGATGAAGAAGAAGAAGATGAAGAAGATGAAGATGAAGAAGAAGAAGAAGATGAAGATGAAGAAGAAGAAGAAGATGAAGAAGATGAAGAAGAAGATGATGAAGAAGAAGAAGAAGATGATGAAGAAGAAGAAGAAGAAGATGATGAAGAAGAAGAAGAAGATGATGAAGAAGAAGAAGAAGAAGAAGACAATATAGAAGAAGAAGAAGAAGATATAGAAGAAGAAGATCTAGAAGAAGAAGAAGAAAGATAAAGAAGAAGAAGAACAAGTATATACAGTAACACTACTGAACAAAATTAAGGACACAACTTCTCTTTCCACATTTTTTTTTAAAGGAACATCCCCACATAATCACTTGCTGTTGTTACTTGGAAAAAAAGATGTTTCTTGCATCATTCACCCTCAAAACAAGTGTTGGAAGCTATTTAAGGCCAATTCGAATAGTCAGCTCGAATAGTGAGCTCGAATACCGACTCGAATAGTGAGCTCGAAGTCCGAGGTCGAATCGAATAGTAAAAATTATTCGACTCGAATATTCGACTGACCTCGAATAATTTACTATTCGAATTCGACCAAACTCGAATTTTAAAAAGGGGTATTTGAGCATCACTACCAAGATATCCGGATCTGGATCGGATATCCGAAACCGACCGTTTAGATATCCACATTCATGCGAATATCTAGACACATTATCCGCAGATATCCAACGTATTCGGCTATCTGGATAGAAAAAAAGGAAGTGCCCTTTAAAAAGCTTTAAAAAGGGTTTTTAGGGTAAATGAGGCATGTGTCATCATTATTTTGCAAGGGGGAACACTAATTGATGATGTGGGGACTTCAAATCCCCCCCCCCAAAAAAAAATGGCTGTCAATTAACATTAGGCCTAGGTTCCAGACAGCGGTCGTGCAGCCCACATTGTGTCCAAAGTCCAACCGCACAACTGGGACATGACAGTTTTCAGCCAAGTGTCACCTTGCACTTGCCAAGCGTCACGTGGCACTTGGCATGCGTCACGTGGCACTTGGCACGTGGCCCTTGCCAAGTGTCACGTGACACGTGACACGTGCCAAGTGCTACGTGAAACGTGCCAAGTGCCATGTGACACGTGCCAAGTGCCATGTGACACGTGCCAAGTGCCACATGACACTTGGAAAGTGCCACGTGACACATGCCAAGTGCCACGTGACATGTGCCAAGTGCCACGTGACACTTGGCAAGTGCCACGTGACACGTGCCAAGTGCCACGTGACACTTGGCAAGTGCCACATGCCAAGTGCTACGTGACAAGTGCCACGTGACACTTAGCAAGTGCCATGTGACACGTGGCATGTGCTGAGTGACAGTCAGACAGCAGAGGAGAAGACACTAGTGCACACTAACACATTAATGATTTAACAATAGTGTAGTGATAGGGAAGGGGTTAATCACTGAAAAGCTTATCACTGACTGTGTACAGCCTTTGGCCCAGCAGCGCTGGAGCACACACTCTAACTGTCACACTATGAGACATCAATCAAGCTAATTAATAATTTAACTATAGTGTAGTGATAGTGAAGGGGTTAATCACTGAGCTTATCACTGTGTACAGCCCTTGGCCCAGCAGCACTGCAGCACACACTCTAACTGTCACACCACGAGACATCAATCAAGCTAATGAACGATTAGTGTAGTGATAGTGAAGGGGTTAATCACTGAACAGCTTATCTATCACTGTGTACAGCCCTTGGCCCAGCAGCAGCACTGCAGCACACACTCTAACTGTTACACTATGAGACATCAATCAAGCTAATTAACAATTTAACTATAGAGTAGTGAAGGGGTTAATCAATGAACAGCTTTAGGTTTATAACTGTGTACAGCTCCCCCTTGCTAGGCCACCAGCACTGGAGCATGTCTCTCAGTGTGCATTCAGCAAGCCAGGACGATCTGTCTCATCATGGCAGCCCTCCTTATTATACAAGGGGGGCTGGCCAGTGTTCCTTTCTGTGATTGGGTGCCAGGGTTTAGGCTGGGAGGCCTCTGATTGGCTCAATGAGGTCAGGTGGGGCTGGCCAGGGTTCCCCTCTGTGATTGGTTGCTAGGGCTTCGGCTGGGAGGTGGGAGACCTCTGATTGGCTCCAGGATGTCATCATCAGTATTTTGGATCCGGAATCTTAAATCTGATCCAGATAGCATAAAAATGGTCGGATATCCGTGTTACCCGGATATCCGGAATGCGGATGAGAAACCCTGAATGTTTTTTTTTTTTACTAAACATTTTATTTGGGTATTTTTGGGAGGGTGGGATGTAAATAGTAATTTTTCTATTGTAAATATGTGTTTATTTTTATTTTAGGTTTTTTTACATGTAGATGTAGTTTTACTTTTTGGCCACAAGATGGCAGCTTTGAGTTTGTTTACATGACATCACTCTAAGCGTAACATGTATGCTTAGAGGGACATAGGGGGACGTAGGAGACCGAGAGAAGCAGTCGCTTTTTCTGCTGAGGAAAGGAATCAATGATCAAGCACCATGTCCCGATTCATTGATTCCTAAGCTAACAATCTATGGCAGGGAGCGTGCGATCGGCCGCGGGAGCGCACATGGCCTTCTGGACACTGCTACTACTTCCAGAAGGCTTAAATAGTTAAATAAAATTAGGCAGGTGCATAAAATTGGGCACTGTTGTAATTCAATTGATTCCAAAACCTTTAGAACTAATTATTGGAACTCAAATTGGCTTGGTAAGCTCAGTGACCCCTGACCTGCATACATATCATGAGAAGGAGTATTTAAGGGGGTCAATTGTAAGTTTGATCAATTGTAAGTGTCCCTCCTCTTTTAATTTTCTCTAAAGAGTAGCAACATGGGAGTCTCAAAAGCACTCTCAAATGACCTGAAGACAAAGATTGTTCACCATCATGGTTCAGGGGAAGGATACAGAAAGCTGTCTCAGAGAATTCAGCTGTCTGTTTCCACAGTTAAGAACTTTTTGAGGAAATGGAAAGCCACAGACTCAGTTCAAGTTCAGGCTTGAAGTGGCAGACCAAGAACATTTTCAGATAAACAGAAGCGACAAATGGTGAGAACATTCACAGTCAACCCACAGACCAGTACCAAAGACCTACAACATCATCTTGCTGTAGTCACTGTGCATTGTTCAACCATTCCACGCACTTTACACAAGTAGATGCTGTATGCAGAAGAAGCCTTTTCTCTGCCCACAGCACAAACAGAGCCGCTTGAGGTATACTAAAACACATTTGAACAAGCCAGCTTCATTTTGGAATAAGGTGCTGTGGACTAATGAAACTAAAATTGGGTTATTTGGGCATAACAAGGGGCGTTATTCATGGAGGAAAAACAACACAGCATTCCAAGAAATACACCTGCTACCTACAGTAAAATATGGTGGTGGTTCCATTATGCTGTGGGGCTGTGTGGCCAGTGCAGGGACTGGGAATCTTGTCTAAGTTGAGGAACGCATTGATTCCACTCAGTATTAGCAGATTCTGGAGACCAATGTCCAAGAATCAGTGACAAAGCTGAAGCTGCGCCGGGGCTGGTTCTTTCAACAAGACAACAACCCTAAACACTGCTCAAAATCCACTAAGACATTCATGCAGAGGAACAAGTACAACATTCTGCAATGGCCATCTCAGTCCCCAGACCTGAATATCATTGAAAATCTGTGGTGTGAGCTAAAGAGAGCTGTCCATGCTCGGAAGCCATCAAACCTGAATGAACTAGAGATGTTTTGTAAAGAGGAATGGTCCAAAATACCTTCAACCAGAATCCAGACTCTCATTGGAACCTACAGGATGCGTTTAGAGGCTGTAATTTTCTACAAATGGAGGATCTACTAAATATTGATTTCATTTCTTTTTTGTGGTGCCCAACTTTATGCACCTGCCTAATTTTGTTTAAACAATTATTGCACACTTTCTGTAAATCCAATAAACTTCATTTCACTTCTCAAATATCACTGTGTGTGTCTCCTATATGATATATTTAACTGACATTTTTTATTGTAACAACCAATGATTTACACAGGAAAATCATGACAATTAACAAGGTTGCCCAAACTTTCACATCCCACTGAATATGTATATATATATATGGCAAATACTGCCATTATATATTATAAAATTTGCTACTGTCTCCTGCCCCATGTTTAGGCCTGTTTCTTGGGGTGGGTGAGGTGGGCTATGGGCTGGGGAGCAGTATGAAAGGGAAGAGCGGGGGCACACTGTGGCACAGAAGGAGGAGAGGTGAAATTATGCAGAGGCACAGCGGAGCAAGTACAGAACTCACCATCCTAGGCGGGGGACCCGAAAGATGCTGGAAGATTCTGGTGACTCCTCTTGGGCATCGCGGTGTGATGATCCGCTCAGCTGGCTGCACAGGCAGACAGCTGTTTGTCCATTCCTCTAGTCTGTGGGCTGCAGGTCTCTGGAACAGAGACCTGTCTTTCCATTGCAAGTTTCTGGTCTGTTCTCTTGCTGGGGAATTTGCATACATTCATTATGCAAATCCCCTACCTGCCTTCTTTGATGACTGGCACTATAAGAGCTTTATGTTTCCCAGAAGGCTTGGCTGGTCATTTCCCTTCCATGGTCTGTTCCTGATGGAAACTGCTGGAGTGTCAGCCATTGCTATCTAGTATAGTTAATTCCTGGGGGTTGCTTTAGGCACCCCTTCTAGCCCAGTCAGGTTGTATTATCTGTATTGCCTGTTCTGTCTTGTCTTGCCTGTTGCCATTGTCCTGTCCCAACGGTGGTCGACAGGAAATGGTTCTGATCTCTGTTCTTGGAGTATAGCTGGTGCAGCGGTTGCTACCAGCTATCTCTTCTGTTCTGTCTCCTGGGATCGCGCTAGCTACTTTTCGCTAGTGCTGTGGATCCTATCTCTCGCTTGTCCCTGTTTTCGTGTGTCTGTCTTGTCCGCTACACTTGCTGGAGGCTCGGTGAGGTAACCGTTAAGCAAGCTTTGTTTCATGTTTGTCTGTTAATGGTTAGTTAGGCGTGCTTGTCTCTATTGTGCTTATCACGTGGAGATCGCGCATAACCGCGTGCACTGTTGCGAATGAGTGCGGTGTTCGCGGTTAGCTAGTGTTTGTTATTTTCTGTATCTCCTTATTGTATTATTTGCTGTGCCTTTGCTACCCTCGTATTCTATTCTGATCTGCCTTGTGTCACGTCTGGCGATCGCACCTCTCGCGATCGCGTTCCTATTTCATATCTGCTGTTGTGTGTGCGCGGTCGTGGGGTGGCGACTGGATTGGCGCACACACATACAACCTGTCCCTTTGCTCAATCTCATTCGCAATCGCCTCTCTTGCGATTGCGTTCTGCGCTTCGTACAATTCCTGTCTGGCATTTGTGGAGGTACAGAGGATTGGTTCCTCTGCACTCCTCAGCGCCATCTGCCGACAGGAATTTCCCTCTACAGGTGCGTAGCACCTTTTGCTGGGTGCCTGCAAATATACGCTTGTGGAGGATTTCCGCCGTGTCAGCGCACGCGTTGTGCGCTGATCACGGGGGAAAGTTCCACAATCGTTACACGCGGCTTTTCGTAGCTGCCTGACATCAGTTATCATGTGTCCACCACAATAGTGGTTTACGTAATGACACTGAAAACCTGCAGTTATTGCAGTCCAGGCAACGGAGAGATGAAAGATGATAGCTGGTGTCCCCCGATCATAATCATAATTGCAAAAATTATGCAAAATTTCATGAAGTCGTAATTAGCACATTACAACTAACACTATTGTAAACAGTTCAATAAAGTCAGAAGGGGTGTGTGGGATCATGTTTGCAATGAAATATTCTTCATACAAGAAAGTATTTGTTCTTACTGTAATTGCAAATAGTAAATACTTCCCATCCCTGGACCTTCAGGGACCTCTACAACAGTATTATGACCAAAGGGCATAACTATCACCCCCATGACATATGTGCTTAGTGACAGGGGAAAGGAGCGAGGCAGCTTTCTGCTTATTCTCTAACCTGGTGCTTGTACAGGGCAATCTTGTCTTCTGATGATCAAGCTTGTGTCCATTCCAATCAAAGCGTCAGCCACTGCACAGTTGCAGGCACCAGAACACTTACTACCAGGCCCGTTTCTAGGGCCGTGCGGCCCCGTGCGGGCGCCCTGGGCACCAAAGGAGTTTGTGGGCGCTGTAATGGAGGGGGGAGTCAGCCGTGGGAAGGGCAGCCCGACCTCTCCCTCCCTTCCTCGCCGTGGGCCGCCCTCCGTGCTCCCCCCCTCCGAGTCTGACTGCAGGGAAGCGCTGTGTAGGGAGGGCAACTCACCTCCCTGGTTCCAATCGCTGCCGGTCTCCTCTTCTCTTCATAGCCGCTGATACACACACTGCTTCCTGAAGCAGTGTGTGTATCAGCTGGAGATAGCCGCCATGTCACTCCCTGATGCGGCGGCATCTCCGCAATCCCTTACAGTACCAGAGCCCCCCCCCCCCCCCGGAGAAGTGGACTCCGGACGCTTCTTACACGGCTTTTCAGGAATATCGCTCATGAAACTCCCTTTTCAGATCCTCGGCATGCATGCGGTACTCCGGAACCCAAGTTCTCTCCTCTAGACCATACCCCTTCCAATGGACCAAGTACTGTACAGAATTCTTCACTAATCCAGAATCCAAAATCACCAAAACCATCACGGGGGAGGGGGGGGAGGGGGGAGGAGGAATCCACCTTCAACAAGGAAACATGAAATGAACTCACACCTCTCATGCTGGCTGGGAGATCAATCATATATGTCACATCATTAATCTTTTTGGACACCGGGTATGGGCCTACAAGTCTGGGGTCCCAACTTGGGAGATGGTTGCTTTAACACCAGATGCCGAGTAGACACCCGCACCATGTCTCCTGGAGAGAATTTCGACTCCACAGATCGCCTTTTATCCGCCTGTCTTTTCTGCATTTGAAAGGCTTTTCCCAGATTCCTCTTTTACCAGCACCCAAACTTCCTACAAAGCCCTTTGCCAATCCTCTAGAGCAGGGAAAGGGGAGGATGCCACAGGTAAAGGAGAGAATTTGGGAGATCTCCCTGAAACTAACTCTTCAGGTTATTATGCGCAAATTCCGCAAAAGGCAAAAACTTCACCCAGTCTGACTGGGCATCTGCCACATAACACCTGAGAAATTGCTCCAGGGACTGGTTAACTCTCTCAGTCTGTCCATTGGTCTGTGGGTGGTAACCTGATGAAAATGACAAGTCCATATCGAGCTGTTTGCCAAAGGCTCTCCAGAATCTAGACACAAACTGCATTCCCCTATCTGACACCACATTCTCCGGAATGCCATGCAGCCAGAAAATGTGCTGGATGAAGAGATCGGCCAATTCCTGAGCTGAGGGGAATCCTTTCAATAGGATGAAATGAGCCATTTTACTGAACCTGTCAACTACCACCCAGATGACCGTCTTGCCCTCAGACCTGGGGAGTTCTCCTACAAAGTCCATGGACAAATGAGTCCATGGTTCACTTGGCACTGGCAAGAATTGTAGCCTACCCACTTGTCGAGAGGGCTTATTTCTGGCACAAACAGAGCACTCTCTCACAAACTCCTTGCAATCAAGTGCCAAAGAAGGCCACCATACACATCTAGCCAATAGATCCTGAGTTCGAGCAGCCCCCGGGATGCCCTGCATTCTTATGGGCATGAAACAACTGTAGGAGTTGTAAGCGAAAGGGAAGTGGCACAAACAATACCCCCTCGGGCTTCCCTTCTGGAATATCCTGCTGATAGGGCCCTAAGGTCAGTGCCCAATGCTGCCAGGTTTCCGTGGCGGCTACCACCAATCTTTGAGGTAAAATGGTTTCAGGGGTTGCTGGCTGAACTGTCTCAGGCTCAAAGCACCTAGACAGTGCGTCTGCTTTGACATTCTTACTGCCTGGAGTATACGTTATAATAAATCTGAATCTTGAAAAGAACAAAGACCAGCGAGCCTGTCGGGGGCTAAGCCTTTTGGCCCCCTCGATGTACTCCAGATTTTAATGATCAGTATAAACAGTAATTGTATGTTCTGCCCCTTCAAGCCAGTGACGCCATTCCTCAAAGGCTAACTTAATGGCCAGGAGCTCCGATTGCCGATATCATAGTTTCTCTCAGTTGGAGAGAACCTACAAGAAAAGAAGACACAGGGATGCAGTTTGCCTTGAAGGCCAGAGCGCTGAGACAGCACAGCCCCAACCCCAAGCAGATGCATCTACCTCAACGATGAAGGGGAAGGTGACCAGTGATGCTCGGATACCCCTTTTTATTATTCGAGTTAGGTCGAATTCGAATAGTAAATTATTCGAGGTCGGTCGAATATTCGAGTCGAATATTTTTTACTATTCGATTCGACCTCGAAATCGAGCTCACTATTCGAGTCGGTATTCGAGCTCATTATTTGAGCTGACTATTCGAATTGGCCTTAAATAGCTTCCAACACTTGTTTTGGGGGTGAATAATGCAAGAAACATCTTTTTTTCCAAGTAACAACAGCAAGTGATTATGTGGGGATGTTCCTTTAAAAAAAAAAAAAAAAAGGTGGAAAGAGAAGTTGTGCCCAAAATTCTGTTCAGTAGTGTATATACTTCTTCTTCTTCTTCTGTATCTTTTATATCTTCTTCTTCTTTTTCTTCTTCTTCTTCTTCTTCTTCTTCTTCTTCTTCTTCTTCTTCTTCTTCTATATCTTCTTCTTCTTCTTCTTCTATATCTTCTTCTTCTTCTATATCTTCTTCTCCTTCTTCTTCCTCTTCTTCTTCTATATCTTCTTCTTCTATATTTTCTTCTTCTTCTTCTTCTTCTTCTTCTTCTCTTCTTCTTCTTCTTCTTCTTCTTCTTCTTCTTCTTCTTCTTCTTCTCTTCTTCTCTTCTTCTTCTTCTTCTTCTTCTTCTATATCTTCTTCTTCTTCTTCTTCTTCTTCTTCTTCTATATCTTCTTCCTCTTCTTCTTCTTCTTCTTCTTCTTCTTCTTCTTCTTCTTCTTCTTCTTCTTCTTCTTCTTCTTCTTCTTCTTCTTCTTTCTTCTTCTTCTTCTTCTTCTTTCTTCTTTTCTTCTTCTTCTTTTTCTTCTTTCTTCTTCTTCTTCTTCTTCTTCTTCTTCTTTTCTTCTTCTTCTTCTTCTTCTTCTTCTTTCTTCTTCTTCTTCTTCTTTCTCTTCTTCTTCTTCTTCTTCTTCTTCTTCTTCTTCTTCTTCTTCTTCTTCTCTTCTTTCTTCTTCTTCTTCTTCTTCTTCTCTATTCTTCTTCTCTTCTTCTTCTATATCTTCTCTTCTTCTTCTTATCTTCTTCTTCTTCTATATCTTCTTCTTCTTCTTCTTCTTCTTCTTCTTCTTATTCTTCTTCTTCTTCTTCTTCTTCTTCTTCTTCTTCTTCTTCTTCTTCTTCTTCTTCTTCTTCTTCTTCTTCTTCTTCTTCTTCTTCTTCTTCTTCTTCTTCTTCTTCTTCTTCTCTCTCTTCTTCTTCTTCTTCTTCTTCTTCTTCTCTCTATATCTTCTTCTATATCTTCTTCTTCTTCTTCTTCTTCTTCTTCTTCTTCTTCTTCTTCTTCTTCTATATCTTCTTCCTCTTCTTCTTCTTCTTCTTCTTCTTCTTCTTCTTCTTCTTCTTCTTCTTCTTCTTCTTCTTCTTCTTCTTCTTCTTCTTCTTCTTCTTCTTCTCATCTTCTTCTTCATCTTCTTCATCTTCTTCTTCATCTTCTTCATCTTCTTCTTCTATTTCTTCTTTTTCTATATCTTCTTTTTCTATAGCTTCTTCTTCTTATTATTTTTCTATTTTCTTCTTCTTCTTTTTCTATATCTTCTTCTGATTATTATTTTTCTATTTCTTCTTCTCTTTTCTATATCTTCTTCTGATATTATTTTTCTATTTCTTCTTCTTCTCTTCTTTCTATATCTTCTTCTTCTTCTCCTTCATCTTCTTCTTCTATATCTTCTTCTTCTATATTTTCTTCTTCTTCTTCTTCTTCTTCTTCTTCTTCTTCTTCTCTTCTTCTTCTTCTCTTCTTCTTCTTCTTCTTCTTCTTCTTCTTCTTCTTCTTCTATATCTTCTTCTTCTTCTTCTTCTTCTTCTTCTTCTTCTTCTATATCTTCTTTTTCTTCTTCTTCTTCTTCTTCTTCTTCTTCTTCTTCTTCTTCTTCTTCTTCTTCTTCTTCT